>NC_091986.1:5225440-5534952 GCF_044704955.1 Pristiophorus japonicus
CACACCGTTCCGGGAGACGAAGCCACGTGGCTCCTGGAATGGCAAGGAGAGGTCCGCATGAGCCTCCTCACCGCCACCTCTAGTGGGGTGGCCATCTTGCTGGCCCCGCATTTTCAGCTGGAGATCTTGGGGGTCGAGGAGCTCGTGCCAGGCCGCTTGCTGCACGTAACGGTTCACCTGGGGGATATGTCGCTCCATCTCGTGAACGTGTACGCCCCTCAGCCCGGCCCGCAGCAACCGCGCTTCTTCAAAGAGGTGTCCGCTCTTCTTGGCTCCGTCGACGTCGGCGACTGCATTGTCCTCGGGGGGGATTTTAACTGCACCCTCGAGGCGAGGGACCGCTCCGGTGCCCCGCAGAGCATGACGGCAATGGAGAAGTTGAGGGACCTGGTCGGGTCCTTCGACTTGGTGGACGTCTGGCGAAATCTCCATCCCGACTCCAGCGCCTTTACTTGGTGAGGCCTGGAGTAGGATGGTCTAGAGTCGACCGCCTTTACGTGTCTCGGGCGTACGTTTCCTGCGTCCCGGCGGCCTCCATGCGGCCGGTGCCGTGTTCGGTCCACCACCTGGTGTGGGCGGAGCTCGCTTCGCTCCGCGCGAGGGCGGGGTCCGCGTACTGGCACTTTAACAACCAGCTGCTGGAGGACGTGCGGTTCCAGGACTCGTTCCGTCGTTTCTGAGCCGACTGGAGAAGGAAGCAGGGGGGCTTCCCCTCCTTGAGGCTATGGTGGGACGTGGGCAAGGCTCACGTCCGCGTCTTCTGTCAAGAGTACGCGAGGGGGTCGACCAAGAGGCGGGCGGCCAGAGTCGGGCGCCTAGAAAAAGAGGTGCTCGACCTGGAAGCCCGTCTCGGTCAAGTCGTCCAGGACCCGGCCCTGCGGACGGTGTACGAAGCGAAGAAGGCCGCGCTGAAGGACCTGCAGCTCGTCGGGTCCTGAGGCGCGTTCGTGAGGTCGCAGATCCCGTTCCTGCGGGATCTGGACCACGGCTCCCCCTTCTTCTACTCGCTGGAAAAAAGACAGGGTGTCCGTAAGCAGCTCTTGACGCTGCTGGCCGACGACGGCTCTCTCGTCTCTGATCCGGAGGGCGTCAACAACAGAGCCCGTGAATATTACGGGGCCCTGTTCTCTCCGGAGCCGTCCAGCGAGGAAGCGCGTAGAGTTTTGTGGGAGGACCTGCCGAAGATCAGCCCGGAGGGCGCCGAAAATCTGGAAGCTCCGCTAAGCCTGGCGGAGCTGACCGGCGCCCTCGACCGGCTCTCGAGGGGAAAATCCCCGGGGCTGGACGGGCTGCCCGTGGAGTTCCACAGGGCGTTCTGGGACGTCCTGGGGGGCGACTACGCGCGGGTCCTGGGGGAAAGTCTGGCGACCGGGGAGATGCCCCTCTCTTGGCGCAGGGCAGTCTTCGTCCTGCTGCCTAAGAAGGGCGATCTCCGCCTCCTTAAGAACTGGCGCCCGGTCTCCCTCCTCAGCACGGACTACAAAATCTTCGCCAGGGCGATGTCTGCTCGCCTTGGTGCCGTGCTGGACCACATGATCCACCCCGACCAGTCCTACACGGTCCCGGGCCGGACAATCCATGATAACATCCATCTGGTCCGGGACCTCATCCATTATTCCCAGGAGACTGGTCTGTCGGTCGCCTTCCTATCCCTCGACCAAGAGAAGGCGTTCGACAGGGTGGATCACGACTATCTGCTCGGAACTCTGCGCGCTTTCGGGTTCGGGACGCATTTCGTCGCCCGGAACCGACTTTTGTACGCCGCCGTGGAGTGTCTGATTAAGGTTAACGGGTCCTTGATGGCGCCCCTTCGCTTTGGGAGAGGGGTGCGCCAGGGATGCCCCATGTCCGGCCAGTTATATGCCATCTGCGTGGAGCCTTTCCTGCACCTCCTGCGGACGAGGTTGATGGGACTGGCTCTGCAAGGGCCGGGCGTGGAGGTCGTCCTCTCGGCTTACGCCGATGACGTGCTCCACGCGGTAGAGGATCCCGCTGACCTGCGGAGGATGCGTGAGTGTCAGGAGATTTACTCGGCCGCATCCTCCGCCACGATCAACTGGGAAAAATGTTCCGGACTCCTGGTGGGTCAGTGGCGGGTGGACTCCCTGCCGGAGGAGCTCAGGCCTTTTGCCTGGAGCACGACCGATCTCCTCTATCTGGGAGTCTACCTTAGCCCCGACGAGGGAGCCTGGCCGGCGAACTGGCAAGAGCTGGAGGCCAAGGTCGCCGCTCGCCTAGGGCGCTGGACAGGACTGCTCCGAGTGCTGTCCTACAGGGGTCGAGCGCTAGTGATAAACCAGCTGGTGGCCGCCATGTTGTGGTACCGGCTGGTTACTTTGACCCCTCCCCCTGCGTTTGTTGCCAAGATACAGAAGAAGCTGGTGGACTTCTTCTGGAACAACAGGAAGCACTGGGTGTCTGCCACGGTCTTGAGTCTCCCGCTTAGGGAGGGCGGTCAGTCGTTGGTGTGCGTCAGCGCCCAGCTCGCGACTTTCCGTCTTCAGACCCTGCAGAGATACCTTTACATTGAGCCCCCTCCTAGGTGGCGTGCTCTGGCGACGTATTTCTTCCGCCAGCAGCACGGCCTCAACTACGACACGCAGCTCCTGTTTGTAAGTGTGGGGACGTCAGGACCGCCCTCAGGGAGCTGCCTGTCTTTTACAAGGAACTCATCAGGGTCTGGAACAAAGTCTCCACCAAGCGCAGCTCTCCACCGGCGGCCGTCCTGCAGGAGCCGCTGCTCGGGAATCCGTACCTCCATGACCGAGGTTTTTTGTGGCGGTCGGACGAGAGGGCTGTGGCTGGTGAGGTGACCAGGGTCAGGGACCTGCTCGATGGCGGAGGAGCGGGCTGGATGGCGCCAGATACGCTGGCGCGGCGCCTAAATTCTGCCAACGTCCGCCACGCGGCCGATGCCATCGAGTCGCTAAAAAGAGCTCTGGGCCCCGACTCCGTTATGTGCATCGAGGAGGCTCAAGCACGTGGGGAGATCCCGTCCGAACTGACCCCTGTCCGGACGGAATTCCTCATCGGCGCCAAACCCCAGAACCTCCCTCGGGGGCCGGCGCCTCACAACTTGAGCCGCCTCGGGGAAATCCCCTCCGTTCCTTTCAGTTCCGCGCGGAGGGGTTTCCTGTACGGGCTGCTCCTGCACACTCTCAACTTTGCCATCCTTGCCTGCCGTCCGGACACGCCATGGCGTACCACCTTGCCGTCCGGTGGAGGTCCCCGATGGAGGGCACTCTACGCAGGGGTCCTCCCACTATTTGTCGGGGACTTGGCCTGGAGGTTGGTGCACGGAGCAGTGCCGTGCAATAAATTTTTAAGCCGGTTCACGGGCTCCCAGGCCGCCTGCAATTTCTGCGGTCTGGAAGAGTCCGTGTTCCATGTTTTTATTGAGTGCACGAGGTTGCAGCCCCTGTTTTGTTATTTAAAGGGGCTGCTCCTGAAATTCTGGCTGCACTTCAGTCCCACACTCCTGATCTTCGGGCACCCTGTGCGGAGGGGAGCGGGTAGGTCTGAGGGCCTCCTCGTAGGACTGCTCCTGGGCACGGCCAAGGGGGCCATCAGCCGGTCCAGGCAGCAGGCGGTCGAGGGGGTCGTTCAGCCAGACTGCCTGCCTCTCTTCTGCGCATACATCCGGTCCAGGGTGTCCCTGGAGATGGAGCACGCGGTGTCCACCGGTACGCTTGCGGCCTTCCGCGAGAGGTGGGCACCGGAGGGACTGGAGTGCATCATCACGCCCGGCAACCAAATTTTAATTTGATTTTATGTTTTTAAGTTAATTTGTTTTAATTGCCGGTGCTTTTAGTGTCCCCTTCCCCTTTTGTAGGGGGCACTTGGAGAAAAAATATGTTGTTTGTGCCCAAAAAAACCCCAAAAATACCACAAAAAAATAAAAGGGCCTGTAAATGTTTGGTGTTTCCCCCAGATCGGAGGGGCACGGTTTAATGTTTTTTGTTTACTCCCAAAAAGAGTTTCATGCACAAGGACCAATGGTGGAGCTTTGGAGGCGTGGCCTAATGAGTTGGAGCCGTGAGCAGTGAGAGAAGGAGCTGCTGCTTTAGCTCCTGTCTGGGAGGCCTTTGAGAGCCCTGAGACCAGCCCAGGAAGAGGAGGGAAGGGCTGGCTTACTACAACTCAGCATCCAGAGGGAGAGGTGGAGAGCTGAACAATTATCATTTACTACAACTACAGAGAATTGGAGAGAGGGGGAAAACAGCAACAACGTGTGGAAGGGGGGAGATTCGGCAACAGGTGGGTGTTGGTGCATTCCCCGAAAGACATTGTTGTATCGGTGGGGGAGGAAAGAAGACCTTTCGAGGGCCGGAACATCGCGGGGGGTGTGTGTGTGTGGAAGTGTGTGTGGGGGTCTTGCTTACAACTAGGCCCCACACACCACTGAAGCACCCCTCCCCCATTGCGTAGCCTGGGATAGCTGGAGCGACCTGGCTGAAAACTATTAATCACCCTATTAAAGATCGTTGGGAGTATGTGCCTGGGTGGCTCCAGCTCCCCCAGGTGAAGACATCTTCTCCCCGCACCTGAAGACCATTCTTAAAAGACTTTTTTTTTTGCCATCTGGGGAGTGCACCCCAAGAAGCACCCACCCATTGCTGTGAGGGGAGACTTGCCCTCGTAGCCTCCCTCTTTCCCACACCCGCTCTCTCTATCTCTCTCTCTGTCTCTCCCCTCTCTCTCTGAGAGCCCTTTCCTCCTAATTTTTTAAAAAAACAATTAAGACAACTGAGCAGAGGGAGCAAGGCCCCTCCCCAATTGCCAACTAGGGGAGAGGTGAGCCTCTTTCAGAGCTCCCTCTGTTCAAATATTAAACGAGGCCACTTAAGACCATTAAGGCCTGTGACTTTGGGGAGGGTGTCGCCCTTAAAGGGACCCCGTGATGGCGACCCCATCCACGCCGGTGGCAGGGCCAGCAAGGACATATGCGCAGGCGGCGCCACATCCACGGCGCCTCCTGCGCCACCTGCTGCCCTGCCACCTTTCAGACGGATCACGAAAAAACACGGGGTCAAGAGCTACACTCACCCCACAATGAGCATTGAGGAGTGCGTACGGGCGATGGCTGGGGTAGTCGGTCCCTCGGCCATTGTCGCAGCCTCCAAGATGTCTGGGAAGGCCGTGTTCTTCCTGGGGTCGGAGCGGGCGGTGTCCCTGGCCATTGAAAAGGGGCTCACGGTAGGCGGGGCGTTCCTGCTGGTGGACCCTCTCGAGGCCACCGCGCAGAGGGTCATCATTTCAAACGTCCCGCCCTTTGTTCCCGCTGAGCTCCTCCTCCCTCACCGACACCAACTGGGGGAGGTAAGGTCTGCGCCATGTGTTCTCCTTCCGCCGCCAGCTCTTTGTCCGGCTGGCGCGGGAGGAGACGACGGAGGGAAATTTTAATGTGGTGCACGAGGGGACTGCCTACCGCGTCTTTTGGACGTCGGACGGCGTGCGGTGCCATGCCTGCAGGGATGTGGGGCACGTTCGCAAGAACTGCCCCGCCTCCAAAGCCGCCAAACCACCGAGGGCGGCCAAGGCTGGCGCCGCCGCCACCCCTCCCCCGAGTAGCATCCGCGTGCCGGGAGCTGTGGGTGCGCGGGCATCGTCGGGGGCCTTTGTTTTCACGGCCTCCGGCGGGAGGGAGGGAGAGCGTCCGGCCGGAAAGAAGGCGCGGAAGAAGACGAAACATCTAGAGGCGGGTCCCCTCGGTGCGCCAGACAAGCTGTTTACCGCGCTCGGCCCAACCCCGTCACCGGCGAGCGCGGGGTGCCCTGAGCCCGTGCCCGAGCCCTTGACTAGTATCACAGAGAGGCTCGGGCAAGATAAGAAAAAGGAGGTCTCCCTGCCTCCGCGCACCCCCAGGAACAAAAGGAGGCGCCACTCCAATGAGGCGGAGGAGGAACAACATCCCTCCGCGGAGGAGTCGGTGCCCGCCGCGTGTCCCGCGTCCCCCACCGGCGCCCCCAAACCGCGCCATAGGCGCGAGGAATCTGTCCCTGGGGAAGGTGAGGCAGTCGAGGCTGCCCAGCCGCTGCCTCCCGGGGATGGCGTGAAAGATCTACCTGTCGTGGGGGGTGTGGGGCCAGCGGAGGAATGCATTGCCGCCGGGCCGAGCGTCCCGGGGACTGAGGCGGGCGAGGCCGAAAAGGCCGAACCTGAGCCCGCCCAGCTGTTAACCAACTTCCCCCGGGTGTCGCTCGGCCCGGAAGAAACGGAAATTTTGAATTTTAATGATTCTGTACACGCTGGGCCGGGGGGTGGCGGCGTGGAGGGGGAAGAACAACAACCCTCGCCCCCTACTTTGGAGCTGGGGTGCTTGGTGGACCTGGAACATTACTTTGACCAGGTCTCTCCGTGTTTCCTGGTTCCTGGGGCAGAGGAGGAACCCCTTCCGCTGTCGCTTCCCGACCCAGCACCAATTTTAAACGAGCCCAGTGGGGACTCCTCTGCCGATGATCCTGGGGGTGGGATCGGGGCAGAGCCAGGGCCAGATGGAGCGGCCGGGCCGTTTGCCGTACCTCGTGCGGTCGACGGGCCGGCTGCTAGCGGCGACCTCCCGGTGGAGGACGCGGGTGAAGATTTCGAGTCCATCGCCAGTGAGGCGGTGGATCTCCTCGTGCCCGCCGCTGAATCCCCCTTCATTCCCGTAGAGGATCTCCGGGACTTTTTGGTCCAGAACCAGGGTCGCCGCAACCGAACCCATCTGGCCCGGGAAAGATGGTCCGAGCCTGGGCTGCTCATCGCTTCCGTCCGCGTCGCCGCTAAAACCATGGCCGCGGGCGGGCCCTTATCAAAGGTGCAAGGCCTTGAGCTGCGCCGGCTCAAAAAGTTCCTCGCTGGGCTGCTGAAGGAGTGGAGGTCAACAAACGACTCCACTCCCCCCCCACAATAGGTTAGGTAGAGGTTGCACTGTGCTCTTGTCATGAAGATAATCACAGCCAGCCTCAACATCAACGGCGGCAGAGAAGCACGCCGTAGATTTGACAATTTTTTGCTCCTGCGGGAGGGGAAATATGCGACGTGCTTCCTGCAAGAAACCCACACCATTCCGGGAGACGAAGCCACGTGGCTCCTGGAATGGCAAGGAGAGGTCCGCATGAGTCACCTCACCGCCACTTCTAGTGGGGTGGCCATCTTGCTGGCCCCGCATTTTCAGCTGGAGATCTTGGGGGTCGAGGAGCCCGTGCCAGGCCGCTTGCTGCACGTAACGGTTCACCTGGGGGATGTGCCGCTCCATCTCGTGAACATGTACGCCCCTCAGCCCGGCCCGCAGCAAACGCGCTTCTTCGAAGAGGTGTCCGCTCTTCTTGGCTCCGTCGACATCGGCGACTGCATTGTCCTCGGGGGGGATTTTAACTGCACCCTCGAGGCGAGGGACCGCTCCGGTGCCCCGCAGAACATGACGGCGATGGAGAAGTTGAGGGACCTGGTCGGGTCCTTCGACTTGGTGGACGTCTGGCGAAATCTCCATCCCGACTCCAGCGCCTTTACTTGGGTGAGGCCTGGAGTAGGATGGTCTAGAGTCAACCGCCTTTACGTGTCTCGGGCATACGTTTCCTGCGTCTCGGCGGCCTCCGTGCGGCCGGTGCCGTGTTCGGACCACCACCTGGTGTGGGCGGAGCTCACTTCGCTCCGCGCGAGGACGGGGTCCGCGTACTGGCATTTTAACAACCGGCTGCTGGAGGACGTGCGGTTCCAGGACTCGTTCCGTCGTTTCTGGGCCGACTGGAGAAGGAAGCAGGGGGGCTTCCCCTCCTTGAGGCTATGGTGGGACGTGGGCAAGGCTCACGTCCGCGTCTTCTGTCAAGAGTACGCGAGGGGGTCGACCAAGAGGTGGGCGGCCAGGGTCGGGCGCCTAGAAAAAGAGGTGCTCGACCTGGAGTCCCGTCTTGGTCAAGTCGTCCGGGACCCGGCCCTGCGGACGGTGTACGAAGCGAAGAAGGCCTCGCTGAAGGACCTGCAGCTCGTCGGGTCCCGAGGCGCGTTCGTGAGGTCGCGGATCCGGTTCCTGCGGGATCTAGACCGCGGCTCCCCCTTCTTCTACTCGCTGGAAAAAAGACAGGGTGTCCGTAAGCAGCTCTTGACGCTGCTGGCCGACGACGGCTCTCTCGTCTCGGATCCGGAGGGCGTCAACAACAGGACCCGTGAATATTACGGGGCCCTGTTCTCTCCGGAGCCGTCCAGCGAGGAAGCGCGTCGAGTTTTGTGGGAGGACCTGCCGAAGGTCAGCCCGGAGGGCGCCGAAAATCTGGAAGCTCCGCTAAGCCTGGCGGAGCTGACCGGCGCCCTTGACCGGCTCTCGAGGGGAAAAGCCCCGGGGCTGGACGGGCTGACCGTGGAGTTCCACAGGGCGTTCTGGGACGTCCTGGGGGGGCGACTACGCGCAGGTCCTGGGGGAAAGTCTGGCGACCGGGGAGATGCCCCTCTCTTGGCGCAGGGCAGTCATCGTCCTGCTGCCTAAGAAGGGCGATCTCCGCCTCCTTAAGAACTGGCGCCCGGTCTCCCTCCTCAGCACGGACTACAAAGTCTTCGCCAGGGCGATGTCTGCTCGCCTTGGCGCCGTGCTGGACCACATGATCCACCCCGACCAGTCCTACACGGTCCCGGGCCGGACAATCCACGATAACATCCATCTGGTCCGGGACCTCATCCATTATTCCCAGGAGGCTGGTCTGTCGGTCGCCTTCCTATCCCTCGACCAAGAGAAGGCGTTCGACAGGGTGGATCACGACTATCTGTTCGGAACTCTGCGCGCTTTCAGGTTCGGGATGCACTTCGTCGCCCGGATCCGACTTTTGTACGCCGCCGTGGAGTGTCTGATTAAGGTTAACGGGTCCTTGATGGCGCCCCTTCGCTTTGGGAGAGGGGTGCGCCAGGGATGCCCCATGTCCGGCCAGTTATATGCCGTCTGCGTGGAACCTTTCCTGCGCCTCCTGCGGACGAGGTTGACGGGACTGGCTCTGCAAGGGCCGGGCGTGGAGGTCGTCCTCTCGGCTTACGCCGATGACGTGCTCCTCACGGTAGAGGATCCCGCTGACCTGCGGAGGATGCGTGAGTGCCAGGAGATTTACTCGGCCGCATCCTCCGTCAGAATCAACTGGGAAAAATGTTCCGGACTCCTGGTGGGTCAGTGGCGGGTGGACTCCCTGCCGGAGGAGCTCAGGCCTTTTGCCTGGAGCACAACCCATCTCCTCTATCTGGGAGTCTACCTTAGCCCCGACGAGGAAGCCTGGCCGGCGAACTGGCAGGAGCTGGAGGCCAAGGTCACCGCTCGCCTTGGGCGCTGGACAGGACTGCTCCGAGTGCTGTCCTACAGGGGTCGAGCGCTAGTCATAAACCAGCTGGTGGCCGCCATGTTGTGGTACCGGCTGGTCACTTTGACCCCTCCCCCTGCGTTTGTCGCCAAGATACAGAAGAAGCTGGTGGACTTCTTCTGGAACAACAGGAAGCACTGGGTCTCTGCGGCGGTCTTGAGGCTCCCGCTTTCGTAGGGCGGTCAGTCGTTGGTGTGCGTCAGCGCCCAGCTCGCGACTTTCCGTCTTCAGACCCTCCTAGGTGGCGTGCTCTGGCGACGTATTTCTTCCGCCAGCAGCACGGCCACAACTACGACACGCAGCTCCTGTTTGTGAGTGTGGGGGGCGTCAGGACCGCCCTCCGGGAGCTGCCTGTCTTTTAGAAGGATCTCATCAGGGTCTGGAACAAAGTCTCCACCAAGCGCAGCTCTCCACCGGCTGGAGTGGCGGCCGTCCTGCAGGAGCCGCTGCTCGGGAATCCGTACCTCCACGACCAAGATTTTAGGTGGCGGTCGGACGAGAGGGCTGTGGCTGGTGAGGTGACCAGGGTCAGGGACCTGCTCGATGGCGGAGGGGCGGGCTGGATGGCGCCAGACACGCTGGCGCGGCGCCTAAATTCTGCCAACGTCCGCCACGCGGCCGATGCCATCGAGTCGCTAAAAAGAGCTCTGGGCCCTGACTCCGTTAGGTGCATCGAGGAGGCTCAAGCACGTGGGGAGATCCCGTCCGAACTGACCCCCATCCGGACGGAATTCCTCATCGGCGCCAAATCCCGGAACCTCCCTCGGGGGCCGGCGCCTCACAACTTGAGCCGCCTCGGGGAAATCCCCGCCGTGCCTTTTAGTTTCGCGCGGAGGGGTTTCCTGTACGGGCTGCTCCTGCACACTCTCAACTTTGCCATCCTCGCCTGCCGTCCGGACACGCCATGGCGTACCATCTTGCCGTCCGGAGGAGGCGGGGGTCCCCGATGGAGGGCACTCTACACGGGAGTCCTCCCAGTATTTATCGGGGACTTGGCCTGGAGGGTGGTGCACGGAGCAGTCCCGTGCAATAAATTTTTAAGCCGGTTCACAGGCTCCCAGGCCGCCTGCAATTTCTGCGGTCTGGAAGAGTCCGTGTTCCATGTTTTTATGGAATGCACGAGGTTGCAGCCCCTGTTTTATTATTTAAAGGGGCTGCTCCTGAAATTCTGGCTGCACTTCAGTCCCACACTCCTGATCTTCGGGCACCCTGTGCGGAGGGGAGCGGGTAGGTCCGAGGGCCTCCTCGTAGGACTGCTCCTGGGCACAGCCAAGGGTGCCATCAGCCGGTCCAGGCAGCGGGCGGTCGAGGGGGTCGTTCAACCTGACTGCCTGCCTCTCTTCCGCGCGTACATCCGCGCCAGGCTGTCCTTGGAGATGGAGCACGCGGTGTCCACCGGTACGCTCGCGGCCTTCCGCGAGAGGTGGGCACCGGAGGGACTGGAGTGCATCGTCACACCCGGCAACCAAATTTTAATTTGATTTTATGTTTTAAAGTTTAATTTGTTTGAATTGCCGGTGCTTTTAGTGTCCCCCTCACCTTTTATAGGGGGCACTTGGAGAAAAAATATGTTTTTGTGCCCAAAAAAAACCCCCCAAAAATACCACAAAAAAATAAAAGGGCCTGTAAATGTTTGGTGTTTCCCCCAGATCGGGGGGGCACGGTTTAATGTTTTTTGTTTACTCCCAAAAAGAGTTTCATGCACAAGGACCAATGGTGGAGCTTTGGAGGCGTGGCCTAATCAGGTGGAGCCTGGCTGCTGAGAGAGAAGGAACTCCCTGCTGAAGCTCCTGTCTCGAAAGCCTTGAGTGAGCCCTGAAAACAGCCCAGGAATAGGAGGAGAGGGCCAGGCTTACTACAACTCAACATCCAGAGGGAGAGGTGGAGAGCTGAACAATTATCATTTATTACAACTACAGAGAGTTGGAGAGAGGGGGAAAGAACAACCTGAGGAAACACCATCCAGTGTGGAAGGAGGGAGAGTCATTTCCACATCTTCGACAGGTGGGTGTGTTTTGGTGCATTCCCCAATAGACTTTGTTGTATCGGTGGGGGTAGGAAAGAAGATAACTTGAGGGCCGGAACATCGCGGGGGGTGTGTGTGTGTGGAAGTGTGTGTGGGGGTCTTGCTTACAGCTAGGCCCCACACACCACTGAAGCACCCCTCCCCCATTGCCTAGCCTGGGATAGCTGGAGCTACCTGGCTGAAGAATCTTTAATTACCCTATTAAACATCGTTGGGAGTGTGTGCCTGGGTGGCTCCAGCTACCCCAGGTGAAGACATCTTCTCCCCCCACCCGAAGACCACTCTACAAAGACTGTGTTTTTTGCCATCTGGGGAGTGCACCCCAAGAAACACCCACTCACCGCTGTGAGGGGAGACCTGCCCTCGCAGCTTCCCTCCTTCCCTATCTCTCTCTCTCTGTCTCTCCCCTCTCTCTCTGAGACCCCTTTCCTCCTAATTTCTTTTAAAAAAAACAATCAAGACAACTGAGCAGAGGGAGCAAGGCCCCTCCCCAATTGCCAACTAGGGGAGAGGTGTGCCTCTTTCAGAGCTCCTCTGCTCATACATTCAAACGAGGCCAATTTAAGACCATTAAGGCCTGTGACTTTGGGGTGGGTGTAGCCCTTAAAGGGACCCCGTGATGGCGACCCCATCCACGCCGGTGGCAGGGCCAGCTAGGACTTATGCGCAGGCGGTGTCCACATCCACGGCACCTCCTGCTGCCCTGCCACCATTCAGACTAATTACCAAGAAACACGGGGTCAAGAGCTACACTCACCCCACAATGAGCATTGAGGAGTGCGTGCGGGCGATGGCTGGGGTAGTCGGCCCCTCAGCCATTGTCGCAGCCTCCAAGATGTCTGGGAAGGCCGTGTTCTTCCTGGGGTCGGAGTGAGCGGTGTCCCTGGCCATTGAAAAGGGGCTCACAGTGGGCGGGGCGTTCCTGCCGGTGGACCCTCTCGAGGCCACCGCGTAGAGGGTCATTCTATCAGCCCTTTGTTCCCGCTGAGCTCCTCCTCCCTCACTGACACCAACTGGGGGAGGTAAGGTCGGGGATCAACCCCATACCGCTCGGCCTCAGGGAGAGCAGCCTGCGCCATGTGTTCTCCTTCCGCCGCCAGCTCTTTGTCCGGTTGGCGCGGGAGGAGACGACGGAGGGAAATTTTAATGTGGTGCACGAGGGGACTACCTACCGCGTCTTTTGGATGTCGGACGGCGTGCGGTGCCATGCCTGCAGGGAGGTGGGGCACGTTCGCAAGAACTGCCCCGCCTCCAAACCACCGAGGGCGGCCAAGGCTGGCGCCGTCGCCACCCCTCCCCCTAGTAGCATCCGCGTGCCGGGAGCTGTGGGTGCGCGGGCATCGTCGGGGGCCTTTGTTTTCACGGCCTTCGACGGCGGGGAGAGAGAGCGTCCGATCGGAAGGAAGGCGCGGAAGAAGGCGAAACATCTGGAGGCGGGTCCCCTCGGTGCGCCAGACTATTTGTTTACCGCGCTCGGCCCAACCCCGTCACCGGCGAGCGCGGGGTGCCCTGAGCCCGTGTCCGAGCCCTTGACTAATACCGCAGAGGGGTTCGGGCACGGGCAAGACAAGAAAAAGGGGGGAGTGGAGCGGGAGGCCTCGGCAGACATGGGGGACTCCCTGTCTCCGCGCCCCCCCAGGAACAAAAGGAGGCGCCGCTCCAATGAGGCGGAGGGGGAACAACATCCCTCCGCGGAGGAGTCGGTGCCCGCCGCGTGTCCCGCGTCCCCCACCGGCGCCCCCAAACTGCGCCGTAGACACGAGGAATCTGTCCCCGGGGAGGGTGAGGCAGTCGAGGCTGCCCAGCCGCTGCCTCCCGGGGATGGCGTGAAAGATCTGCCTGTCGTGGGGGGCGTGGGGCCAGCGGAAGAATGCGTAGCCGCCGGGTCGAGCGTCCTGGGGACTGAGGCGGGCCGGGCCGAAAAGGCCGAACCTGAGACCACCCAGCCAATAACCGACTTCCCCCGGGACTCGCTCGACCCGGCAGAAACCGAAATTATGAATAATCTTAAAGATTCTGTCCACACTGGGCCGGGGGGTGGCGGCGGGGAGGGGGAAGAACAACAACCCTCGCCCCCTACTTTGGAGCTGAGGGACTTGGTGGACCTGGAACATTACTTTGACCAGGTCTCTCCGTGTTCCCCGGTTCCTGGGGCGGAGGAGGAACCCCTTCCGCTGTCGCTTCCCGACCCAGCACCAATTTTAAAAGAGCCCAGTGGGGACTCCTCTGCCGACGATCCTGGGGGTGGGATCGGGGCAGAGCCAGGGCCGGTTGGAGCGGCCGGGCCGTTTGCCGTACCTCGTGCGGTCGATGGGCCGGCTGCTAGCGGCGACCTCCCGGAGGGGGACGGGGACTCGGTGGAGGACGCGGGTGAAGATCTCGAGTCCATCGCCAGTGAGGCGGTGGATCTCCAAGTGCCCGCCGCTGAGTCCCTCCTCATTCCCGTAGAGGAACTCCGGGACTTTTTGGTCCAGAGCCAGGGTCGCCGCAACCGAACCCATCTGGCCCGGGAAAGATGGTCCGAGCCTGGGCTGCTCATCGCTTCCGTCCGCGTCGCAACTAAAACCATGGCCGCGGGCGGGCCATTATCAAGGGCGCAAGGCCTAGAGCTGCGCCGGCTCAAAAAGTTCCTCGCTGGGCTGCTGAAGGACTGGAGGTCAACAAACGACTCCACTCCCCCCCCCTACAATAGGTTAAGGTAGAGGTTGCACTGTGCTCTTGTCATGAAGATAACCATAGCCAGCCTCAACATCAACGGCGGCAGAGGGGCACGCCGTAGATTTAACAATTTTTCGCTCCTGCGGGAGGGGAAATATGCGGTGTGCTTCCTGCAAGAAACCCACACCGTTCCGGGAGACGAAGCCACGTGGCTCCTGGAATGGCAAGGAGAGGTCTGCATGAGCCACCTCACCGCCACTTCTAGTGGGGTGGCCATCTTGCTGGCCCCGCATTTTCAGCCGGAGATCTTGGGGGTCGAGGAGCCCGTGCCAGGCCGCTTGCTGCACGTAACGGTTCACCTGGGGGATGTGCCGCTCCATCTCGTGAACGTGTACGCCCCTCAGCCCGGCCCGCAGCAAATGCGCTTCTTTGAAGAGGTGTCCGCTCTTCTTGGCTCCGTCGGCGTCGGCGACTGCATTGTCCTCGGGGGGGATTTTAACTGCACCCTCGAGGCGAGGGACCGCTCCGGTGCCCCGCAGAGCATGACGGCGATGGGGAAGTTGAGGGAGCTGGTCGGGTCCTTCGACTTGGTGGATGTCTGGCGAAATCTCCATCCCGACTCCAGCGCCTTTACTTGGGTGAGGCCTGGAGTAGGATGGTCCAAAGTCGACCGCCTTTACGTGTCTCGGGCGTACGTTTCCTGCGTCTTGGCGGCCTCCTTGCGGCCGGTGCCGTGTTCGGACCACCACCTGGTGTGGGCGGAGCTCGCTTCGCTCCGCGCGAGGACGGGGTCCGCGTACTGGCATTTTAACAACCGGCTGCTGGAGGACGTGCGGTTCCAGGACTCGTTCCGTCGATTCTGGGCCGACTGGAGAAGGAAGCGGGGGGCTTCCCCTCCTTGAGGCTATGGTGGGACGTGGGCAAGGCTCATGTCCGCGTCTTCTGTCAAGAGTACGCGAGGGGGTCGACCAAGAGGCGGGCGACCAGGGTCGGGCGCCTAGAAAAAGAGGTGCTCGACCTGGAGTCCCGTCTTGGTCAAGTCGTCGGGGACCCGGCCCTGCGGACGGTGTACGAAGCGAAGAAGGCCGCGCTGAAGGACCTGCAGCTCGTCGGGTCCCGAGACGCGTTCGTGAGGTCGCGGATCCAGTTCCTGCGGGATCTGGACCGCGGCTCCCCCTTCTTCTACTCGCTGGAAAAAAGACAGGGTGTCCGTAAGCAGCTCTTGACGCTGCTGGCCGACGACAGCTCTCTCGTCTCGGATCCGGAGGGCGTCAACAACAGGGCCCGTGAATATTACGGGGCCCTGTTCTCTCCGGAGCCGTCCAGCGAGGAAGCGCGTAGAGTTTTGTGGGAAGACCTGCCGAAGGTCAGCCCGGAGGGCGCTGAAAATCTGGAAGCTCCGCTAAGCCTGGCGGAGCTGACCGGCGCCCTCGACCGGCTCTCGAGGGGAAAATCCCCGGGGCTGGACGGGCTGACCATGGAGTTCCACAGGGCGTTCTGGGACGTCCTGGGGGGCGACTACGCGCGGGTCCTGGGGGAAAGTCTGGCGACCGGGCAGATGCCCCTCTCTTGGCGCAGGGCAGTCATCGTCCTGCTGCCTAAGAAGGGTGATCTCTGCCTCCTTAAGAACTGGCGCCCGGTCTCCCTCCTCAGCACGGACTACAAAATCTTCGTCAAGGCGATGTCTGCTCGCCTTGGTGCCGTGCTGGACCACATGATCCACCCCGACCAGTCCTACACGGTCCCGGGCCGGACAATCCACGATAACATCCATCTGGTCCGGGACCTCATCCATTATTCCCAGGAGGCTGGTCTGTCGGTCGCCTTCCTATCCCTCACGCGCTTTCGGGTTCGGGACGCATTTCGTCGCCCGGATCCAACTATTGTACGCCGCCGCGGAGTGTCTGATTAAGGTTAACGGGTCCTTGACGGCGCCCATTCGCTTTGGGAGAGGGGTGCGCCAGGGATGCCCCATGTCCGGCCAGTTATATGCCGTCTGCGTGGAGCCTTTCCTGCACCTCCTGCGGACGAGGTTGATGGGACTGGCTCTGCAAGGGCCGGGCGTGGAGGTCGTCCTCTCGGCTTACGCCGATGACGTGCTCCTCGCGGTAGAGGATCCCGCAGACCTGCGGAGGATGCGTGAGTTCCAGGAGATTTACTCGGCCGCATCCTCCGCCAGAATCAACTGGGAAAAATGTTCCGGACTCCTGGTGGGTCAGTGGCGGGTGGACTCCCTGCTGGAGGAGCTCAGGCCTTTTGCCTGGAGCACGACCCATCTCCTCTATCTGGGAGTCTACCTTAGCCCCGACGAGGAAGCCTGGCTGGCGAACTGGCAGGAGCTGGAGGCCAAGGTCACCGCTCGCCTAGGGCGCTGGACAGGACTGCTCCGAGTGCTGTCCTACAGGGGTCGAGCGCTAGTCATAAACCAGCTGGTGGCTGCCATATTGTGGTACCGGCTGGTCTCTTTGACCCCTCCCCCTGCGTTTGTCGCCAAGATACAGAAGAAGCTGGTGGACTTCTTCTGGAACAGGAAGCACTGGGTCTCTGCGGCGGTCTTGAGGCTGCCGCTTGGGGAGGGCGGTCAGTCGTTGGTGTGTGTCAGCACCCAGCTCGCGACTTTCCGTCTTCAGACCCTGCAGAGATACCTTTACGTCGAGCCCCCTCCTAGGTGGCGTGCTCTGGCGACGTATTTCTTCCGCCAGCAGCACGGCCTCAACTATGACACGCAGCTCCTGTTTGTGAGTGTGGGGGGCATCAGGACCGCCCTCCGGGAGCTACCTGTCTTTTACAAGGAACTCATCAGGGTCTGGAACAAAGACTCCACCAAGTGCAGCTCTCCACCGGCTGGAGTGGCGGCCGTCCTGCAGGAGCCGCTGCTCGGGAATCCGTACCTCCACGACCGAGGTTTTATGTGGCGGACGGATGAGAGGGCTGTGGCTGGTGAGGTGACCAGGGTCAGGGACCTGCTCGATGGCGGAGGAGCGGGCTGGATGGCGCCAGACACGCTGGCGCGGCGCCTAAATTCTGCCAACGTCCGCCGCGCGGCCGATGCCA
Source organism: Pristiophorus japonicus (assembly GCF_044704955.1). Lineage (NCBI taxonomy): Eukaryota > Metazoa > Chordata > Chondrichthyes > Pristiophoridae > Pristiophorus > Pristiophorus japonicus. The sequence continues at coordinate 5,242,496 of NC_091986.1, forward strand.
TCGAGTCGCTAAAAACAGCTCTGGGCCCCGACTCCGTTAGGTGCATCGAGGAGGCTCAAGCACGTGGGGAGATCCCGTCCGAACTGACCCCCGTCTGGACGGAATTCCTCATAGGCGCCAAACCCCGGAACCTCCCTCGGGAGCCGGCGCCTCACAACTTGAGCCGCCTCGAGGAAATCCCCTCTGTGCCTTTCAATTCCGCGCGGAGGGGTTTCCTGTACGGGCTGCTCCTGCACACTCTCAACTTTGCCATCCTCGCCTGCCGCCCGGACACGCCATGGCGTACCATCTTGCCGTCCGGAGGAGGCGGGGGTCCCCGATGGAGGGCACTCTACGCGGGAGTCCTCCCAGTATTTATCGGGGACTTGGCCTGGAGGGTGGTGCACGGAGCAGTCCCGTGCATAAATTTTTAAGCCGGTTCACGGGCTCCCAGGCCGTCTGCAATTTCTGCGGTCTGGAAGAGTCCGTGTCCCATGTTTTTATGGAATGCACGAGGTTGCAGCCCCTGTTTTATTATTTAAAGGGGCTGCTCCTGAAATTCTGGCTGCACTTCAGTCCCACACTCCTGATCTTTGGGCACCCTGTGCGGAGGGGAGCGGGTAGGTCCAAGGGCCTCCTCGTAGGACTGCTCCTGGGCACGGCCAAGGGTGCCGTCAGCCGGTCCAGGCAGCGGGCGGTCGAGGGGGTCGTTCAACCTGACTGCCTGCCTCTCTTCCGCGCGTACATCCGCGCCAAGGTGTCCTTGGAGATGGAGCACGCGGTGTCCACTGGTACGCTCGCGGCCTTCCGTGAGAGGTGGGCACCGGAAGGACTGGAGTGCATTGTCACGCCCGGCAACCAAATTTTAATTTGATTTTATGTTTTAAAGTTTAATTTGTTTTAATTGCCGGTGTTTTTTAGTGTCCCCCTCACCTTTTATAGGGGGCACTTAGGAAAAAATAATATTATTTTAGTGCCCAAAAATTTTTTTAAAAAACACAAAAAAAATACAAAAATGGGCGTTGTAAATGTTTCGTGTTTCCCCCAGATCGGGGGGCCACGGTTTAATGTTTTTGTTTTCTCCAAAAGAGTTTGATGCACAAGAACCCCCAGGTCCCTCTGCACCTCAGCATATTGTAATTTCTCCCCATTCAAATAATATTCCCTTTTACTGTTTTTTTTCTCAAGGTGGATGACCTCACACTTTCCGACATTGTATTCCATCTGCCAAACCTTCGCCCATTCGCTTAATCTATCTAAATCTCTTTGCAGCCTCTCTGTGTCCTCTACACAACCCACTTTCCCACTAATCTTTGTGTCATCTGCAAATTTTGTTACGCTACACTCTGTCCCCTCTTCAGGTCATCTATGTATATTGTAAACAGTTGTGGTCCCAGCACCGATCCCTGTGGCACACCACTAACCACCGATTTCCAAACCGAAAAGGACCCATTTATCCCGACTCTCTGCTTTCTGTTAGCCAGCCAATTCTCTATCCATGCTAATACATTTCCTCTGACTCCGCGAACCTTTATCTTCTGCAGTAACCTTTTGTGTGGCACCTTATCGAATGCCTTTTGGAAATCTAAATACACCACATCCATCGGTACACCTCTATCCACCATGCTCGTTATATCCTCAAAGAATTCCAGTAAATTAGTTAAACATGATTTCCCCTTCATGAATCCATGTTGTGTCTGCTTGATTGCACTATTCCTATCTAGATGTCCCGCTATTTCTTCCTTAATGATAGTTTCAAACATTTTCCTCACTACAGATGTTAAACTAATGTGATCGTCCCTTTTTGTTCTTCTGTTCAACCCATATGGCCTCATTTGATGATCCTTCTTACATATAATCCCTCCTCGCAGCTATAATTGTTTCTTTAAGCAAAACTGCGAACCCCCCCTACTTTTTTTTAATCCTCTCTCTATCCTGTTTGAAAACCCTGTAACCCGGAATGTTGAAGCTCCTGCCCTTCTTTCAGCCATGTCTTAGTCATAGCTATAATATAATGCTGCCACGTGACTATCTGTGCCCTCAGCTCATCTGCCTTATGCCTTATTCCTTATACTCTTTGCATTGAAATATATACCATTCAGGCACTGCCAAACTTCCTTGTTGTCTGTTATCTAGCCTTTGTTTCCTCTGTCTTCCAAACTTGCTTACTAATTTTCTGCCTTCCATTTCCATCTTTACTTCTCTCCCTTCTGAATCTACTCAGGTTCTGATTCCCCTGCCAAGCTAGTTCAAACCCTCCCTAACAGCACTAGCAACCCCCCACCCTCCGCCATGAGGATATTGGTCCCAGCCCTGTTGAAGTGCAACCCGTCCGGCTTGTACAGGTCCCATCTCCCCCAGAAATAGTCCCAATGCCTCAGGAATCTGAAGCCTTCCCTCCTGTACCATCTCTCCAGCCACACATTCATCTGTTCTATTCTCCTATTTCTGTACTCAATAGCACATGGCACCGGGTTTAATCCAGAGATTGCTAACTTTGAGGTCCTGCTTTTTAATCATTTTCCTAGCTCCCTAAAATCTGACTGCATGACCTCAACGTTCTTTCAAAATATGTCATTGGTACCGATATGGACGGCGATCTCTGGTTGTTCACCCTCCCCCCTCAGAATGTCCCGCTGCCTTTCAATGGCATCCTTGAACCTAGCTCCAGGTAGGTAACATACACCCTGGAGTCACATCTGCGACCACAGAAACGCCTGTCTGTTCCCCTAACTACTGAATCCCTTGCCACTGTTGCTCTTCCACTCTTCTTCCTCCCTCCACCCTGTGCAGCTGAGCCACCCATGGTGCCATGGACTTAGCTCTGTCTGCACTTCCGAGAGGAACCATCGGCCTCACCAGTATCCAGAACTGAAAACCAGTTGGCGGGCGAAATGCACTCAGGGGACTCCTGCCTTACTTGCCTGGTCCTCCTTGTCTGTCTGGTGCTAACCTATTCCCTCTCTGCCTGGACATTCTTAAGCTGCGGGGAGCGGGGGGGTGACCGCCTCCAGAAATGTGCTGTCCACGAAGTTCTCAGCTTCGCAGATGCACAGCAGTGATGTCAGCCACCGCTCAAGCTCAGAAACCCGGAGCTCGAGCTGTCCTTGCTGGCGACACTTCCTGAACACATGGTCATCCAGGCCACGAGAAGCATCTAGGACTTCTCACATGGCACAGGTTGTGCATTCCATGGGACTGAGCTGCCCTACCATGCCTCTCTTTATTAGATTAACTGACATTTTTAGTATACTCCTCTGCCCTATCTTAGAGAGAAAAAAAGACAACAGTGATACTCACCCTAACCTGAATAGTTGTGCCCTTAACCGACCAATTAGTTACCAGCTATCCTCTGATGTGACTCCTGGATTTTTTTCCGGTCTCGGGCTCCTGTCGCAGCGCTCCTTTTATCTGCTCTGCTCTCGCTGTGCTCCCACACACGTCCACTCTTCCCGGTCTTTAACCTTCATTTTCAATCAATCCTGGTACAGTATATCTAAAATATGTGCAAATGTTATTAATTTCCAGGATTTCACAAAATCTCGATTTGTTCATTATCTTAAAAAAGAAAGACTTTCATTTATATAGTGCCTTTCATGATCACCGTGCGTCTCAAAGCGCTTTACAGCCAATTTTGGAGTGTAGACACTGTTGTAATATGGGAAATGTGGCAGCCAAGCAAACTCCCACAAACTGCAATGTGTTAATGACCAGATAATCTGCTTTTGTTATGTTGATTGAGGGATAAATATTGGCCAGGACATAGGGGATAACTCCCTTGCTCTTCTTTCAAATAGTGCCATGGGATCTTTTATGTCCACTTGAGAGGGGAGACCCGGCCTCGGTTTAACGTCTCATCCAAAAGACGGCACCTCCGGCAGCATAACACTGCCTCAGCACTGGAGTGTCAGCCTAGATTTTTTTTGTGCTTAAGTTTGTGCTGAAATAAATTTCTGACTCAGAGGCGAGAGTGCTACCCACTGTGCCACAGCTGACACTATGCATAAGAACATAAGAATTAGGAGCAGGCGTAGGCCATTCGGCCCCTCGAACCTGCTCCAACATTCAATACGATCATAGCTGATCTTCTACCACAACTCCACTTTCCTGCACTATCCCCATATCCCTTGATTCCCTTAATATCGATCAGTGTCTTGAATATAGTCAAAGACTGAGCCTCCACAGCCCTCTGGGGTAGAGAATTCCAAAGATGCACCACCCTTTGATTGAAGAAGTTTCTCCTCATTTCAGTCCTAAATTCTGAGACTGTGACTCTGGGTCTGGACTCCCCAGCCAGGGGGAAACATCCTCCCTGCATCTACCCTGTCAAGCCCTGTAAGAATTTAGTATGTTTCAATGAGATCACCTCCCATTCTTCTAAACTGTAGCAAATATAGGCCTAGTCTACACAATCTCTGCTCAATCCTGGAAATCAGACTGATGAATTAGAGAAATATTAATTATTTTTAATTTTTGATCTTAAGTTAGAGAAATTTCAATTCTGCTCCATGAATGCAACTATTATTTTTTCAGTATATAAAGATTAATTTTATGATTTAGGTTCACGTTCCCCTTTGTTTTGTTGAAAGGTTATGTTTGCGTTCCTTTATCACTGCAGTTGTGCCCCTTAAAAAAGGCAGGCACGTGTAAATTTGTCTTTTTTTGTTGTCGTTGCTAACAGGGGCAACCAGTGTGGGTCACTTTCAGTGAGATAGTCAACACGATGTTTGTTGAAGCTTTTGCTGATTTGATTGAAAATGTATCTGAACACGAGGAATAGTTCTCGAAAGCACAAAATGAACTTTATAAAGTAGTTTTGCTGCGAGTTGAATCCGGTGCGGATCAGTTGCGATTCACTGCAAATGGGTAATGCACGTTAATTAATTATTGATTGCACTGCACCGCCCGCCCCACAACCACCAATCAAAGTAAAAAGGGAATCACAAATTGGTTGAAACCAGGGCAATTAAAGTTAGTTTGGAGTTGCATGCACGCAGGCAGATCGTTTTTTTTTTGCGGGGTCGCCATGGCAGCGGCGCTGATTGACAGCGGGCCGCATGCTAATGAGGCGGTGTGTAGTATATTTACGTTGGGCCGGGAACCGCCCTTCATTCACCCACATGGTGCTGCATTCGCGCCACTTTCCAGAAATCGCAGCCCTTGTGCACCGTCTCCGCGCCGTGCGCTGCCTTCCAGGAGAAAGAAAGGCAGAAGAAGACGAAGAAGCCGACGACGAAGACGAAGAAGCCGCCGCCACACATACATACACACATGGTGTGAGCAGCGGCTGGCGGGGGAGTTTGGGGGAGGGGAGGGGAGGGGAGGGGAGGTGGGGGGGAAGAAAAGCAAACTCACACACCAGAGAGAGCTGCTGCGGCGCGGCACGGCACGGCGCTGGATCCCGGGCCTGGGCGCCGCTCCGAGTGCGGGGTGTGTGTGTGTGCCGGGGCTTCCACCTTCTCCCCTCACGGCCAGCCTCGCTCACTTCACTCACCCTCTCTCTCTCTCTCGTCTCGGTCCTCTTCTTTTCTCGCTCTTTCTCTCTCTCTCTCTCTCTCCGTTGTAGCCCCGCGCGCGCGCGCGGCCTGCTCGCTTTCCCCTCTCTCTCACACACACACGCCGCTCTTTCTCTGTCGTCTCCTCGTGGAGTTGCGGCCATTTCTATCAGGTTTGTTTGTGTGGTGTATGTGTATATTTTTTTTTCTTGTAATTGCCTCCCCCTTGCTGCTCGTGTGCGTGTGTGTGTGGCGCGGGGGGAGGGGGCGAGTCCGCGTGGTGCGGTCGGTCGCTCACAAAGCGAGGGTGGATTGTTGGCGGCGGCTGGCTGGCTATATATCTTCCTACTGCCTCGGTCTTTTATCTCTCCCACACACACACACACTTTTCCTGTCTAGATATATACACGCACACACTAACTCCGGGGTTTTTAAATTATATTTCGGTCGACGGCGGCGTTGCTCTGGTATGTTTTTTTTAAAGTAAACACACACACATCTTCAGGGGGTGGTGCTGCCTCGTAAACGTTGCTGCGAACAAAGCCACATGTTTTGTGTGTGTGGGTGAGTTGGGCCCGGGCCGCACGGGGAGCGAGCGAGCTGGGTGTTGTGTGTGTATGTTGTGAGGGCCTAGGCCCGTTGCGGCGCACTGACTGACTGACTGTGCCCTCTCTCTCTCTCCCGCTCCTGGCCGCCCGCGTGCCGCTGGAAGCCCGCAGTTTGAAAACAGACGGTTGGCGCGGGGCGGCCGCGTGGGGAGCGGGGCGCGCGTGTGTGTGTGGAGGGGGGGGGGGGAGACGCGCATGCACGTGTGCTATGTGCCCGTGTGTGGTGTGCTCTCCGGGTGCGTGTGGTTTGTGAGCGCGCGCGCGTGTGTGTGTGTGTGTAGGGGGGAGGTGTTTGTGAGTGACTGCGCGCGCGCTGCACCCGGTGGGCTGGGTTGTGTGTGTGTGTCCGTGAGGTCGGTGGGAAGCAGGTGAGCGCGGGCTCCGCTCCGGTTTTCTCTTCGGGTTTTTATTATTTTTTTTAAATTTATTTAAAAAAAAAGGTTTTTTTTCCTTCTCTCTCGCGGCGCCGCCATGTTGTGCGGGGAGAGGAGGGGCATATACGCATGCGCCGTGTAACACGCGTGTAGGCCTCGGGCCTTTCTTTCCTCAAGATAGTTTTTTTTTCCCCACCCCCTTACCCCGGGGAACGAAACGAATTGGAATTCCCCCTCCCTCCGCCCCGTTTGTTTTTCTAAAAAAATATAGATGTCGGATATCGAAAGGCGGTTTGAAGTTTTTCCTTCGCTGCCGATGGCCGACTCCTGTTTCGCTTCACACACAACGGGCTGTATGGAGGGGGTGGAGAGAGAGAGAGAGTGCGTTCCAGGTTCGGCAAATGCGTCATTTCTGACCGACTGCTGACCCGCGACGTCGAGCGGCGGCTCGTGCAAAATGTGGCGGCGGCATGGAGATGTGCAACCCCCCCCCCCCCCACCTCTCCCTGGGTAGTGGTTACATGGGGGGCAGAACATGCAGGCTGTAAAATGCACAACACCCCCCCTGTTGGATAGTGGGTACGTGGGGGGGCGGAACATGCTGGCTGCAAAATGCACAGTCCCCCCCCCCACCCCCAAACCTGGGTAGTGTGTACATTGGGGGGGGGGGGGGGGGGGCAGAACATGCTGGCTGCAAAATGCACAGCCCCATGGTACACAGTGGGGGGGGGCAGAACTCACCCACCCTCCTGTAGTGGTTGCATGGCTGCAAATGCACAGCCCCCCCCGGTCGTGGTTACAGAACTCGCCGGCTGTAAATGCATAGCCAGTGTATGCATGGCATCTTAACCAGCACTGATCCATTCACTGCATGGCCTGTGGGCGGGCAGTGAAGCAACAGCCTGCACACTTGTCTGTTTTTTTTGTTTGCTTGTTGGGGGCAGGGTGGGGAGGAGAAACAGGCCTGCCCAGCATGGCAGTGGTCTTGTACATTGGTCTTTATTATATGAAGTACACATATGGGAATCATGTTTATTCTCTCCTTTTACAGCCCCCCCCCCCCCCCAAAACACACACACTAAGCTCTTGTGAAACTTGTTTTGGGGATTTTGCTTTTTGCATTGTACATGGATTAAGGTTTTGACTGGCTGAAATATTTTATGCTTAATGTCTTGCTTTCAATTGCATAGGTTGCACCAATAATAACAGTATAAACTACACTGCTTCCAGTGCATTTGTACTGCTTATTGCTCGATTACATTCTGCCCCTTGAGTTGTGTAGCTTCCACTTCAATGCATCTATGCTATTTGCCTTGACCATTCTGCAGCAGGAGCAATGTCAATCTTCTGGCTTTATTGGGAATTGAATACATTTTCACATCAGATATGCTTGCCTACTTGAATGGGACACTAATAGTAAATCATTATAGTTAAACTACCAATTACATTAAAACCCTGTTTCAAGTTTATAATATGACCAATTTCTTGATTATTATTTACAAAGTTATGTTTGCATGTAAAATGTTGTGCTTCTCATTTACACTGACTTTCTCCAAGTTTTCTTATTGGAAGGTAAATGCAGAATAGTTTAAGCACTATCGTGAGTGGTTTTGTGCTTTTATCCACTTTGCTGTGAAATGAAACTTAATATACAGGTAGAATGTCCAAAATCTAGAGTTCTTAAACAGATATTGTGCAGATTGCAAGAGTCATTGTATGGAATCCAGAAATATTTCCCAAAACCCGGACTTAAGCTGTACATGCCTTTTTCCAAACCTGAATCCAAAAAAGTACGCTAACTGGCGTGGCATGTCCTTGGTTGCTGGATTCGGGCCATCGGATGTAATGATCTGGAAATTCACGAATGTCAGCCCAAGGGTCTTCGGATTGTCTCTGAAATCCAGAATACCTGAAACTAGGCCCAAGGGTTTCCGGATTCGCGACATCTGATATTCTCTGAAATCCAGAAATACTTGCAAATCGTCCACGTTTTCTGGATTTGGTGCGTTGGATCTTCCCTGAAATCTGGAGAACCTGAATGGCCTTAGTCCTGAGGGTCCTGTTTTCGGGATGTTATACCTGTACATAAACCATGTATGACCATAGGCTCGATTTTATAAAGATACTCACTGCTTTTTTTTTTCTTGCTATTTCAATAAAGCATACGAGGGGATGTGAGCTTTTTGTAACTTCTGCTTGAACCATGTAGTTGGATTGTGTTCTACCAACTTGGGCTATCTGCAGAGAAAATTGGTATCTTGAAGGGGCAGGTTTTTAAAAAAAAAACTTGCACGTTGCAGTGCTTTACAGCAATTTAAATGTAGTTACTCTAATGTAGGAAACATGGCAACAATTTGCATATAGGTAGATCCCACAAACAAACTACTTTTTAGCTAATGGGATAAATATTAGTAAGGGCACAGATGCCCATCTGAGGGCAGGTGGGGGCCTGTTAAGTTGCAGACTGATGAAGTTTGGTAATGTGTAAGAAGTTGACTTTTTTGACCTCCTTGGGAGGTGTTGGAAACAGTTTGGCATGATCAGGGTGCTGTGCTTGCTAGTCTCCAATCCCAAGTTCAAGCCATACTGTGTCCTTTTTGCCATTAAATGAAAAGTAGCTGGGCTTAGTGCAAGAAATCAGACTGCATAATCACCCCCGCCCCTCTGCAAGCTGCTTTAACATGCCATGAGTTGCATTCTGAAAGAAAACTTCACTCCAGTTTGCTGACACTTGATTTCTATCCTGCAATATCAGCACCCATTTTGCCTGAATACTAAGATGCACTATAAATTGCTGTAAGTTGTTTTCCCAGCTAAACGAGTACACTGTAACAGTATTATAAGCAACTAACAGAAATTTGTTTTCCTGCAGGTCTGAAATGGCTGAAAGAATCTGATCAGTGCCTGAAGTCTCGGTCAGAAGTAATGTCAAAGTGCTTACAGTGCAGGTAGTGTCTAAAATCTACTGCAGTGGAGGCACTTCAAGCATTATATTGACAGTCTCCTCTGATCCTGGAATTTTCAGAATATTGTGCTTGCAGTGTGCTCTGCATCATCGGTAAAGTCTCTTGTGTTAAGGTGCATCTAGTGCAGATAGTGAAGTAGAGTAGAATCTACTGCCCTAAGTGCTCCTTCTGGCATAAGTAACTCTGATCAGCTTGGGTGTACCAGTCTCCAGATTGGTAGAATAGCTATCTGAATCCCAAACTAGTTGTTGCAGTTCTCGACCAGTTTTGCATGGTTGCACCACAAGAAGAAATTAGTTGTGCAAATCTATGCAAAACTGATGGTGGACTGGGTTGACTGCTAAGTGGTGGCATGAAACCATGCTGTTAAAGGTTAATAGCTCAAGCAGTATTAAAGTGCTTATAGTGCAGGTAGTGTTGTAGTAATCTACTGCAATATGAGCACTTGAGTACTACTAGCTAACTGACTGCAGCTGCATAAACTTTAACTATGAAAAGCTTCTCTAGTTAGTTTTGCAGGTTTGCATCCAGCTGTTGATGATTATTGCTGTGCAAATCCATGCAAAACTGACTATAGTAGTAAAATACAACTAGTGTTAAAGTATCCCTTTTTTGTACATGCAAACCCTGTCTTGCACCGGTTGGGATTTGTTGCAATGCTGACAGATGTATGTGGTATTGCACTTGTCCCGGCCTGTTAAGGATGGTGGGCACAGTTGGGAAATAACACCAAGAACCTGGATCCATGAAGACAACCAAATAAAGCTGAAGCTTCTGTCTTGGGTTGCTTGAATCTAAATTAAGTGACCACACTTAGTGGGATGGGAACACCTTTCCTACATCTCAGCAATGTTTAATTTTAGATTAAGCTTGTGCAGCAGCACTTTGTTTGGATATTTAATGGCTGCCCAATCTTTATACTGGGATGTGGATGGCATGTTGTCCAGGGATGGGTGGCTTCTTGAACTCGGAGTTTTTGTGCTGGTACTCCATAATACAGGATTTTGATGCTGAAGTAGTTGTCCCATTACCTCGCTGGCCATCTTGGTGATCGAGGTCATGGGGATGGGAGGCACTCAAAGTAAGTTTGGTGAGTTGTAGCAGCATCTAGATAGTGTATATACTATTAGGCATAATTCTCCGGTGGGAAGGTGCATATTGATAGCCAGTGTTGCTTCAACCAAGCAGATGACTTTCCTGGATGATGTCATGCTACTGAGCTGCACCCAAACAACCGTCTTGAGACAGTGAGCCCACGTTCATGGCTGCTATTTTGGTGCAGCATTATTCAGTTTGTTCATTTGAGAAATCCAATGGGCAATGTAGAATCTAAATTCAATTGTGAATATTTCCAGCTTCAAATTCCAATGCAAGCATTGAGCTGCTAATCATGTGGTGAAATTGCCCTGTGGCAAATGTGCATGTTGGTCTACTGTCTTGTTTGGCTTTTTAGATTGTAGAAATGTACTGGCTTTTGAAATTGAGTTGCATTAAAGTGAAGGATGTCTTTGGGCAATGCATGTTTTATCTGTCCTTGAGTTTGATCTTTGAGCTTTATGGGCCATGTCAACTAGTCGACATCCTGGTTGGCTGGTTTGATTTTTTTTTTTAAACTAGGTTCCAGAGGTGAATTGCATGCCATCCAAATTACTATCCAGTTTGCAAGATTTTAGTGACCGATCATTGCAATGCTGTACTGTTGAAGGGCAGGTTGGTTGACAGGGTATATATTTTTGGTGTCTCTTGGACTAGAATGAAGTTGCTTTTGATCCTGAACGAATGAATGCAGTGACTTATAGTGGTGCCATTTGTTTCAATAGTAAATAGAATAGACTTGAGTTAGTTTTAAAGTGTTAATTTTATTCCCTCTTTGCCTTTTATTCTCTCTCTCTCAACTGTCAATTGCCAATGCTGGAATGGAATCCTTAAAAAGGTAAGCTAGTTTGTTCAGAATGAAATTTGTAAAACTGCTGAATTGGTACTCTTGCTCCTTTCTGCCACATTTGGTGCAAAACTTGCTTCTCTGAACAAGGCAATTTAGGATGGATCAGGATCAAAAGAATCAGTACCACATGGCTGGCTTTTCCAAAATACCTAGACTAACAAATTAAATAATTTGCAGTAATGAAACCATAGATCTAGGAAACGTTCTGCTATTTTACTTCCATTGTGCGAGTTATTTAGTTGACTAGGTATGGATGATTGCTTGATTTGTTGTTTTTTTCATCTTTAATTCTGAGCTGCTTAACACAAGGTATTGCTGGATGATTGGGATTGAGGTTTTATTGAACCCTGTAGAAGCTATTTTCTGATTTGGCCAAATTGTGAAGAAATACAAACTTTGGGAAGGCCGAATGTCAACCATCTCCAAGAAAATTTCTATTTAAGTAAACTTTGTGAAACTTCAGTGTCTAACTTGGAAGTTATAAAATGTCTGGGCATGTCTACCCAGATCAGTGTATGTGATTCTGTTGGCCATTTAACAAGTTTTAATTATCTTGTTACAATACTTAAACCTGTTAATGCCATCACTATGACATGTATACTTTTACTTATGTTTGACTGTAAATGCAATAAAATGTACTGTTCAATTGCTTGCTGAGTTACCTCAAACTGATATAAGTTCTTTATTGTGTCCCTTAACCTTCCTCTTACATTTTGCATTAAATGCCCAAGTTTGGTATCAATAAGATTGGAGTATTATTCAGGCAGGACACTAGACTGAAATGAGATGTATTTGAAAGTTGCAACTTGTAATTGAAATCCAAACCACAATAATAGTGTTTCAGGTGAGAGTCAAACAAGTCTTGTAATATCATGTTAATGTAATAACTGGTCAGATTAACTAGAATTGCACCATCACATGAACTTTTTAGTTCATGATAAATTTTCAATGCTTATAAGTAGAGATACCTAACTTTAAATAGTGTCTTAATATAGCAATGTCCCATGGGAAGACAAATGGATAGATGGCAGGAACATTGTCTAGAACCAGAGAAGACTCTAAAACAGGAGGGTGATTCTATATGGAGAGAGAATTTGATAATGTCCTGGGATGGGCCCAGTGAGGAGGGAAGGAGGAAGGAATAGTCCAGTAACCAAGATAAGTTGGGGCAATTTGCAGATGAATGTGAGCTGTGACTCTTAAGATGAGCAGATGCACGAGAGCATAGATTTTTACAGCATGAGGCCACTTGGCCAATTACAGCTCTTGTAAAATTAATCCTTTCCCACAATTTCTTTTGCATATTGATCCTCTACCCTTTCTCATTGACTCTGCTTCCACTGCTTTTGCAGAGCTTTCCATGTTCCAGGCAGCCCCCAGTAATTGTTGTTTGGCTTGGGATTCATGCCATCCCGGTGCAACTTTTCCAGTAGTGAGAAGCAAATCTACAAAGTGACTCAAATACTTATCATGGCCACCAATGAACATCTCGTATTCTCATAATGGGAACTCTGAGCTCCCGTTTCTATCAGAAAATGCCCTCACCCCCCCCCCCCCCCCAAAACACACCGCACATTTTTAAAAATGAACTGGAATTGAATGTAGTTTTGAAAAATTAACTTTTTTGCATGTTTTAATAGGATTAAAAATAAACTTGCCTTAATGGATGGGGTTTTTAATATGAAAGTGATTGAATTTAACTGTCTGCTTTTACCAGGTGTAAAAGTTTGAAGGACATTTGCTGGGTGGATGTCCTTCCTGTGGGGATGTGTGTGATCTGCCAAACCAAATTTGTGCCAAAATGGGAGGTGTCCCACAGACTAATCAAGCAACAGACAGTCATATGCACAGAAAAATACCTGTCAATCAGCCAACATCACCATGGGCTGGACAGACTCACTGGAGGTGGCAGCATCGTGGTATACAGTTGGGAGGAAGTGGCCTTGGGAATCTTAAACATTTTATGACGGAGGGAGTCCATTTGGCACATCGTGTCTTCCGGTCGAAAAAGAGCTAACCAGCCTAATTTCTGTTGCCCAGGCCCTAAGCTCTGGAATTCCCTGCCAAAACCTCTCTACTCCATTTAAGATACTCCTTAAAACTACCTCTTTGACCAAGTTTTGTCATATACCCTAATTTCACCAAAATGGGGCTTGGTGTCAATTTTGTTTCTTTTATAATACTCCTGTGAAGCGCCTGGGGATGTTTTACTATGTTAAAGGCGCTATATAAATACAAGTTGTTGCAGAGTTTAAATCATTTATGTAAATGAATCTGATCCCAGCAGCAATCCTTGTAGAACCCCCTTCCCACCTTTTACCAGTCTGACTTAACTACCCTTTACTCCTACTGTTATAGGCAGACTGTTCTCAATTCTGCTGCTTGTCCCCTGACTCTACATCCTCTGACTGCAGTCATGAAGTACCTGATCTAAGGCCTTTGGAAATTTAGATACTACCCTTGTCTACCCCTTCTGCTATTTCTTTAAAGAATTCAATAAGGTTGGTCAAGCATGACTGTCCCTTTTGAAATCCATGCTGATTGCTGCTCTTGTATTTGGTTTCTAGATGCTTTTCTATTACATCTGAGTAAAGGTTCAATTATCTTTCATCCCACCGATCTAACTGGTCCATACCCTGGGCTTGTTCTATCCCTTTTTTTAAATAATAGGAATCACATTAGCTGCCAGTCCTCTGGCACTATTCCCTTCTAATTATGTTTTATCAATGTATAATAATGACGACTATCTCTCTCCTAGCTTCTTTTAGCAAGCACAGATGTAATCCATCTGGACATGGGGTTTATCCTAAGTATAACTAGTTTATCAATTGTCCCTCCCCATTCTATCTTAAATGTCTTATTTGTTTTGATCTCTTCTAATGCCATGTCCACCTTGTTTGCCTTGGTATTTACCAGGGAGACCAAGTCATTAATTAATTATTTCTGTCATTTCATTGTCATTAGCTGTGAATGTATCCCCTAGTGTCACTATTCTAAGTTTTTTACTTCTTTGTTTATAGAATACTTTATTTCTTTTTAGATTTCCCTCTCCGCATCTCCTTCCAGATTGTCCATTCACTTGTGAACAAGGTCCTTGCCATCACAAGCTTATATGGATGATTGCATCAACATCATGGTTTTGACGGAAACATGGGTGATGACATCTTCCACGTTAATGAAGTGTCCCTGCCTGGCTATACCTTCCACCGCCATAGTGTGGCCCTTACTGCCAAATCACACCTTGGCCTGTCCTCCATATTTTTCTGGCACCTTCTTGTCATTTAAGCATTTCACTTTGATCCACCACTCTTGCCTCTCAAAATCCTCATGTTTCTAGAATCATAGAAATTTACAGCATAGGAGGCCATTGTGTCTGCCAGCCGACACAAAGCTATCCAGCCTAATCCCACTTTCCAGCTCTTGGTCCATAGCCTTGTAGGTTATGTCACTTTAAGTGCATATCCAAGTACTTTTTAAATATAGTGAGGGTTTCTGCCTCTACCATCCTTTCAGGCAGTGAGTTCCAGACTCCCACCACCCTCTGGGTGAAAAAAATTCCCCATAAATCATCGAAACCTCCTAATTGCTTGAAATCTATTCCACCTGCTAAGGGAAGTAGGTCCTTTCTATCCACTATCTCAGCCCCTTTTCACACCAAGGTCTCCCTTCAGTCTACACTGTTCCAAAGACAACTGATTTGTTAAAGGTGCTATATAAATACATAGTGAAACATCCCAAGGCAACTTAAAAATTTGACACTGAGCTGCATAAGTAGAAATTAGCAAAGGTTACCAAAAGGTTTGTTTTAAGGAGTGTCTTGAAGGAGGAAAGGGAGGCGAAGAAGTTTAGGCAGGGAGTTGCAGAGCTTGGGGCTCAGGCAGCTGAAGGCATAGCCACCAATGGTCGAACAATTATAATCAGGGATGCTCAAGAGGGCAGAGTTAGAGTGCAGATATATGAGGGGGTGGGGGTTGTGGAGCTGGAGGAGATTAGAGATAGGAAGGGGCAATGCATGGGTGGATTTCAAAACTAGGGTGAGAATTTTGACCGGACTATGGGGAGGGAGCAAAGGAGTGCGATTAGTTAGGGATTAGCCAGGAACCAATGTAGGTCAGCGAGCACTGGGGTGATGGGTCAATGGGACTGAGTGAAAATTAGTACAGGTAGCTGAGTTTTGGATGACATGTTTACTAAGGGTAGAATTTGGGAGGCCAGCCAGGTGTGTGCTAGAATAGTCAAGTCTGGAATCAAGATAGGATAAGGATTACAGCAGTGAATGAGCTGAGGCAAGGGCGGAGATGGATGATGTTACAGAAGCTCATTTTCAAGGTCAAATATGACACGCCAAGTTTGTGAACAGTGGTTGAGCCTCAGACAAATGTTGGGGTCCGTGGCTAGAGAACGAGTGTGGCAGGGACTGAAAACAATGGCTTCGGTCTGTGCAATATTTAATTGGAGAACATTTCTGCTCATCCAGAATTGAATGTCAGACAAGCATTCTGACAATTTAGAGATTGTGGAGGGGTCGAGAGAAGTGGTCGTGAGGTAGAGCTGGGGGGGGAGGGGGTGTACACTCAGCCGAGGTAACGATGCAGGAACGGGAAGAGAAGCCATTGCAGGTGGTTACAATTGGATAAGAATAGAACCAAGCGAGTGCAGTCCCATCCTTGCTAGAAGACAGTGGTGAGGTGTTGATCACTCCATGCTTCAATCATGTTAAAGGCTGCAGACAAGTGAAGATGGGTGAGAAGGAATAGTTTACCTTTGTCACAGTCAGAAAGGATGTCATTTGTGACTTTGAGAGCCCTTTTGGTACTGTGATGGACAGAAACGTGATTGGAGGGATTCAAAGAGTTGTGGGAAAGATGGGCACAGATTTGGGAGGTGATGATTGGTTCAGGGACTTTGGAGAAGAAAGGGAGGTTTGAGATGGGGCAGTAGAGTTAAGGGATTGTCAATTTGGACTCTAAAATTGAGAATACAATTTCAAAATTAGTGGATGACATCAAATTGGGGTGTACAATCCCAAACTAATGCTACTGACCTCTCATAGCCCTGAATCAATCCAAAACTAATCCCACTGCCATGATGTCTCCATCATCATAGGCAGTCCCTTGAAATCGAGGAAGACTTGCTTCCACTCTATAAAAGTGAGTTCTCAAGTGGTTGAAGGAAAGGGTGGGTGGGGAGTCTGGTTTGCCGTACGCTCCTTCCACTGTCTGCACTTGATCTCTGCATGCTCTTGGCGATGGGACTCGGTGCTGAACGCCCTCCTGGATGCTCTTCCTCCACTTGGGGTCGTCTTGGGCCAGGGATTCCCAGATGGTGGTGGGGATGTTGCACTTTCACAATGAGGCTTTGAGGGTGTCCTTGAAACGTTTCTTCTGCTCACCTGAAGTTTGTTGGCCATGTAGGAGTTCCGGGTAAATCCAAATCGTTCCATTCTGTCATCGAACTAGTTGGCAGACGAAGCTTGCATCTGCACACATTCAGACGCTGAACTGCAAGCCATCAGCAACATATTCACTGAGGCATACAAAAGCATAGGCCGTACACTAAACACCTGTAAAACAAAGGTCCTCCAGCACTGCCCCCCCCCCGGTCATCAAATCCACGGTGCAGTCTTGGACAAGGTGGATCATTTTCCATACCTCGGGAGCCTACTATCAGCAAGGGCAGACATCGATAATAAGGTCCACCACCGCCTCCAGTGTGCCAGCGCAGTCTGCGGTTGACTGAGGAAGAGAGTGAAGACCAGGACCTGAAATCTGGCACCAAGCTTGTGATCTACAGGGTAGTAGTAATACCTGCCCTCCTATATGGATCAAAGATGTGGACCATATACAGTAGACACCTCAAATCGCTGGAGAAATACCATCAACGATGTCTCCAAGATCCTGCAAATCCCCTGGGAGGACACTCACCAATGTCAGTGTTCTCGGATAAGGCCAACATCCCTAGCATCGAAGCACTGACCACGCTCGACCAGCTCCCAAAGCAGCCACATTGTCCGCATGCCCCGCACGACTCCCAAAGCAAGCGCTCTACTTGGAACTGCTATCTCTCCATATAATCCTGTAACAACCCCAAACTAATAACATTCTGAAATTAGTGGGGAACCAAGGGTTTGCCGAAAATGAGGAACTTAAAGAAATGAGTATTAGTAAAGAAATAGTACTGGAGAAAGTAATGGGATTAAAAGCCAACAAATCCCCTGGACCTGAAGGCCTACATCCTAGGATTTTAAGAGGTAGCTACAGACATGGTGAATGCATTGGTTTTGATCTACCAGAGCTCCCTGGATTCTTGAACGATTTCCATGGATTGGAAGATAGAAAAGGTAACCCTGCTGATCAAGAAAGGAGGGAGAGAAAAAAGTGGAAACTGTTGGCCTGACATCAGTAGTAGGGAAAATGCTAGTGTATTATTGGAGACTTGGTAACAGGGCACTTAGAAAATCATGTTTGGGCAGAGTCAACACGGATTTATGAAAGGGAAACAGTGATAAATCTAGAGATTTTGGAAATTGTAACCAGCAGGGTATTTCAGAATATAAGAATTAAGGGAATTTGGCCATTCGGCCCCTCGAGCCTGCTCTGTCATTCAGTGAGATCATGGTTGATCTACCTCAACTCTACTTTCCTGCACTGTCCCCATATCCCTTATTCCCTTTAATATCCAAAAAATCTATATTCTTGTCTTGATGTCTTCACAGGCCTCTAGGGTAGAGAATTCCAAAGATTCACCACCAAGTGAAGAAGTTTCTCCTCATCTCAGTCTTAAGTGACTGAGCCCTTTATTCTGAGACTGATTCCTGGTTCTAGACTCCCCCAGCCAGAAGAAACATCCTCTCTGTCAAGCCCTGTAAGAATGTATTTTTTAATGCAATCACCACCTTCTTCTAAACTCTAGAGAATACAGGCCTAGTCTACTCAATCTCCTTGTATAACAATCTCCCCTTCCCAGGAATCAGTCTAGCGAACGTTCGTTGTACATCCTCTATGGCAAGTTTATCCTTCCTTGGGTACGGAGACCAAAACTGCACAATACTCCAGCTGTGGTCTCATAATTGCAGTTAGATCTCTAGTCTTATACTCAAATCCTCTTGTAATAATGGCCAACATAACCATTTGGTTTCTTAATTGCTTGCTGTACCTTGTTAACTTTCAGTGATTTGTGTACAGGTACACCCAGGTCCCTCTGAACACCAACATTTCCCAATCTCTCACCATTTAACAAAATACTCTGCTTTTCTATTTTTCATATCAAAGTGGATAACTTCATATTTCTCCACATTATATTCAGTTTGCCATGTTCTTGCCCATTCACAGCCTGTCTGTATCCCCTTGAAGCTTCTTTGCATCTTTGTCACAACTTACATTCCCACCTAGCTTTGTATCATCAGAAAACTTGGATATATTACATTTGGTCCACTCATCCAAATCATTGATATAGATTGTGAATAGCTGGGGCCCAAGCACTGATCCTTGCATTTAGGCTTAAGACCCTAGTTTTGGATTTAACTAAATCGTGTTCAAACTCAATATAACATTCTATCATATTATGGTCACTCTTTCCTAAATCCCCTTTACTACAAAGTTATTAATTAAACACTGTCTCATTACACAATACTAGATCTAAAATAACCTGTTCCCTAGTTGGTTCCTCAACATAAGTGGGAATCAGTGGATGCAGTATATTTGGATTTTCAAAAAGCAATCGATAAGGTGCCAAACAAGAGTTTTATACACAAAATTAAGACTCATGGGATTTGGGGGTAATGTATTAGCATTATAATGCTTATTAATGCCCCTAATGGAGATATGACTAGAATTGTACTGTTAGCAATGTTGAAATAAAAACTCTCGTCGGGCAGTATCTGGAGAGAACAGATTAATTGATGTTTTGGCTGATCCTTTTAATAAATGCTTTTCCCTGTGCTGGTAACATTACAAAACCACAATGCTATGTAGTAATTTTGAGATCTGAGTTGAGGAAGCTTATTTCATTGTGGCTGTTGGGGGTAGCGGAATTAACAGAGGGGAGAAGGGCTAATTTGCTATACCAGGTTGCTTGAATGGAAGTTATTTAAAATAACTATAGTTGGTCGGGAAAATATGACTTGGGAGGAGTTCTGCACCAACTTAAATCTGAGCCGCCAGTTACACTTACTATTCTTTTAATCTATAAAACATAGCGACTTGTAATTTACTATAGCATAGTAACCACAGACTAAACCACTCTTAACAAGTGGCTCAATGGCACTCATAGTACTGAATCCTTATTCAATTAGAAAGCTAACTATGCTTCTATAAATGGTAGCAAGTTTTGGATCTGATGAAGGGTCTTCGACCTGCAATGTTACTTCTGTTTTTCTCTCACCAGATGCTGCCTGACCTGCTGAGATTTCCAGCATTATCTGTTTTTATTATAGCAAGCTTATTTGCTTTAATTGTAAACCAACCTAGCCTCAAGAGAATACACATAGCTTGATTTTAGTAGTATACTGAGTACTAAGCAACTCTAATATACTAAGGGATGGATTTTCGTTGGGATTGCGCCTCTATTGGCACCCTGGAGGGCTGGTAATGGGTATGCAAATGATTTCCAGCCGGGTTTCCAGCACCCTGCCAGGACATTTGGTGCTGGTTTTGCAGGGTCAGTGAACAATACCACCGAGGAGAGTCGAGCCGGTGTGCATTGACCCCAGTTGCGTCACCGTTGTGTAATTTGATTGGAGTGGCATCTGTAGCATGCCGTAGTGGGACTACCTGGGAAAGCGGGTGGTCCAAGCTGTTCCGCTGGTGGTGCGGGAAGGAATGACTGCATGAGGATATACGAAAGAATATACTTGCAAGAAGGGACTGGGTGTAATGTAGCTAAGTTTGCTGACGATACAAAGATGGGAGGAAAAACAATGTGAGGACGACACAAAATCTGCAAAAGGACAGATACATGCTAAGTGAGTGGGCAAAAATTTGGCAGATGGAGTATAATGGAAAGTGTGAGGTCATGCACTTGGCAGGAAAAAAAAGAGCAAGTTATTATTTAAATGGAGAAAGATTGCAAAGTGCTGCAGTACAGCAGGATCTCCGGGTACTTGTGCATGAAACACAAAAGGATAGTATGCATGTACAGAAAGTGGATCAGGAAGGTCAATAGTATCTTGGCCTTTGTTGCAAAGGGGATGGAGTATAAAAGCAGGGAAGTCTTACTACAGCTATACAAGGTATTGGTGAGGCCACAACTGGAATATTGCGTGCAGTTTTGGTTTCCATACCTCCCAGAGAGATATGGAAAGCTTCCCTTGTCGCTCCGCTCAACACTAAGGGGCCCAGTTGCTGAATTTTGTGGCTGCAGACGCAAACCATTTCCTGGTGTAAACTTTAATGTCCCGCTGCCATTATCGCCTCCAACCGAAAATCCACCCCAAGTACTTAATGGCTCAGTATTGGCATATGCTGAAAGTGAGCTGGCCGAAGGGAATGGCGGCAGCCATTCTGACTTCTTTCACGACCCTTCGAGAAACTAAAATGGAACAGGGCTCCAGCGTTTCTCATCCCCATCCCTCATCACACCGCCGATATCCCACCACCTCTCCTGAAGGCGCTGCTCAGTGCCGAGCTTACAGCTCACATCCCACTAGGCAACCAGGCCCATTCAGTAGAGCCTGGTTTCACGTCTTGGATACCCTTGCCACTGGACCAAGACCTTGCTCTGCTAAGCCCGTATGGTAACCGGTGTGCAACAGCCACCCCACATTAAAAGAACTCGCACACAGGCATCTTTCACCCTTCAAAATGAAGTTCGGGACCTGGAATGTCAGAACCCTCATGGACAACCCCAACAGCAACAGACCACAACGTCGCACTGCTATCATTACCCAGGAACTCGTACGCTTCGACATTGACATCATTGCCCTAAGTGCGACCCAGCAGGCAGGAGAGGGCCAGCTCAAAGAACAAGGTGGTGGTTATAGCCATCTTCTGGAAAGGCAAATCAGAAGAAGAATGCCGCCTCCATGGAGTTGGCATCACCATCAACAATGAGCCGGTGGGCCATCTCCGACTCCCCCTGCAGGATAAGTGAATGTCTCATGACTCTCCGGCTCACCCTAGCCAGTGCTCCATAGTCATCAGCGCATACGGCCCAACACTCCAACAGATGAGACCAAAGAGGAATTCTACGCCAACCTCGAACAATCCCTGATCTGAGTCTTCTGGGGCAACAAGCTGATCCTCCTTGGCAACTTCAATGGCAGAGTCTACAGACAGACCTCTGGGTCGACAGAGGGCGTAGGGAAAACCAACTCCAGCTGTACCCTGCTCCTGACAAAATGCCTAGAACATGACCTTCATCACCAACACCTTGTTCCATCAGACGGACAAGTGCAAGGCATGGCAACACCCTCGCTCCAAGCACTGGCACCTGCTTGTCATTGCGCAAAGAACCACAAAGTCGTGCGCATCACTGACGACTGCTGGACGGACCACCGCCTAATCCGCTCAGTCATTAACATCAATATAGCCCATCATTATGGGCAGTCCTTTGAAATTGTGGAAGAATTGCTCACACACCAAGTGAGATCTTGGGTGATTGTAATTCCCATATTGGACTGTTCAGTCTCTGTCACCGGTGGGACCGACAGTCATTTAAGGAAAGGGTGGGTGAGGAGTCTGGTTTGCCGCAAGCTCCTTCCGCTGCCTGTGCTTGCTTTCTGCATGCTCTCCGCAATGAGACTCTGCTCAGCGCCCTCCCGGTTGCTCTTCCTCTACTTGAGGTGGTCTTTGGTCAGGGACACCCAGGTGTCGGTGGGGATGTTGCATTTGATCAAGGAGGCTTTGAGGGTGTCCTTTAAAACGTTTCCTCTGCATATCTGGGGCTCGCATGACAATTAGGAGTTTCGAGTCGAGCGCTTACTTTGGGAGTCTTGTGTCAGGCATGCGAACAATGTGGCCTGCCCAACAGAGCTCGTCGACTGGTTAGTGCTTCGAAGCTGGGGATGTTGGCCTGATAAAGAACACTACCGTTGGTGCATCTGTCCTCCCAGGGGATTTGCAGGATCTTGCAGAGACATAGTTGGTGGTATTTCTCCAACGATTTGAGGTGTCTAATGTATATGGTCCATGTCTCAGCCATATAGGAGGGCCCCAAAACAGCGATGGCAATAGAAACAATGCCGCAGGAAAATCAACGCTAGTGTACTCTAATAGACCCAGTTAAGAAAGCCCTATACTACCAGCACCTCACTGCCAACCTGGTGACCCTTGATGACCCTGAGTCGCAGAGTGTCCACAACGCCTGGTCCGCCCTCAAGGCCTCCATAACTAGCGCGTGCGAAGAGACTCTCAGTCACTCAACCAGGAAACGCGCAGACTGGTTTGACGAGAATGACCAGGAGATCCAGGAGCTAATCCACAAGCGCAAGGCATTTCTGAACTTAAAAGCAGCAACCCAATTCGGGAGCAGCAAAGCAGCGCTACAGGCAGCTGACGACCAAGGTCCAACAAAAAACCCATGACCTAATGAATAGATGGTGGATGGAGAAAGTGTAGAGATACAGCAGCTAGCCATGACGTGCATGG
Source organism: Pristiophorus japonicus (assembly GCF_044704955.1). Classification (NCBI taxonomy): domain Eukaryota; kingdom Metazoa; phylum Chordata; class Chondrichthyes; family Pristiophoridae; genus Pristiophorus; species Pristiophorus japonicus. The sequence goes on from NC_091986.1 coordinate 5,265,448, forward strand.
ATACTTGAGCGCAGTCAAGACCACCTATGGCCCAAGGCCCCACCCCACTGCTGGCCAAGAACAGAGGCACTCATTAAGGACACCGAGGCAGTCAGTTGCCCAATGGAAGGAGCACTTCGAAGATCTCCTTAACGAGACTCTGCCTTTGACACGAGTGACCTCAACGCCATCCCACAGTGTTCTACCTACCACCATCTCTGCAAAACCCCAACCTTACATGAGGTAGAAAAGGCCATCCATCAGCTCAAGAACAACAAAGCATCAGGAGCAGATAGAATCCCTGCTTGAAGGCACTAAAGTATGGCAGAGAAGCACTATTGGCACGAATGCATGACCTAATCTCTTACCTGGAAGGAGGAGAGGATGCCAGGAGATCTCCGAGATGCCATAAGCATAACCATCTTCAATAAAGGAGACCTGTCCGACTCTGGTAACTACAGGGGAATCTCCCTGCTGTCGGTGACTGGAAAAGTTATCAAGAATCCTCATCAATCATCTTCTCTCTGTGGCTGAAGAGCTCCTTCAAGTTGCAATGTGGATTCCGTCCACTAAGGGGTACAACGGACATGATCTTCCCTGCATTTCTCGTCACGCGGTGAACAGCATCAACACTTGTACATGGCTGCCTTTGACCTCACAAAGGTCTTTGACACCGTCAACCGTGAGGGGCTATGGAGCAGCGTCCTCCGTTTCACTTGCCCCCCAAAAGTTTGTCACCATCCTCTGCCTGCTCCACGACGACATGCAAGCCGTGATCCTGACCAACGGACCCAACACAGACCCAATCCACGTCGGGACCAGGGTCAAGCAGGTATGCGTCATTGCACCAATGCTCTTCTCAATCTTCCTTCCTGCAATGCTACATCTCTCTCTCTCAACAAGCTCCCCGCTGGAGTGGAACTAAACTATATAGAATTAATGGTAACCTGTTCAACCTTCGCTGCCTCCAGGCTAGATCCAAGGTTGCCCCATCCTTTGTCATCGAACTACAGTACAAGGACGACATCTGTGCACACTCGGAGGCCGAACTCCAAGCCATCGTCAATACCTTCACCGAGGCTTACAAAACCATGGGCGTAACACTAAACATCAGTAAGACAAAGGTCCTCCACCAACCTGACCCCGTCACACAGCACTGCACTGCCCCCCTGCCCCACCAGATCATCGTAATCCACAGCGTGGCTTTCGACAATGTGGACCATTTTCCATACCTCGAGTCTATTATCAGCAAAGGCAGACATCGATGACTAGGTCCAACACCGCCTCCAGTGTGCCAGCGCAGCCTTCGGTCGCCTGAGGAAGAGTGTTTGAAGACCAGGACTTCAAATTTGTCACCAAGCTTATGGTCGACAGGGCAGTAGTGATACTCGCCCTCCTGTATGGCTCAGTCGTGGACTATCTACAGTAGAAATCTCAACGCTGGAGAAGTACCACCAGCGGTGCCTTCAAGATCTTGCAAATCCACTGGAAGGACAGATGCACCAACCTCTGTGTTCTCACTCAGGCCAACATCCCCAGCATCAAAGTTCTGACCACGCTCGACCAGCTCCTTTGGGCGGGCCACATAGGCCACATGCTCGACAAGGGACTCTAAGCAAGCACTCTATTCGGAAAGCCTAAACAGCAAGCGAGCCCCAGGTAGGCAGAGGAAATGTTTCAGGGACACCCTTAAAGCCTGCTTGATAAAGTGCAACATTCTCACTGGCTCCTGGGAATCCCTGGCCAAAGTGGAGGAAGAGCAGCCGGGAGGGCACTGAGCACCTCGGGTCGCGTCACCGAGAGCATGCAGAAACCAAGCGCAGACAACGGAAGGAGCGTGCGGCAAACCAGACACCCCACCCACCCTTTCCTTCAACCACTGTCTACCCCACCTGTGACAAACTGTAATTCCCGCATTGGACTATACAGCCACCTGCAACTCACTTTTTTAAAGTGGAAATCTTCCTCGATTTCGAGCGACTGCCGATGATGGTCCTGAAAGTAAATCTTTGGTGTGTAAAAATTCTAATTGTTCCATTTATGAACCACTACCTCGATGCTTATTTAAATTACATTTTAAAATTGGTTTATGCATGCTTGCCCTGATAACCCCTACCACAAAGTTATTCTGGATGTCATGTATCTCTCATTACTGTATATAACTATCCTACCATGCGAAACATGACCTAACGATATGACCTGTAACAATAAGCATACCTTACCAGCAGGGGTGCACTTGCAGGAGACACTCCATACCTGTCCCACTGTGGGAGAAAAAGGCAGGTCTCGGGCAAGTGCAGTACTGGAGAGCTGGAATTAAAGGTGCAGGTCCTGAGTGACCTTGACTTCAGAATGTGTCTCGTGCAAGTCAGTACATTAGAGTCAGGACTTAACAGTGGCGACAAGTTACGGGATCACAGAATGGCTACCAACAGCTCAGATGAGAAATACAATGCTGGAGACAATTGGGATGACTTTATAGAAAGGCTCCAGCAAAACTTTGTGACCAAAGACTGGCTGGGCGATGATAAGGCAGACAAGAGAAGAGCCCACCTCTTGACCAGCTGTGGCTCAAACATACGCTTTAATGGCACCCGAGAAACCAGCAAGCAAGTCGTTTGAGGAATTGAGCACACTGGAGAGACTACTCTAAGCCAGCGAGCAGCCTACACATGGCCAGACACAGGGTCTACAATTACAGATGCTATGGGCCAAAGCATACCCGACTTCGTGGTGGAACTGCGGAGGCTGGCTAGCTCGTGAATTCCCCAATGAACTAAGGAGAGAAGTACTGAGACTTTTTTATTGAAGGAATAGGCCACGTAGGCATATTCCGAAAGCTTATAGAGACTAAGAACTTTACTCTAGAGGCAGCAGCACTGGTCGCACGGATGTTCTCGGCAGGCGAAGAAGAAACTAGGCTGATCTATATTTCGGGTACGACAACCAACGAGGCATTGGAACAAGGGGTTCACATTGTGAAACAAACTGCTACGCCCACACAAACAAAGGCAGGAGAGCAGGCCGTGAACAGCAGACAGTGGCGCCAGAAGCCATCAAAATCAAGGGCCACATGAACGGCCGATCACACCTCATCAACCCACAATGCAAGCAATTCAACAACAGATTGAGAAGCTCAAGGGAGATCAGCCAGCTGCAGCTCATCCTTCGGAAACAATGGAAACGGTCTGTGTTGAAGATGTGGGGGAAGGCACTCAACCAGGATGTGTCAATTTCAACATGCCGTTTGCAGAAACTGCAACTACACAGGGCATCTGGCTTACAAGTGCAGAAAAAAAGCTCGGCTGGTATATGAATCGGAAGGGTCGGAAAGCGGACCAAAAGACGGTTGGAACAGTGTGCGGATGCTGAGGTACAGCGGGTTAACACGATCAATGTCCACTGTTCTTACACCAAGACGCCTCCAATTATGATGAGGGTTCTACTCAACGGGATACTCGTCAACATGGAACTGGACACTGGGGCCAGTGAGTCCCTCGTGAGCGTTCAACAATTTGAACAGCTGTGGCCGCACAAAAGCAACAGACCAAAACTCAAAGATCGACACCAAACTAAGGACCTATACTAAAGAAATCATCCCAGTCCTTGGCAGCGCCATGCTCTGTCTCGCACAAAGGGATGGTGCACGGACTTTCCCCGTGGATTGTCCCTGGAGATCTCCCAGCCCTGTTAGGGAGAAGCTGGCTAGCAGAACTTAATTGGAAATGGGATGATGTTCATGCCATATCGTCAGAGGAACGGACCTCCTGCTCAACAGTTGTAATCCGTTTTGTACATCTTTCTGCCAGGTGTGGGCACCTTCAAAGGGGCTAAAGTTAGAATCTACATCACACAGAATGCCAGACTCGTCCATCACAAGGCTAGAGCTGTGCCTTGTGATGAGGGAAAAGATTGAAAACCAACTGGACCGGCTTCTACGGGAAGGTATAATTTCTCCCGTGGAATTCAGCGACTGGGCAAGCCCCATTGTCCCCGTCATGAAACCTGATGGATCTGTGAGAATCTGTAGGGATTACAAGTCTACCATAAACAGTCTCCGTACAGGACCAATACCCGCTTCCCAGAGCGGAGGACCTATTTGCCACGTTGACTGGAGGAAAACTTTTCTCAACTTGACCTCACATCTGCGTATATGACGCAAGAACTGACCGAAGAGTCTAAGCTACTCACCACCATCAACACACATCGAGGCCTTTTTGTGTACAATCTATGCCCATTCGGCATCAGATCGGCAGCTGATATATTCCAGCGCAACATGGAGAGTCTGCTCAAGTTCATCCCGGGGACGGTTGTATTTCAAGATGACATACTCACGCAGGGACACTGACTCTCATCTCCGCAATCTTGAGTTACTAAGTCAATTGGATCGGGTAAGCCTAAGAGTTAAGAAATCCAAGTGTCTGTTTATGGCGCCTGAGGTTGAATTTTTGGGCAGAAGGATTGCCGCTGATGGAATCCGCCCAACCGAATCCAAAACCAAAGCGATTTGCCTGGCATCCAGACCCTGGAATGTCTCAGAACTGCCTCCTTTCTCGGGCTACTCAATTATTTTGGGAACTTTATGCAGAACTTGAGCACGCTGCTGGAGCCCCTCCACGTGCTACTCAAAGAGGTGCGATTGATTTTGGGGGGGAGGGGGGAACTCCCAAGAACGCGCCTTCAATAAGGCACACAGCCTTCTATGTTCCAAGAGTGTTTTAGCCTTTTTTGACCCAGGTAAAAAGTTAGTCCTTACGTGTGATGCGTCAGCGTACGGGGTCGCGTGCGTTTTACACCACGTCACTGATGCAGGTAAATTGCAGCCCGTTGCTTATGCATCCAGGTCACTTTCGCGGGCAGAGCGTGGGTACGGTATGGTTGAGAAGGAGGTGCTCGCGTGCGTCTACGCTATCAAAAAGATCTACCAATACCTTTTTCGGGGCCAAGTTTGTTACAAACCGACCACAAACCGCTCACGTCCCTACTATCCGAGTGCAAGGTAATCAACGCCTCGGCGTGCATTCAGCGGTGGGCACTCATGCTGGCGGCTTATGCCTACACGATAAGGCACAGAGCAGGCACAGACAACTGTGCTGACGCGCTTAGCAGGCTACCCCTGGCAACCACAGAAGGGTCCGACGAACCGGACTGTGAGATGGTCATGGCAATCAATGCCTTTGAATCCACAGATTCGCCCATGACGGCTCGCCAAATCAGAGCCTGGACGACCAGCGACCCCACGTTATCTCTAGTTAAAAGATGCGTTTTAATCGGTGACAGGCATCGCGAGCCTCTGCCCAGCCCCGAGGAGATCACCCCCTTCCATAGGTGCATGCATGAACTCTCACTACAGGCAGACTGCCTGATGTGGGGCAGCCGAGTAGTTATGCCCTTACGAGGCAGGGAGGCATTTGTCCAGGAGCTCCATTGCGAGCACCCGGGGATCGTCCTTATGAAGGCCATAGCCAGATCTCATGTCTGGTGGCCTGGCATTGACACGGACTTGGAGCTTTGCATCCGTCGGTGCACCATTTCTGCCCAACTCAGTAATGCCTGCAGGGAGACCCCCCCTAAGCCCCTGGCCCACCAAACCATGCTCACAGGTGCATGTAGACTATGCGGGCCCATTCATGGGCAAAATGTTCCTCGTAATCGTTGATATATTTTCAAAATGGATCGAGTGCACCATTTTAAACTCTCGCACCACCTCCACCACTGTGGAGAGCCTAAGAACCATGTTTGCAACGCACGGCATTCCTGACATTGGTCAGTGATAATGATCCGTACTTCACCAGTGCAGAATGTCACGATTTTATAGTTGACCACGGTATAAATCATGTTAAGACGGCACCTTTCAAGCTGGCCTCCAATGGCCAGGTGGAGCGAGCAGTGCAGATCATTAAACAAGGCATGCTCAGAATCCAAGATCCCACGCTGCAGAGCCACCTATCGCAACTGCTGCTGGCATACAGATCTCGTCCGCATTCGTTGACTGGGGTTCCCCCCCGCGCAACTATTGATGAAACTCACCTTAAAGACCAGACTCTCGTTAATCCTCCCAGACATGCATGAAATTGTTGAGGCTAAGCGTCAAAAGCTAACCAAGTACCATGACCGAAATTTGAGGGGGAGGTGGAATGAGATAGAGGACAAAGTGTTTGTGCTAAACTGTGGCCGGGGTCCCAAATGGCTTGCAGGGACAGTAACAGACAAAGAGGGAAATAGGCTACTGCTTGTATAAATGGACAATGGCCAAACCTGCCGGAGGCATGTAGACCAAGTAAAAAGTAGATTCACTGATGACACTGAAAAACCAGAGGCAGACTACAATGTTGGACTTACACCACACCTGGTAGACAGACAGGTGGAACAACCTGAGGAAAGGGCAGTCTCAACAGACAGCCCAGGCGCGATACCAGCAATCACACCGAAAGAAAAACAGGCACCAAGGCAAACAACTGAACCACAACTAAGACGCTCCATCCGAGAGCGCAGACCACAGAGACTGAATCATCAAGGCCTTGGGGGAGGGTGATGTCATGTATCTCTCATTACTGTATATAACTATCTTGCCATGCTATACATGACTGTAACTGGATATGACATGTAACAATAAGCATACATTACCACCAGGGGTGTACTTGCAGGAGACACTTCATACCTCTCCCACTGAGGTATATAAAGGGAGGTCTCGGGCAAGTGCAGGACGGGAGAGCTGGAATTAAAGGTGCAGGTCTTGAGTGACCTTGACTTCATGTGTCTCGTGTAAGCCAGTACATTAGTACATTAGAGTCAGGACTTAACACTGGAGTCTATCCTGGTACTGTTTTAATCCATAGGGCTGTAGGCTTAACTATATCTTTCATACTGTCTAATCTTTAATTTTTGGTTCAAAGACATTCTAATTACCTGTTAGTGAAAATGTAGTAATGCTAATGAAACACCATACAAGAACACCCTTTTTTTAAACTATTGAAATGCACATGATCAAAACTTGAACACTATACAAAGAACAACATTTCATTTATATTGCACATTGCATACCTTTGTTGGCTGTGAAGTGCTGTGGAATATCCTGAAGTACTTTTAAAGTTCAGTCACTTTCGGGAAATGCATCAGCCAATTTGCATAGAAGATCCTACAAATGACAATGAAATGGATGAGCAGTTAGAATTCTGATTGTGGTTTGTTTCCTGCACTTCTGTTCATAAAGTTCTCTACTTCTGTAACAGAAAAGTCCATTGTGACATCAGGTTTGTTACTTCAGCCATTTTGCATAGTTAGATGCTGTGGTCATAACGGGGCTAGCTCCTTTTTAGTTATATTTATTATTTTCATTCCCACTTATGGTTGCATGCTTCGATACAGCATAAACAATTTCTTTTGGTTAATAAACTTAACATCAAGACTCATCATTGGCTGATTTTTAGCTCCTCTCTTGACAAAGAAATTATTTGCTCAGGTTTCCTTGACTGGCATTCATGAGATTCTTGACTGGCAGATGCAGCTATTTAATCTGGTGGAATGAATTTACTTTGCCAAAAGCAGTTGGCAATGAATTTTGCTTTCAGCTTCTCCCATGATCCCTCTGGTGCACTTCAACCTACCCAGTAGAGCTGATTTGACAGCAGGGCAAGATGAGGTGTGTATCCTCTTTTGGCTGCAACAATTCTTCTGGGGCGATTCTTCATCTTTCAGTTAAGTGAAGAGAGAGATGTTAAATTTTTCTTTACTACAACTTATTTCATTTCACCCTGATGCTTGTAATTAATTGGACTTTTGTCTGTTCGGCTTAGTTTCTTTAAATATTTCTGTAAAATTTATTTTTTTCCCCACAACAATTGAGTCTGAAACCAGAATGGTTACCATAGTGATTGGAGTGTTAATTAGTAAAAGATAACCCCAGTTTTTTTTTTCCTCCATTACCCACCATCTGTTTAAACCCCTGTACCCTCCACCCTCTCCTCCAACAAAAGAAAGATTTTGCATTTATTTAGTGTCTTTCACGATCTCAGGACTTCCCAAAGCATCTTGCAGCCAATTAAATACCTTTTTGAAGTGCAGTCACTATTGTAATGTAGGAACACAGTAGCCAATTTGTGCACAGTAAGGTGCCATAAGCAGCAGTGTGATAATGACCAGATTGTCTGTTTTAGTGATAATTGAGAGAAAAATATTGGCCAGGACACCAAGGAGAACTCCCCTGCTCTTCAAAAGTGTCAAGGCATCTTCTTCATCAACTTGAGAGGCTCGGTTTAATGCCTCATCTGAAAGGTGGTACCTCCGACAGTGCAGCACTCCCCCAGTATTATATTGGAGTGCCAACCTAGATTTTGTGCTCAAGTCTCTAGAGTGGGATTTGAACCCACAACCTTCTGACTTGAGTGAGTGCTACCACTGAGCCATAGCTGAGACATGTTAGGAGTCCATGGACTTCTTTACCATTTAAGATTAACACCATCTGTTCAGCAGCCTCTTCTGCATCCTACCCCCTTCTCGCTCACCTAGTCTGGAACCGATTTTCTTCTAGCTTTTCTCCCCATACCCCCTCCAAGCTCATCTTGTCCATGAGACCCACCTCCTGCTCCCTTGACCCCCAGGGGAGGGCAGCAGCAGCCAAGTTCATGGCACCATGGCTGGCTGCTGCACAGGAGGGCAGGCAAAAGAGTGGGAGAGCAATAGTGATTGGGGATTCAATGGTGAGGGGAATAGATAGGCGTTTCTGCGACCGCAACCGAGACTCCAGGATGGTATGTTGCCTCCCTGGTGCAAGGGTCAAGGATGTCTCGGAACGGGTGCAGGACATTCTAAAAAGGGAGGGAGAACAGCCAGTTGTCGTGGTGCACATTGGTACCAACGACATAGGTTTAAAAAAAGGGATGAGGTCCTACGAAACGAATTTAAGGAGCTAGGAGCTAAATTTAAAAAGTAGGACCTCAAAAGTAGTAATCTCGGGATTGCTACCAGTGCCACGTGATAGTCAGAGTAGGAATCGCAGGATAGCGCAGATGAATACGTGGCTTAAACAGTGGTGCAGCAGGGAGGGATTCAAATTCCTGGGGCATTGGAACCGGTTCTGGGGGAGGTGGGACCAGTACAAACTGGACGGTCTGCACCTGGGCAGGACCGGAACCAATGTCCTAGGGGGAGTGTTTGCTAGTGCTGTTGGGGAGGATTTAAACTAATATGGCAGGGGGATGGGAACCGATGCAGGGAGACAGGGAAACAAAAAGGAGGCAAAAGACAGAAAGGAGATGAGGAAAAGTGGAGGTCAGAGAAACCCAAGACAAAGAACAAAAAGGGCCACTGTACAGCAAAATTCTAAAAGGACAAAGGGTATTAAAAAAGCAAGCCTGAAGGCTTTGTGTCTTAATGCAAGGAGTATCCGCAATAAGGTGGATGAATTAACTGTGCAAATAGATGTTAACAAATATGTGATTGGGATTACGGAGACGTGGCTCCAGGATGATCAGGGCTGGGAACTCAACATCCAGGGGTATTCAACATTCAGGAAAGATAGAATAAAAGGAAAAGGAGATGGGGTAGCATTGCTGGTTAAGGAGCAAATTAAGGCAATAGTTCGGAAGGACATTAGCTTGGATGATGTGGAATCTATATGGGTAGAGCTGCAGAATACCAAAGGGCAAAAAACGTTAGTGGGAGTTGTGTACAGACCTCCAAACAGTAGTAGTGATGTTGGGGAGGGCATCAAACATGAAATTAGGGGTGCGTGCAATAAATGTGCAGCAGTTATAATGGGTGACTTTAATATGCACATAGATTGGGTTAACCAAACTGGAAGCAATACGGTGGAGGAGGATTTCCTGGAGTGCATAAGGGATGGTTTTTTAGACCAATATGTCGAGGAACCAACTAGGGGGGAGGCCATCTTAGACTGGGTGTTGTGTAATGAGAGAGGATTAATTAGCAATCTCGTTGTGCGAGGCCCCTTGGGGAAGAGTGACCATAATATGGTGGAATTCTGCATTAGGATGGAGAATGAAGCAGTTAATTCAGAGACCATGGTCCAGAAATTAAAGAAGGGTAACTTTGAAGGTATGAGGCGTGAATTGGCTAGGATAGATTGGCGAATGATACTGAAGGGGTTGACTGTGGATGGGCAATGGCAGACATTTAGAGACCGCATAGATGAACCACAACAATTGTACATTCCTGTCTGGCGTAAAAATAAAAAAGGGAAGGTGGCTCAACCGTGGCTATCAAGGGAAATCAGGGATAGCATTAAAGCCAAGGAAGTGGCATACAAATTGGCCAGAGATAACAGCGAACCCGGGGACTGGGAGAAATTTAGAACTCAGCAGAGCAGGACAAAGGGTTTGATTAGGGCAGGGAAAATGGAGTACGAGAAGAAGCTTGCAGGGAACATTAAGACGGATTGCAAAAGTTTCTATAGATATGTAAAGAGAAAAAGGTTAGTAAAGACAAACGTAGGTCCCCTGCAGTCAGAATCAGGGGAAGTCATAACGGGGAACAAAGAAATGGCGGACCAATTGAACAAGTACTTTGGTTCGGTATTCACTGAGGAGGGCACAAACAACTTTCCGGATATAAAAGGGGTTGGAGGGTCTAGTAAGGAGGAGGAACTGAGGGAAATCCTTATTAGTCGGGAAATTGATGGGATTGAAGGCCGATAAATCCCCAGGGCCTGATGGACTGCATCCCAGAGTACTTAAGGAGGTGGCCTTGGAAATAGTGGATGCATTGACAGTCATTTTCCAACATTCCATTGACTCTGGATCAGTTCCTATGGAGTGGAGGGTAGCCAATGTAACCCCACTTTTTAAAAAAGGAGGGAGAGAGAAAACAGGGAATTATAGACCGGTCAGCCTGACATCGGTAGTGGGTAAAATGATGGAATCAGTATTAAGGATGTCATAGCAGTGCATTTGGAAAGAGGTAATATGATAGGTCTAAGTCAGCATGGATTTGTGAAAGGGAAATCATGCCTGACAAATCTTCTGGAATATTTTGAGGATGTTTCCAGTAGAGTGGACAAGGGAGAACCAGTTGATGTGGTATATTTGGACTTTCAGAAGGCTTTCGACAAGGTCCCACACAAGAGATTAATGTGCAAAGTTAAAGCACATGGGATTGGGGGTAGTGTGCTGATATGGATTGAGAACTGGTTTCAGACAGGAAGCAAAGAGTAGGAGTAAATGGGGACTTTTCAGAATGGCAGGCAGTGACTAGTGGGGTACCGCAAGGTTCTGTGCTGGGGCCCCAGCTGTTTACACTGTACATTAATGATTTAGATGAGGGGATTAAATGTAGTATCTCCAAATTTGCGGATGACACTAAGTTGGGTGGCAGTGTGAGCTGCGAGGAGGATGCTATGAGGCTGCAGAGCGACTTGGATAGGTTAGGTGAGTGGGCAAATGCATGGCAGATGAAGTATAATGTGGATAAATGTGAGGTCATCCACTTTGGTGGTAAAAACAGAGAGACAGACTATTATCTGAATGGTGACAGATTAGGAAAAGGGGAGGTGCAAAGAGACCTGGGTGTCATGGTACATCAGTCATTGAAGGTTGGCATGCAGGTACAGCAGGCGATTAAGAAAACAAATGGCATGTTGGCCTTCATAGCGAGGGGATTTGAGTACAGGGGCAGGGAGGTGTTGCTACAATTGTACAGGGCCTTGGTGAGGCCACACCTGGAATATTGTGTACAGTTTTGGTCTCCTAACCTGAGGAAGGACATTCTTGCTATTGAGGGAGTGCAGCGAAGGTTCACCAGACTGATTCCCGGGATGGTGGGACTGGCCTATCAAGAAAGACTGGATCAACTGGGCTTGTATTCACTGGAGTTCAGAAGAATGAGAGGGGACCTCATAGAAACGTTTAAAATTCTGACAGGGTTAGATGCAGGAAGAATGTTCCCAATGTTGGGGAAGTCCAGAACCAGGGGACACAGTCTAAGGATAAGGGGGAAGCTATTTAGGACCGAGATGAGGAATTTCTTCACCCAGAGAGTGGTGAACCTGTGGAATTCTCTGCCACAGAAAGTTGTTGAGGCCAATTCACTAAATATATTCAAAAAGGAGTTAGATGAAGTCCTTACTACTAGGGGAATCAAGGGGTATGGTGAGAAAGCAGGAATGGGGTACTGAAGTTGCATGTTCAGCCATGAACTCATTGAATGGCGGTGCAGGCTCGAAGGGCCAAATGGCCTACTCCTGCACCTATTTTCTATGTTTCTATCTTAGCTGACATGGGTTTTCTCTCCTTGGGTATAGTCCCTCTGCCTTTCAAAACTACCACTACTCTTCAAAACAACTAACATCGACCCCTCTGTTCTTGCAAACTACCACCCCACCCTTTTTTTTTAGATGAAGAAGATTGATTAGAGTATTTTCTAAAGAGTTAGAAGCTATGAACTGTGGAGTAGTAGAGGGGTATAGGGGTCCAAGTTCAGAAATCATTAAAAGCTAGTGGCAAGTACAAAAATTAATTTAAAAGGCTATCTAAAAGTGGGCTGGATTACAAGTGGATATAAGTTGTTATACACGCACAGAGCTCCGGTTACACCTGATCAAGAGTACTGCATTCAGTTGTGGGCACCACACTTCAGGAAGGATATATTGGCCTTGGAGGGGATGTAGTGCAGATTCACCAGAATGATACCGGGGCTAACAGGAATAAATTATGAGGACCAGTTGCACAGACTAAACTTCCCCCTTGAACATAGAAGATTAAGGAGATATCATGTATCTTACATTATTATATATAACTGTATCCTAACATGCTATACATGACTGTAATAAGATATGACCTGCAACCACCAGCATACCTTACCACCAGGGGTGCACTTGCAAGAGACAAGTGTATATAAGGACAGGTCTCAGGCAAGTGCAGCATTCCAGAGCTGTGAAATAAAGGTGCAGGTCCAGAGTGACCTTGACTTCACTACATGTCTCGTGTGAATCTGTACTGAGGGCACAGGATTTTACAGTGGCGACGGGATTACAGAATCCACAGAATGGCGAACAACGGATCAGCTGAAAAATACAATGTGGGAGACATTTGGGAGGACTTTATAGAAAGGCTCCAACAAAGCTTTGTAACCAAAGACTGGTTAGGCGACGATAAGGCAGACAAGAGACGAGCCCGTCTCTTTACCAGCTGTGGCTCGAAAACATACGCTTTAATGAAGGATCTGTTGGCACCTGAGAAACGAGCAAGCAAGTCGTTTGAAGAATTGAGCACACTTGTAAGAGACCACCTGAAGCCAGCGAGCAGCCAACACATGGCCAGACACAGGTTCTACAACTACAGACGCTGTGTGGGCCAGAGCATACCCGACTTTGTGGCGGAACTTCGGAAATTGGCTAGTTTATGTGAGTTCTCCGATGAACTGAGGAGAAAAATGCTGAGACTTTTTCATTGCAGGAATAGGCCACGCAGGCATATTCCGAAAGCTCATAGAGACCAAGAACCTGACCTTCGAGGCAGCAGCACTGGTTGCACAGACATTCTTGGTAGGGGAAGAAGAACCGAGGTTGATTTACAATGCAGGTACGACAACTAATGAAATATTGGAACAAGAAGTTCACAGCACTAAAAAAGCTGCTACCCCCACACATAGACAAAACCGGGAGAACAGGTTCTCGACAGCAGGCAGAAGCCATCAAGGGCCACAGGAACGGCCGTTCACACCTCATCGACCCACAATGCGAGCAATCAACGACAAACTGAGAGAAGCTCAAGAGATCGGCCAGATGCAGCTCATTCTTTGGGAATTCTTTGAACAATGGAACAGGTCTGTGCTGGAGGTGTGGGGGTGGGCACTCGTCAAGGGGATGTCAATTTCAGCAGGCTGTTTGTTGAAATTGTGAATATACAGGGCATTTGGCTCGCATGTGCAAAAAAACGGCAGCTCGGCTGGTATACGAATCGGATGGGTCGGAAAGCGGACCAGAATATGGTGGGGACAGCACCCGGGACACTGGTGTACAGTGGATCAACACGATCAATAGCCGCTGCTCCTACAACAGGACGCCTCCTTTTATGATGAGGGTTCTCATCAACGGGCTATCTGTCAACATGGATCTGGATACGGGAGCGAGTCAATCTCATGGGGGCTCAACAATTTGAACAACTGTGGCCGCATAAAAGAGACAGACCAAAACTCACAAGGGTTGACACCAAACTAAGGACCTATACCAAAGAAAGCATACCTGTCCTCGGCAGCGCCATGCTCTCTGTCACACACACAAAGGGACAGTGAACCGACTTCCCCTGTGGATTGTCCCCGGAGACCCCCCAGCACTGCTGGGGAGAAGCTGGCTGGCAAAACTAAATTGGAAATGGGATGATGTCCATGCCTTGTCATTAGAGGAACGGACCTCCTGCTCAACAGTTATAAAGCGTTTTGCAACAAGTCAATAATGCGGGCAAATTACAACCCATAGCTTATGCCTCCAGGTCACTTTCGCGGGCGGAGCGCGGGTACGGAATGGTAGAGAAGGAGGCGCTCACGTCCGTGTACGGTGTCAAAAAGATGCACCAATACCTTTTTGGGGCCAAGTTCGTGTTCGAAACCGACCACAAGCCCCTCACGTCCCTCCTATCCGAGAGCAAGGCAATAAACGCCAATGCCTCGGCGCGAATTCAACGGTGGCACTTATGCTGGCTTCCTACGACTATACCATAAGGCACAGACCAGGCACAGACAACTGTGCCGATGCGCTCAGTAGGGTCTGACGAACAGGACTGTGAAATAGTCATGGCAATCAATGCTTTTGAGTCCACAGGTTCGCCCATGGCGGTTCGCCAAATCAGAGCCTGGACGGCCAGCGACTCCACGTTATCCTTAGGAAAAAGATAGAAACCTAGAAAATAGGTGCAGGAGTAGGCCATTCGGCCCTTCTAGCCTGCACCGCCATTCAATGAGTTCATGGCTGAACATGCAACTTCAGTAACCGGTGACTGGGCAGAGGTGCGCGATGCCTGCCCCGAGGAATTAAAACCCTTTCACAGGCACATGCATGAGCTATCACTACAAGCAGTCTGATGTGGGGCAGCCGAGTCGTCATGCCTCTGCGAGGCAGAGATGCATTTGTCCGGCAGCTCCACCGTGAGCACCCGGGGATCGTTCTCATGAAGGCCATAGCCAGATCCCACGTCTGGTGGCCTGGTATTGACGCGGACTTGGAGCTCTCCGTCCGAAGGTGCACCATTTGTGCCCAACTCAGCAATGCCCCCAGGGAGGCTCCACTGAGCCCCTGGCCTACCAAACCATGGTCGCGGGTGCACGTTGACTATGCGGGCCCATTCATGGGCAAAATGTTCCTTGTAGTTGTAGATGCATTTTCAAAGTGGATCGAATGCACCATTTTAAACTCGAGCACAACCGCCACCACTGTGGAGAGCCATGCAACCATGTTTGCAACGCACGGAATCCCTGACATATTGGTCAGTGCCAATGGTCCGTGCTTCACCAGCGCAGAATTCCAAGACTTTATAATTGACCACGGCATAAATCACATCAAGACGGCACCGTTCAAGCCGGTCTCCAACGGCCAGGCGGGGAGAGCAGTGCAAATCATTAAACAAGGCATGCTTAAAATCCAAGGTCCCGTGCTGCCTGTCGTGACTGCTGTTGGCATACAGATCTCGTCTGCACTCACTGACTGGGATCCCCCCCGCGCAACTATTGCTGAAAAGGACTTTAAAAACAAGGCTCTCATTAATCCTCCCAGACATGCACAAAATCATTGAGGCAAAGCGCCGTAAGCTGACTGAGTACTATGACAGAAATTTGAGGGGGAGATGGAAGACAAAATGTTTGTACTAAACTATGGCAGAGGTCCCAGATGGCTTGCAGGGACAGTAACGGGCAAGGAAGGAAACAGGTTATTGGTAGTACAAATGGACAATGGCAAAACCTGCCGGAGGCATGTAGACCAAGTCAAAAGCAGATTTACCAACAGCACTGCGAAACCAGAGGCAGACTACAGTGTGGAACTCGCACCACACCTGGTGGACAGACAGAGGGAACAACCTGAGGAAAGGGCAATCCCAACAGACAGCCCAGCCGAGTCAACAACAATCACAGCAATTGAAACAGACAGCCCAGGCAAGATACCAGCAACCACACCCAAAAAAAACAGACACCAAGGCAAACAACTGAACCACAACTCAGACGCTCCACGCGAGAGCGTAGACCACCTGGGAGACTGAACCTATACAGACAATAAGACCTTGGGGGAGGGTGATGTCATGTACCTTACATTATTATATATAACTGTATCCCAACATGCTGTACATGACTGTAATAAGATATGACCTGTAACCAGCAGCATACCTTACCACCAGGGGTGCACTTGCAAGAGACAGGTATATAAGGACAGGTCTCGGGCAAGTGCAGCATTCCAGAGCTGTGAAATAAAGGTGCAGGTCCAGAGTGACCTTGACTTCACTACATGCCTCGTGTGAATCTGTACTGAGGGGCAGGACTTTACAGGGGTGATCGAATTGAGTGGTTTAGGACAATTAAATCTCCTCAAGCGAGACTGCCTTTGACTCGAGTGTTCTCGACTCCATCCTACAGCATGCTACCTGCCACCACCTCAGTAAAACCCCAACACTCCACGAGATAGAAAAAGCCATAAGACAACTTAAAAACAACAAGGCTATGGGAGCGGATGGAATCCTTGCTGAGGCACTGAAGTAGGGTGAAGCGGCACTGTTGATGCGAATACATGACCTCATCTCCCTCATCTGGAGGGAGGAGAGCATGGCAAGAAATCTGAGAGATGCAGTGATCATGACCATCTTTTAAAAAAAGTCCGACTGCGGCAACTACAGAGGAATCTCCCTGTTATCAGCCACTGGGAAAGTCGTCGCTGGAGCTCTCCTCAGTCTTCTTCTCCCTGTGGCTGAGGAGCTCCCCCTGAAGTCGCAGTGCGGATTTCGTCCCATACGGGGCACAACGGACATGATTTTTGCAGCGCAACAGCTGCAGAAAAAATGCAGGGAACAACGCAGCCCTTATACATGGCCTTCTTCAACCTTCCAAAAGCCTTTGACACTGTCAACCTCGGGGGTCTGTGGAGCCTCCTCCTCCATTTCGGATGCCCCCAAAAGTTCGTCACCATCCTCCGCCTGCTCCATGACGACAGGCTGTGATCCTTACCAACAGATCCATTACAGATCCAATCCACGTCCGGACCAGGGTCAAACAGGGCTACATCATCGTCCCAGTCTCTTCTCAATCTTCCTCGCTACCATGCTCCACCTCAGTCAACAAGCTCCCCGCTGGATTGGAACTAAACTACAGAACCAATGGGAACCTGTTCAACTTTCGCCATCTCCAGGCCAGGTCCAAGACCATCCCAACCTCTGTCGTCGAGCTACAGTACATGGACGCACATACAGAGGCTGAACTCCAGGGCATAGTCGACATATTTACTGAGGCGTACAAAAGCATAGGCCTTACACTCAACATCCATAAGACACAGGTCCTCCAGCAGCCTGTCCTCGCCGCACAACATTGCCCCCCCAGTCATCAAGATCCACGGCGCGGCCCTGGACAATGTGGACTATTTCCCATACCTCGGGAGCCTCTTATCAACAAGTGCAGACATTGACGACAAGATTCAACACCGCCTCCAGTGCGCCAGTGCAGCCTTCGGCCGCCTGAGGAAAAGAGTGTTTGAAGACCAGGCCCTCAAAACTACCACCAAGCTCATGGTCAACAGGGCTGTAGTAATACCCACCCTGCTGTATGGCTCAGAAACATGGACCATGTACAGTAGACACCTCAAATTGCTGTAGAAATACCAAAAAAGATGTCTCCGCAAGATCCTACAAATCCCCTGGGAGGACAGACGCACCAACATTAGCGTCCTCGACCAGGCCAACATCCCCAGCATTGAAGCACTGACCACATATTGATCAGCTCCGCTGGGCAGGCCACATTGCTCGCATGCCAGACACGAGACTCCCAAAGCAAGCGCTCTACTCTGAACTCCTTCGCGGCAATGAGCCAAAGGTGGGGAGGAAACGTTACAAGGACATCCTCAAAGCCTCCCTGATAAAGTGCAACATCCCCACTGATACCTGGGAGTCGCTGGCCAAAGACCGCCCTAAGTGGAGGAAGTGCAGCGGGGAGGGCGCTGAGCACCTTAAGTCTCATTGCCGAGATTATGCAGAAATCAAGCGCAGGTAGCGGAAAGAGCGTGCGGCGCAAACCAGGCTCCCCACTCACCCCTTCCCTCAACGACTATCTGTCCTACCTGTGACAGAGACTATGGCTCTTGTATTGGACTGTTCAGCCACCTAAGAACTCATGTTTAGAGTGGAAGCAAGTCTTCCTCGATTTCGAGGGACTGCCTATGATAATGACTAAGACGATTAAAGGATTTGATACGGTAGATGGGGAGAAACTGTTTCCATTGGCAGGAGCATTGGTTAACCAGAGGACACAAATTTAAGTTCATGGCAAGAAAACCTAAGGGTAGATGAGAAGATTTATTTTTTTAATGCAGTCAGCTATGATATGCAATGCACTGCTTGGAAGGGTGGTGGAAGCAGATTCAATGGTAATTTTCAAAAGGGAATTGGATTATACTTGAAATAAAATTGAAAGGCTTTAGGGAAAGAACAAGGAAGTGGAACTAATCGGATAGCTCTTTCAAAGAGCCGGCACATGCATGATGGGCTCAATCACCTCCTTCTGTGCTGTTATATAAATACAAGTTGTTGTTGTATGATTCTATGTGTTGTTGCCTCCCAAATCCATGCCTATTTTTCATGCAAATCCATGTTTGAATCTCTTCAATCAGATTTCCTCTGTTGCCACAGCACTGAAATGCCCTAATTAAAGTCACAAATTACATCCTCTGTGATTGTGACCAGGGTGCACAATCCCTCCTCATCCTTCAAGACATCTCTGCAGCCTTTGATGCAGTTGAACACGCCATCCTCCACCAACACCTCCTTTGTTGTCCAGCTCTGGGACTGCCCTTGCTTGCTCCACTCTTGCCTATCTAATGGTAACCAGAGCATCTCTAACAATGACTTCTCTGCCTACGTCAGTAGTTCCCCAAGGACCTATTCACTAATTACAGAAGCCCTTCAATCAAAACCCAGTTTTTATGTTTTGAGTTATGCCATTGATTACTTTTTATTTCAAATCGGTGTATTTTTTAATATGCATACGAAGAGCACTAGATGCAACAGAAGGGTTATTATAACAGCCCTTTAAATGTTAAATGGATGGTGTATTTTCATATTCATTAAATGTGGTTAATCCATTTTGGTACAGGAAATGCCATTATTATGAATGGAGGCCCTTTAGGAAGTTGATTGAAGTTAAAAATCATTCACAAAGTATACATTCTGTCCATACATTATCGACCAGTTAATCATATATTGGGATGCTTATAAGAACATAAGAAATAGGAGCAGGAGCAGGAGTAGGCCATATGGCCCCTCGAGCCTGCTCCGCCATTTAGTACAATCATGGCTGATCTGATCATGAACTCGGATCCACTTCCCCGCCTGCTCCCCATAACCCCTTATTCCCTTATCGGTTAAGAAACTGTCTATCTCTGTCTTAAATGTATTCAATGACCCAGCTTCCACAGCTCTCTGAGGCAGCGAATTCCACAGATTTACAACCCTCTGAGAGAAGAAATTTCTCCTCATCTCAGTTTAGAAGGCTGCCCTGGGCTTCAGGAACATCTTGGAGAATTTTGGGTCACTTGGGACATCGATGGAAAAAGTGGTGAAGATTTATGCTTTATTTGAATGCTTACAGTTCTATCATGAATGGTACGTTTTCTTTTATATATTTAATTTTTAAAGTTCCATTAAGTTTTTGTAAAATAGCCGGGGATACGAGCAGGCCAGCGTAGATTCCTTTAACTGCAGGTAAGGCTTTTTCATACGGTATTTCTAATGTCTGTGCATCAATTTAAAAAATGTTGTTGATGAGGAAAGTTGGCCTAATGGCCTGAAAAGTTGCGTGTGCTACTTTTAAATGTACACCAGTGCAAGAATGTTTTGTATGGCGCCAAACATTCTGGCACTGGTAGTCGACACTGGTGCCCCAACATTGTGGAATCTTTAAACTAAGCTTCAGCACCAGAAAAATCGCTGAGTGCCGAAAAAACGACGCCCAGTGCTGGGCAAAATTGGGGCCTATAACCATCCAAATTATATTGATTATGAAAGAGAGTTTAGAAATGAGAACTAAATCTTGAGTGGACCTTAAGCACAAAAATGGGCGCTCAAGAATTTCTAATCCATTATAAACATACAAAAATGACCAGCAGGAAAAGACGAAGCCTACCCCACACTTGCACTAAGTAGCAGAAAATTGAGCCTGCAGAAGAGTAATTGGACATACTTCACAGCATTAGATGGGTTGAAGTGTTGTTGGATTATGTTATGCATGTAAACTTTGTAATAATGTAAGACTTGTCACCAGGGGGCGCCCCTGCTGGAGACCCAAGGGTCACCTGCACACCTCATGCAAGCAAGTATAAAAGGTTGTCTGCCATGCTGCTTCGGCACTCTGGAGTTTGATTAAAGAGACTAAGGTCACCTCAGTTTGAGCTTACAGCACAGCCTTGTGGAGTTATTCTGAACATAACAATTGGCGATGAGTAACAGATCACGAACTTTCACGCGGTTATGGCTGCCGTTGGTATTCTTGAGAGATTTGTTGAGGGTCATGATTGGGAAGTCTTCATTGAGCGTCTTGACCAATACTTCATGGCCAACGAACTGGATACGGACAGTAATGCGGTCAAGTGCAGGGCGATTCTCCTCACCCTTTGTGGGTCCACGATATATGGCCAAATCAAAAATCTGCTAGCACCGACGAAACCAATGGACAAGACATATGCAGAGTTGTGTATGCTGGTTCAGTAACACTTCAAGCTGAAGGGGAGCATCTTAATGGGCAGGTATCGTTTTTATACACACCATTGCTCCGAGGACCAGGATGTGGCGAGCTATGTCACTGACCTAAGACGCCTTGCGGGACCGTGCAAATTTGCAGGATTTTGGGGGGAAATGTTGCGAGACTTTTTCATGCTTGGAATCGGCCAATAGGTCATTCTTTGCAAACTGCTGTCTGCTGAATCCCTAGATCTGAGCAAGGCCATCATGATAGCCCAGGCTTTCATGTCCACAAACGATAACATTAAGCAGATATCTTCACAGCATCAAAGCTCACCAGCTAGTAGTGTGCATAAAATAACACCTTCAGCAGGCAAAAACTGTACATGGCATGGCCTACAAGCCTGCAGAGGCCAGACCTGGGATAACTCTGAGTCCGCCGTGGGGCGTGAATGCGAATCCATTAACACCATGTTGGCGCAGCGGGGGCAATCATAGAGCCCATCAATGTCGATTCAAGCATTACGTGTGCAAAGGCTGTGGAACAATGGGGCACCTCCAGCGAATGTGCAAATATGCTGCGACTCACCACGTGGCAGAGTCGGCAGAAAATGACCAATCCAGCGAGGATCACGCTGAATGAGTAAGAGGGTCAACTCAACCCGAGGCTGAAGAGGAAGTGTATGGGGTACACACCTTCACCACCAAAAGCCCTCCGATAATGTTGAAAGTCAAATTGAACAGCATTCCAGTTTCCATTGAATTGGACACGGGGGCGAGTCAGTCCATTATGAGCCAGAAGGCTTTTGAGAAACTGGGGCAACAAGGCACTAAGGCCAAAACTAAGCCCTATTCATACAAAGCTGTGCACTTGCACCAAAAAGCCCATACAACATAGAAATATGGAAAATAGGTGCAGGAGTAGGACATTCGGCCGTTCGAGCCTGCACCACCATTCAATAAGATCATGGTTGATCATCACCTCAGTACTCCTTTCCTGCTTTCTCTCCGTACCCCTTGATCCCTTTGACCAGCTGTGGCTCAAAAACATACGCCTTAATGCAGGACCTGCTGGCACCCAAGAAACCAGCAAACAAGTTGTTTGAGGAGTTAAGCACACTGGTGAGAGACCACCTGAAGCCAGCGAGCAGTCTACACATGGCCAGACACAGGTTCTACAACTACAGACGCTGTGTGGGCCAGAGCATACCCGAATTTGTGGCGGAACTTCGGAATCTGGCTAGTTTATGTGAGTTCTCCGATGAACTAAGGAGAGATGTACTGAGAGATTTTTTTATTGAAGGAATAGACCATGCAGGCATAATCCGAAAGCTTATAGAGACCAAGAACTTGACCCTAGAGGCAGCAGCACTGGTTTTACAGACATTCTTGACAGGAGAAGAAGAAATGAGGTTGATCTATACTGCGGGTACAACAACTAACAAAACATCAGAACAAGGGGTTCACAGCGTGAAATGAGCCGCTACCCCCACACACGGACAAAGGCAGGAGAGCAGGCCTTCAACAGCAGGCAGTGGCGCCAGAAACCATCAAGGGCCACAGGAACGGCCGTTCACACCTCATCACCCCACAATGCGAGCAATCAACTACAGACTGAGAGAAGCTCAAGAAAGATCAGCCAGACGCAGCTCATCCTTCGGAAACAATGGAAGCGGTCTGTGCAGGAGATGTGGGGGAAGGCACTCAACAAGGGGGGTGTCGATTTCAGCATGCTGTTTGCAGAAACTGCAACTATACAGGGCATCTGGCTCGCATGTGCAGAAAAACAGCAGCTCGGCTGGTATATGAATCGGAAGGGTCGGAAAGCGGACCAGAAGACGGTGGGGACAGTGCCCGGGATGCCGGGGTACAGCGGGTCAACACGATCAATGTCTACTGTTTTTACAACAAGATGCCTCTAATAATGATGAGGGTCCTACTCAACGGGATACCCGTCAACATGGAACTGGACACGGGAGCTAGTCAATCCCTCATGAGCGTCCAACAATTTGAACAGCTGTGGTCGCACAAAAGCAACAGACTAAAACTCACCAGGATCGACACCAAACTAAGGACCTATACCAAAGAAATCACCCCAGTCCTTGGCAGCGCCATGCTCTCAGTCACACACAAAGGGATGGTGAACCGACTTCCCCTGTGGATTGTCCCCAGAGATCTCTCAGCACTGTTGGGGAGAAGCTGGTTGGCAAAACTAAATTGGAAATGGGATGATGTTCATGCCATGTTGTCAAAGGAACGGACCTCCTGCTCAACAGTTCTAAGTCGTTTTGAACATCTCTTTCAGCCAGGTGTGGGCACCTTCAAAGGGGCTAAAGTTAAAATCTACATCACACAGGATGCCAGACCCGTCCATCACAAGGCTAGAGCTGTGCCTTATGTGATGAAGGAAAAGATTGAACACGAACTGGACCGGCTTCTGCGGGAAGGCATTATCTCACCCGTGGAATTTAGTGACTGGGCAAGTCCCATCGTCCCCGTCATGAAGCCTGATGGATCCGTACGAATCTGTGGGGATTACAAGTCTACCATAAACAGAGTCTCCTGACAGGACCAATACCCGCTGCCCAGAGCGGAGGACCTATTTGCCACATTGGCTGGAGGAAAATTTTTCTCGAAACTAGATCTCACATCTGCGTATATGACACAAGAACTGACCGAGTCTAAGCTACTCACCACCATCAACACACATCGAGGCCTTTTTATCTACAATCGATGCCCATTCGGCATCAGGTTGGCAGCTGCTATATTCCAGCGCAACAAGGAGAGTCTGCTCAAGTCCATCCCGGGGACGGTTGTGTTTCAAGATGACATAATCATCACGGGCAGGGACACCGACTCCCAACTCCGCAATTTGGAGGAAGTACTAAGTCGATTGGATCAGGTAGGCCTAAGATTTAAGAAATCCAAGTGTCTGTTTCTCGCGCCCGAGGTTGAATTTTTGGGCAGAAGGATTGCCGCTGATGGAATCCGCCCAACAGAATCCAAAACCGAAGCAATTCGTCTGGCACCCAGGCCCCGGAATGTCTCGGAACTGCAAGCCTTTCTCGGGCTATTCAATTTCATTGGGAACTTCATGCAGAACTTGAGCACGCTGCTGGAGCCTCTCCACGTGCTAATCAGAAAGGGGTGCGATTGGTTTTGGGGGTACGCCCAAGAACGCGCCTTCAATAAGGCACGCAACCTTCTATGTTCCAACAGTGTTTTAGCCTTTTTTGACCCAAGTAAAAAGCTAGTTCTTACATGTGATGCGTCAGTGTATGGGGCCGGGTGCGTTTTACAGCATGTCAATGATGCGGGTAAATTACAACCCATTGCTTATGCCTCCAGGTCACTTTCGCGGGTGGAGCGCGGGTACGGTATGATTAAGAAGGAGGCGCTCGCTTTCGTGTACGGTGTCAAAAAGATGCACCAATACCTTTTTGGGGCCAAGTTTGCGTTAGAAACTGACCACAAACACCTCACGTCCCTGCTATCCGAGTGCAAGGCAATAAATGCCAATGCCTCGGCGCGCATTCAGCGGTGGGCACTCATGCTGGCGTCTTACGACTACACAATAAGTCACAGACCAGGCACAGACAACTATGCCGACGCGCTTAGCAGGCTACCCCTGGCGACCACGGAAGGGGCTGACGAACAGGACTCTGAGATGGTCATGGCAATCAATGCCTTTGAATCCACTGGTTCGCCTATGATGGCTCGCCAAATCAGATGACCAGCGACCCCACATTATCCTTAGTCAAAAGAAGTGTTTTAGCTGGTGACTGGGCAGAGGCTCGCGATGCCTGCCCCGAGGAGATCAAACCTTTCCATAGGCGCATGCATGAACTATCACTACAGGCAGACTGCCTGATGTAGGGCAGCCGAGTAGTTATGTCTTGCGAGGCAGAGAGGCGTTGGTCTGGGAGCTCCACCGCGAGCACCTGGGGATCGTCCTTATGAAGGCCATAGCCAGATCCCACGTCTGGTGGCCTGGCATTGACGCAGACTTGGAGCTCAGCGTCCGGCGGTGCACCATTTGTGCACAACTCAGTAATGCTCCCAGGGAGGCCTCCCTAAGTCCCTGGCCCACCAAACCGTGGTCACGGATGCATGTAGACTATGCGGGCCCATTCATGGGCAAAATGTTCCTCATAGCCGTCGATGCATTTTCAAAGTAGATCGAGTGCACCATTTTAAACTCCGCCACTGTGGAGAGCCTTAGAACCATGTTTGCAACACATGGAATTCCTGACATATTGGTCAGTGATAATGGTCCGTGCTTCACCAGCGCAGAATTTCAAGATTTTATAGTTGATCACGGCATAACTCATGTTAAGGCGGCACCGTTCAAGCCCGCCTCCAATGGCCAGGCGGAGTGAGCAGTGCAAATTGTTAAACAACGCATGCTCAGAATCCAAGGTCCCACGCTGCAGAGTCACCTGTCACGACTGCTGCTGGCATACAGATCTCGTCCTCATTCATTGACTGCGATTCCCCCCACGCAACTGTTGATGAAATGGACCTTAAAGACTAGGCTCTCGTTAATCCTCCCAGACATGCATGAAATTGTTGAGGCAAAGCGCCGGAAGCTAACTGAGTACCATGACCGAAGCTCGATGGGGAGGTGGAATGAGATAGGGGACAAAGTGTTTGTGCTAAACTATGGCAGGGGGCCCCAAATGGCTTGCAGGGACAGTAACAGGCAAGGAAGGAAACAGGCTACTGGTTGTACAAATGGACAATGGCCAAACCTGCCGGAGGCATGTAGACCAAATAAAAATTAGATTCACTAACAACACTGCAGAACCAGAGGCAGACTACAATGTGGAACTCACACCACACCTGGTGGACAGACAGAGGGAACAACCTGAGGAAAGGGTAGTCTCAACAGACAGCCCAGGCGAGGTACCAGCAATCATACTGAACGAAACAGACAGCCCAGGCGAGATACCAGCAATCACACCGAAAGAAAAACAGGCACCAAGGCAAACAACTGAACCGCAACTAAGATGCTCCACGCGAGAGCGTAGACCACCTGAGAGACTGAATCTGTAAAGACAATTAGACCTTGGGGGAGGGTGATGTCATGTATCTCACACAACTGTATATAACTATCTTACCATGCTATACATGACTAACTAGATATGACCTGTAACCATAAGCATACTTTACCACCAGGGGTGCACTTGCAGGAGACTCTGCATACCTGTTCCACACAGGTATACAAAGGCAGGTCTCAGGCAAGTGTGGCACTCGAGAGCTGTGAAATAAAGGTGCAGGCCCCGAATGACCTTGACTTCAGCATGTGCCTCGTGTAAGTCTGTACTGCAGAGTCAGGACTTTACAGAGGCCATCAAGAATGCACCAAGACCACAGAATGTGACGGAGCTGTGTTCATTCCTGGGGCTCCTCAACTATTTTCGTAACTTTCTACCCACTTTGCTGGAACCCTTGCATTCATTGCTACGCAAGGGTGACGACTGGGTTTGGGATAAATCTCAAGAGACAGCCTTTAATAAGGGCAGAAATCTGCTATGCTCTAACAAGTTACTTGTATTATATGATCTGTTTAAATGTTTAGTACTAACTTGTGATGCATCTTCGTACGGAGTCGGTTGTATATTACAGCAAGTCAATGTGTCAGTCAAACTGCAACCAGTTGCATATGCGTCCAGAAGTCTGTCTAAGGCTGAAAGAGCCTACAGTATGGTTGAGAAGGAAGCATTAGCATGCATATACAGGGTTAAGAAAATGCACCAATACCTATTTGGACTCCGGTTCCGGCTGATAAGTAACATTTGCGCCACACAATTGCCAGGCAATGACCATCTCCAACAAGCGAGAGTCTAACCACCTCTGCTTAACATTCGATGGTATTACTTTCACTGAATACCCCATAATCAACATGCTGGAGGTCACCATTGACCAGAAACTTAACTGGACCAGACACATAAATATTGTAGCAACAAGAGCGGGTCAGAGGCTGGGTGTTCTGCGGCGAGTGTCTCACCTAGTGACTCCACAAAGCCTTTCCACCATCTACAAGGCACAAGTCAGGAGTGTGATGGAATACTGTCCACTTGCCTGAATGAGTGCAGCTCCAACAACACTCAAGAAGCTTGACACAATCCAGGATAAAGCATCCCGCTTGATCGGCACCCCATCCAGCACCTTAAACATTCACTCCCTCCACCACCGGTGCATCGTGGCTGCAGTGTGTACCATCTACAAGATGTACTGCAGCAACTCGCCACAGCTTCTTCAGCAGCACCTCCCGAACCCATGACCTGTACCACCTAGAAGGAGAAGAGCAGCAGGCGCATGGGAGCACTATCACCTGCAAGTTCCCCTCCAAGATATACACCATCCTCACTTGGAAATATATCGCCGTTCCTTCATCATCGCTGGGTCAAAATCTTGGCACTTGGTCCCTTACAGTAGGAGTATCTTCACCACAAGGATTGCAGCGGATCAAGAAGGCGGCTCACCACAACCTTCTCAAGGACAATTAGGGATGGGAAATAAATGCTGGCCTTGACAGTGATGCCCACATCCCTTAACTAATATATATGCAATGTTCTTCTTGAAAACCTTCGGACAATTGCAGCTGTAGTACTGGTGAGATTTTGATCGGGCTGCAACTGTTAGAGTTGCTGGTGACACCTTTTCAAATAAAGCAAGTGCCTTTTTTTTCATGGGGAAGTTTTTTCTTTACAACTTTAGTGGTGGCATGGGGATGCGATTGTTGCTCTACGAGGGAAGTGGGTATCACCTGGATTGAGGCATGGATAACTAGTGGAGGTTGGGGGGAAGGGATTGGCATTCAATGGATGTGTTCAAACAGAAAATGCAACCATTGGGAAGGGGAGATTGTTGTCCAAAATCTTGTTCCAGGGGGAGGGGGGTTAGTGGACTGAAAGATTACTCATTGTGGTTGTGGGGGAAGGGAGTTAGGGTTAAAATATTGCTCATTTTGGGGGGGGATTGCTCATTGAAAATTAGCTGGTTGGGGTGGGGGAGTTAGGACTGAAATCTTTCTGATGTGGTGAGGATTTATCTGCTGAAACCTTTCCTCGTGGTGAAGGGTGGATTGATCCCCAAATATTTGCTCATGTGGTGGTGGGGTGGGGTAAGTTTTAACTGGGGCTAATCATTGTGATTCTTGTCTGTTGGTTTGGTGGCCCTCATGTAACACTAAATCCAACCCCATTGCTATCAATTGGTCACATTGATTTCAGCACCACCTTCAGGGGAAGTACCATTAGACCCTGCTCTTCCTCCCCCCGCCACGCGCACACATATATATTATATATATTTAGGATATATATTAGATTGATAGCTGTAGGGCTGGATTTTCGGCTTTGCTGATTTCGGGACGGTAATGGCGGCGGGGTGGTAAAGTTAGCGCCCGGGAACAGTTTGCGCCTCAGTCAGTAACATTGGGCAGCTGGAGCCCTGGGTGTGGGATGGAGCGCTAAGGAAAGCAATGCACACCTTTCCTAGGGCGCTAGGCCGGCTGAGCATGGGAAATTCCGAGTTAAACAACCTGCCGGGAATGCTCTAAGTGAGGCCTGGGAAGAAAAAATAACTTGAAAAAACCCCACCAAAATCATTGCCAATACATAGCCCACACCACCACAACATAAATCGCCAAAAAAAAGAAAAAACAATCACACTTATCTGAGGTGGACATTACTTACCTCTCTGCAGCCGGTATAGGTCCCAGCAGGGAGCGCTACAGGGCGGACGGGTCGGGCGTGAGTCAAAAAGCGAACCGGTGTCGCAACCAGGAGCATTGCACACCGATGCAGCTCTTCTGGGTGGTGCTGCTCCGCGCCCACGCAAAACCGGCCCCTGAAAACTGCGGCAGCCGCTGGAAGCTGACCGCCCACCTAGAAGAGCTCACTGCCGCCCCTCTGGGGAGAAAACAGAAGCAAACAGGACCAGAAAATCCAGCCCATACAGTTTAATTCAGTCATGAGGCATACCGACAATGCATTCATGGGAATGGTGGCAAAGTGGTTATGTTACTAGACTAGTAATCCAGAGGCCTGGACTAATAATCTGGCAATGTAAGTTCAAATGGCAGCTGGAAATTTAAATTCAGTTAATTAAATAAATCTGAAATAAAATGCTAGAGCTAGAAGTTGCGTAGTGCTCCGTTTAGGGCGATAACTTTTGCACGAGCGCAAAAGTAGCGCCGGGCACTGCACAATTAATTCCAATGGGAACTTCCGCTTTAGCACTTCATCATCATCATAGGCAGTCCCTCGGAATTGAGGAAGACTTGCTTCCATTCTTAAACTGAGTTCTTAGGTGGCTGAACAGTCCAACACGAGAACCATAGTCCCTGTCACAGGTGGGGCAGACAGTGGTTGAGGGAAGGGGTGGGTGGGACAGGTTTGCCGCACGCTCTTTTCGCTGCCTGCGCTTGATTTCTGCATGCTTTCGGTGATGAGACTCGAGGTGCTCAGCGCCCTCCCAGATGCACTTCCTCCACTTAGGGCGGTCTTTGACCAGGGTCTCCCAGGTGTCAGTGGGGATGTTGCACTTTATGAGGGAGGCTTTGAGGGTGTCCTTGTAGCATTTCCTCTGCCCACCTTTGGCTCATTTGCCGTGAAGGAGTTCCCCCAAGTAGAGCGCTTGCTTTGGGAGTCTCGTGTCTGGCATGCGAACTTTGTGGCCTGCCCAGCGGAGCTGATCAAGTGTGGTCAGTGTTTCAATGCTGGGGATGTTGGCCTGGTCGAGGACGCTAACGTTGGTGCGCCTGTCTTCCCAGGGGATTTGTTGGATCTTGCGGAGATATCGTTGGTGGTATTTCTCCAGCACTACAACAGGGAAGTGGAGCGTTAAATCAAGCTATCACTTCCCTTAGAGCGCAAAAGGGAGCGAGAGGGGTGGTTGCGGCAGAGTGCTGCACGATGATCCGTGCAGTGCTGCTGGCCTTGCAGGCTCCTTCCCTCCCTTAAAAGAAGGGACAATGCTGCGAGCATTGAAGGCTGGGAATGATCATCCATGGCACCTGTGATACGCACAGAGTCGCCCAAAGCACTCTAAGACAGTGCAGATCTGATCAATCGCGGGCTGCAAAAAAAATCAAACTAAAGCATACTGGGGACATTATTACATTTTGGCTTCCCTGACCATCACTGTCTTTAAATATCACTGCCCAAGTGGCTGGCCGAGGTGACAACGCTTTCTGCAGCTGCCGTTGTTGAAGCCCGGTGATGCTGCAGGGGGACGAAGTGAATTTTACATTTGGGGTGATAACGGGGTGCTGCATACTGGATGATGTCACGACGGTAAACTTTACCAGCAGGGTTAACCTGCTAGGGAAGTTCACGGACGTCAGTGATTTTGCCATGCCCGGTCAGTTAGCCCTTAGCTTCCCATTATCACCCCCGGAGGTGCTAACCGGAGGCACAAAGGAGGCTAATTTCTACCCCCTCGTGTCAGTAATGGTGACCATGAAAACTACCAGATTGTCATAAAAACCCATCTGGTTCACTAATGCCCTTTAGGGAAGGAAATCTGCTCTCCTTACCCGGTCTGGCCTACATGTGACTCCAGACCCACAGCAATGTGGTTAACTTTTAACTGCCCTCTAAAATGGCCCAGCCATTCAACTGTACCAAACCGCTATAGAAACATAGAAAATAGGTGCAGCAGTAGGCCATTCGGCCCTTCGAGCCTGCACCACCATTCAATAAGTTCATGGCTGATCATTCACCTCAGTACCACCAAAGTCACTGTGGGAACACGTTCACCATACAGGCTGCTGCCGTTCAAGAAGACAGCTGTTGATTAGCTAGGAAGCATTTTTCATCAGTTACAAGTAAAAAGGCACAAAATAGTTACCCTTTGGTGATCGTGCGTCACCAGGCATATCACTCAATCAGCAGGTGTAATCCTAAGACCCAGTCTTATTCCTACCATCACAGCTGAGTTTAAGTAGAGATGTTAAATAAATGAATACTAACCAATAAATGGGGGACAAATTAAATGTTTACAAGTTACTCTTAGTTTTAGAAACAGAAAAGCTGGGAATACTCAACGGGTCAGGCAGCATCTGTGGAGAGAGAAACAGAGTTAATGTTTCTGGTCGATGACCCTTCGTCAGAACTGGCAAAAGTTTGAAATATAACAGATTCCTAAGAAAGTGCAAGGGGCACTGAAAGGGGGAGGGGAGAAAGAAGAAAAGGGAAAGTCTGTGATAGGGTGAAAGGCAGGAGAGATTAGAGAGACAAAAGGGATAATGGCCCAAATTGAAATGGAAATGGCATTAAATCGAGCAACCTCACCCCATTCCCGGCCACCTATTATTTACTGATTCAGGCCCTGGACAAGACTCCTACTAAAAGCAGGCGGAAGCCTACTTAATATGTAAAAATCATGGGCCAATGATGACACTGGTGCTACCACTGATTTTTAACATCAACACAGGGCAGGGATGAAATTGACCTCCTTTTCGCCTCTCGTTAGTGCCTCCAGGGGGTGATAATGGGGCGTTAATGGCTTACAGACTGGCGCGGTGAAATGACCCACACCCATGAACTTCCATGGCGAGTTAGCGCTGGCGCTAAAACGTACCGCCTCGATCCCTTGCACCCTGGAGATCATGATATCATCTGGTGCGCCGTGCCCCATATTCGTCCCGGATGTATAATTCGCTTCCACCCCCTAGAGCATCGGCGGGCAGCAACTGCAGCTGCAGAAGGTGATGTCACCTTGGCTGGCTGCATGGAGAGTGGTAATTAAAGACAGTGGTGGTCAGTGTAATGTATATAATGACACAAAAGACTTGTTACTGTAAACTCACTCAGGTGTAAACCTGGTTCAAATTTACTCACGTCCAAAGTGCGCACATGACATGTTACTCGCTCTTATATACCAGGGCCTGTGCACACACACATACAGCCCAATGACCTCCAACAGTGGGGCCCCCTGGTGTCTAATGACCCCAAGCATCAATACATAACAACATCTCCTTCAAGATCTTAGTATCAGTCTCTTTACAAATTAAGACGATCTGGGGCTTTCCGCTCACGAGTTGATCGTCTCAGTTCAACTCCAGTTCTGGGCGAGCATTCTGAGTCAGTTATGACTGGAGGCTGAGTAACCAATCTGATGGGAATGGTAATGACCATGTCAGAGACTGAAAGTCCAGATTCAGTAATGACAGCAGAGTCTTCTGATGAATGAACATTGGTTGGTTGGTCACTGACTGCATCTTCCGCAAACGGTTCCAGTTCATCCGTGTGCCGCAGTTTTATCTGATCAACATGTTTCCTGCATGTTTGCCCATTCTTGAGCACGACAATAAATACTCTGTTACCCTCCATGGCGTAACAGGACTGGCGATCCACTTTGGATCTTGACCATAATCAGCACATAAACTGGATTGTTGACAGAGATGTCCCGTGACACAGCAGCACCAATGCTGATTTTGACGTCTGTTTTCAACATGATCATTCAAATCAGGATAGACAAGAGAAAGCTTGGTCTTGAGACTTCTCTTCATCAGTAGCTCAGCAGGGGAGACCCCAGTAAGTGTGTGGAGTCTTGTCCGGTAACCAAGCAATATACATGACAAACGAGTCTGCTTGATCGTTTGAATGTCACGCTCTGTTTGACCATTAGAAGCAGGTTTGAATGGAGTAGACCTTACATGTCTGATGCCATTAAGTTTCATGAACTCCTGAAACTCCAGACTTGTGAAGCACGATCCATTGTCGCTCACAACAATGTCAGGCAAGCCATGAGTAGCAAACATGACACAAAGGCTCTCAATAGTAGCTGTGGACGTACTGGATGACATAATAATGCACTCTATCCACTTTGAATATGCACCTACCACAACAAAAAACATCTTTCCTAGGAAAGGCCCCACAAAATCGATGTGTATCCTCGACTATGGTTTAGATGGCCACGACCAAAGATTCAGTGGAGATTCCGCTGGTGCTTTGCTGAGCTGCATGCAAGTATTACACTGATGCACACATGATTCCAGATCAGAGTCAATTCCAGACCACCAAACATGAGCCCTAGCAATGGCTTTCATCATGACAATGCCAGGATGAGTGCTATGTAGTTCACATACAAATTTTTCTCTGCCTTTCTTAGGCATAACAACACGATTACCCCACAGTAGACAATCTGACTGAATGGACATTTCATCTTTGCGACGGTTGTAAGGTTTGGTCTCATCACACATTTCCATAGGTATTGCAGACCAATCACCACTGACAACACAACGTTTCACAACCGATAAAATAGGGTCATGGCTGGTCTGGATCCTAACTTGTTGAGCAGTGACAGGGATACCTTCACACTCAAAAGCATCCATTACTAGCAGTGGATCTGCAGGTTGAGGCATCTCCATATCTGGTGTGGGCAAAGGCAGATGACTCAGTGCATCAGCACAATTCTCAGTGCCCGGTCTGTGACGAATGACATAATCATAGGCAGACAATGTCAATGCCCACCTCTGAATGGGGGACGATGCATTGCTATTATATCTTTGTTTTCCGAAAACAAAGAAATGAGTGGCTTGTGATCCGTTTCAAGCTCAAAACGAAGACCAAACAGGTACTGATGCATCTTTTTGACCCCATACACACAGGCTAAAGCTTCTTTTTCTACCACGCTGTAAGCTCTTTCCGCTTTTGACAAACTTCTCGAAGCATTTGTAACAGGTTGTAGCTTACCTGTCTCATTTGCTTGTTGGAGTACACAGCCAACCAACCCCATCACAGGCCAATACAAGACGCTTACACGGATCATAGTGAACAAGCAGCTTGTTTGAACAGAGCAGATTCTTAGCTTTCTCAAAAGCTCTATCTTGAGGTACATCCCAGACCCAGTTGTCGCCTTTTCTGAGCAGCATGTGCAGTGGCTCTAGTAAAGTGCTCAATCCGGGTAAAAAATTACCAAAGTAGTTGAGTAGCCCAAGGAATGAACGTAGCTCCGTCACATTCTAAGGTCTGGGTGCATTTTTGATGGCCTTGGTTTTCGAATCGGTAGGCCTGATACCATCAGCAGCAATCTTCCTCCCCAGGAATTCAAATTCAGGTGGCATGAAGACACACTTCGAATGTTTCAACCTGAGTCCCACTTTGTCCAGACGATGTAAGACTTCATCAAGACTGTTCACATGTTCAGCAGTGTTGTGACCTATGACCAGAATGTCATCTTGAAACACGATGGTTCTAGTAGACTCTCCATGTTCCTCTGAAATATGGCAGCAGCCGAATGGATTCCAAAAGGACACCTGTTGTAGACAGACAGTCCTTTATGGGTGTTGATGCAGGTGAGTTTCTTAAAGGGTCGACAAGCTCCTGTGTCATATAGACCGACGTCAGATCCAGTTTAGTGAACGACTTTCCACCAGCTAGCATGGCGAACAGGTTATCAACCTTCAGTAACGGGCACTGATCCTGTTTTGAAAATCGGTTAATTGTAACCTTGCAGTCTCCACAGATCCTGACAGTGCCATCATTCTTTAATATAGGAACAATGGGAGTGGTCCATTCGTTAAATTTGACCAGTGATATGACCCCTTCCACGCTGGAGTCTGTCAAGCTCAATTTCGACTTTCTCCCTCATCATGTACGGAACAGATTGAGCTTTGTGATAGACAGGTCTTGCATCAGAATCCAGGTGAATCTGTACCTTGGCTCCAGTAAAATTGCCAATGCCCAGTTCAAACAAAGAAGGAAACTTCTTCAGCACTTGAGCACACGAAGTGTCATCCACCGAGGACAATGTTTTGATATCATTCCAGTTCCATTTGAGTTTCTCGAGCCAATTCCTGCCAAACAGCTTTGGACCATTGCCTGAGACAATCCATAATGATAAATCGTGAATCACACCATCATACGACACCTTGACTACTGCACTGCCAATCACCAGTATGAGTTCCTTAGTGTAAGTACGCAACTTGGCATTGACTGGACTCAGCTTAGGCTTCACAGCCTCAGGGTCCCACAGCTTGTCGAATGTCCTTTGGCTCATTATCGACTAACTCACACCCGTGTCCACCTCCATTGATACAGGCATGCCATTCAGCTTTACATTAACCATTATCAGTTGGCTCTTTGTCAGGAACGAATACAGACCATACACTTCCTCCTCGGATATCTTGGGTTGCATATCCGAGCCAGCACTAGACTGGTCATCATCACCAATGTGATGAGCAGCAGCACGCTTGCTCAGTTGTGGGCACATTCGCTGAAGATGCCCCATTTTTGAACAGCCGTTACAGATGTACTGTTTAAAGTGATATTGATGAGGCCGATGATTGCCCCCACAATGTCAAAAGGGTGAAATTGGATTCATACCAGTTGGCGGACTTTGAGCAGCTACAGATTTCAGATAAGCTGCCATAAGCAGCTCTGTCGGATGACGACACAATCTTGTTTACAGTACTTGCCGTGGAGCTCCGACTTTCGATGATATCTGCCTTACATTATCATCAGTCGCCATGCATGCCTGGGCAGTCGCGATGGCCTTCCTCAAATCCAGCGTTTCTGCAGCCAATAATTTCTGAAGGATCACATCATGGTTGATGCCTGCCACAAAGAAATCTCGCAGCATGTCTTCCAACGTGTTTCCGAACTTACACGGCTCAGCCAGATGTCTTAGGTCAGCGACGAATCCCGACACAACCTGGCCCTCAGCACGAACATGTGTGTAGAAGCGATAGCGTGAGATGATGCTCCCCTCTCTTGGCTTGAGATGTTCACGCACCAGAGTGCATGAATCTCCGTAGTCTTTGTCCATTGGACGTGCAGGTGAGAGAAGATTCTTTGAGGCCATAAATTTATGTACCACAAACGATGAGGAAAACTGCCCTGCGCCTAACTGCATCACCAGCTTTCTCCATTTTGTTGACCACAAAATACTGATCCAGGCGGTCGACAAAATCTGCCCAATCCTCGCCATCCACGAATCCCTCCAGAATTCCAATAGTGCCCATTGTTCATACGAAGGTTCTTAAGTTACCTCGTCGCCAAATATAATGTATATAATGACTTGAAAGACTTGTTACTCTAAACTCACTCAGGTGTAAACCTGGTTCAACTTTATTTGCGCCCAAAGTGCGCACATGACATGGTACTGGCTCTTATATACCAGGGCTTATACACACGCGCGTACAGCCTGATGACCTCGGACAGTGGCGCCCCCTGGTGTCTAGTGACCCCAAGCATCAATATATAACAGTCAGGTCGGCCAAAATTTAATAATGTTCTCAGTATGCTGTATTTAGATTTTTTTCCAGGCCGTGATTGATCAGCCCTTTACTCTCTTAGAGGGCTTGGGGCTGCAGGTGCCATCATTGACCATTCCAAGCCTTAGCCTTCAATACCGGCAGCATTACTTCTTCTCTATAAGGGAGGGAAGGAGCCTGTGAAACCGACAGTGCTGCATGGAACAGTGCTAAACCGGAAGTTCCCGTCAGAATCAATTGTGTCGCGCCCGGCGATACTTTGGTGCTCCCGCAAAAGTTAGCACCCCAAATGGGAAGCTGTGCAATTTCTAGCCACGGGAGTATATGCTGCCAGGCAGCAGTAACACGTGGGAGGAGCTGACTGGCCAGAAGAGGCCCAGACCTGGTTTGAAGATCCTTGTGGGCCAGAGTAGCAGGACGCCATCGCCACTAGGACTCACAAGGAAGCCTTCAACCACCCCAGCTTCAAACTGCCCATTTCCACACTCCCAACCATGGCCTCAGCCTTCCTCAACCTCTCCTCTTTATAGTGTCAACTGTGGCTCAGTGGGTAGCACACTTGCCTCTAAGTCAGAAGGTTGTGGGGTTCAAGCCCCTCTCCAGGAACTTGAGCATAAATCTAGGCTGACGCTCCAGTGCAGTGCTGAGGGAATGCCACCCTGTCGGAGGTGCCATCTTTCAGATGAGACATTAAACCAAGGCCCTGTCTGCTCTTTCAGGTGGATGTAAAAGTTCCCATGGCACTATTTTGAAGAAGAGCAGTGGAGTTATCCCTGGTATCCTGGCCAATATTTATCCCTCAATCAACATAACAAAAACAGATCATCTGGTCATTATCACATTGCTGTTTGTGGGAGCTTGCTGTGCGCAAATTGGTTGCCGCGTTTCCCACATTACTACAGTGACTACACTCCAAAATGACTTGATTGGCTGTAAAGCGCTTTGAGACATCCGGTAGTTATGAAAGGCGCGATATCAATCCAAGTCTTTCTTTTTCCCAATTAGGGCCTCAGCCTTCCTCATCTCTCCCGATCACGGCCTGAAGGTACCCACCCTTCCACCTCCACCTACTGTCAAGATCCACAGGTCGCTGACTGCGGCCTCCTGTTGCTAAATGTCCATTCCCACTTGCCAACCAACCGGTCAATCTGTCCGGCTGTTGGGCTGGAGTCAGCACAGAATTATTTATGAGGGAAAATGACGCTCAGATCGATGGGGCCTCCAAATTGCTGGCCTTGCTGGGTTCTTTGTCCAGCTCCAGGCTCTCCCGCACACTTTCCACCTCCCCATTAATATCGGGGCCAATGTTATTTTTTTTCTTGAATATAACCTTAGAAATGTTGGTCCAAGACCTCTCCTAGTTATTTCACTAGATTTTAAACATTTCAAGTTTAATTTAATTGAAGATTTCATTTCTGCAGCAGCAGGCAGGTCATCAGTAAGCCACAAGTCAATGGATCTCAACTTGCTCTTTTTAAATAAATCTACTTCAATTAAAAGAATCCAATGCACTGAGAACACTGAATATATGTAATACATTTTGATTCCCCCTACTATTTGATTACTAAAATGTATTTATTGTAGTATTGCAGCAGAATAAGAACCTTGGAAATTGCCAACAAAATCCAGTTTCCATGGTTACATGCTGATGACAAGACGCCCAATCTCTTTTTGTGATGTGTGCACTCTAATAAGTAGATGCACTGACAAATTCACATTGTCAATGTCGATACATTTTTGATAGCCCTTTCTGTAGTTACACATTACTGAGTTTAATGCTGTAGTTGTTCTGATTGTGATGCAATTAGTGTTTGATACACTTGGTGAAATTATCAACCATTGGACATGGTCAGGTATAGTTTTCAGTTGAGGAAAAATGCTACAATTATTTCAGTAGCAGTTTTATCAAATGTTTCACTTCATCTAGTGAAAATGTACAGAATTGTCAATCTGAGTCCAGTTGCAGGATGATTTAAAACATACTTGGATGTGCATTTGACATGCCGTAACCTTCAGGGCTACGGACCAAGAGCTAGAAAGTGGGATTAGGCTGGATAGTTCTTTGTCGGCCGGTGCGGGCACGATAGGCCGAAATGGCCTCTTTCCGTGCTGTAAATTTCTATGATTCTATGATTTCCATACTGATAAAAGACTATGGGGCTTCCAATTCAATACTGCTAAGTAATTCTGAGTGCAGATTTATGCCACTGAGGATCAGAACAGAATTTATCTCATTAGGAAATTTGTTTTTAAGATTTTATATTACAACAGTTGTCTAAAGCTGCCATTTTATAAGCCAGCCACATTTCCAACAACAGGTGACATGACATCATGTTGGCATGAATTGTTACTCGTATAAAAATTAGATTCTGCCAGCAGTCGCTGTTAGCTCCTAAGTAAATGAGAATCTTAACACTTGATTAGCTGTTATGGAGTAATACGGAAAGCCTTGAATAAGAAAAGGCCATTTGGCCCAGTCCTCTAGTTCCGAGGTTCCTGCACTATTTTTTGCTGAGCCCGAGTTAAAAGTTTTTTTTCCAGGAATCTCCTTTCAGTATTACTTTATTGGGCTGATTTTGAAGAAATAGTCAGGGTTTGTTTTATCTCTACCATGAAATATTTTATATAATTCAATGATATTTCTCCTCTCCCCCCCCCCCCCCACCTCCCTCCCCCCTCAACTGCCTTATTTCTGTACTGTAAGGTTTAAGCTTCTCTAATTCCTCCTGGATCATTCCCTCATAATTCTGTTAAGCAAAGGTACAGACATTTACAGAAGCAAAAGAAAGAATTGGCATCCATTTGAGTGGTCAATGTATTTTACGATTTTTCTGTTCCCTTTCAGGTCTAATTTGATCAGTGTAATGTAACTTCTGTAGATTTGTATTTTAATATTCTGGTTGAATACCTTCGATTATATTTTTCCAAAATGCTTTGCCATATTGTATATTGAAAGTCTACTATTACTGCCAGGTATTCTTCGAAGTTTCCCTATGACAGTTCAATTCCATTCATTGTACTCGTATGAGTCATTAAGTGTGAAATGTTATTTTTAAGATATTTGCTCAATTGCATTGCCAATCTAAATCACTTTGCTATACCCTCTGGCTATGACACTCTACCTATTTTTGTATCATTATCAACTTTAATTTGCTTCCAGCTGGTTTCAGTATTTACATCATTTAAGTAGATCAGAAACTTTAGGGGTCAAAGCACTAAGGCTTGCGGGACTCTTATTCAACCATTTCTATACCACGCCCCATCCCTCCCAGCCCCGTTTGACATTGTGGGGGGGAAATTGTGTAATGCCCTGTTTGGGGGCGGCAACGGCTGCGAGGCAGGATTTCCTGTGCAAGACGCAGAAGTCCCGCCCTGCGACATAAATTCGGGTTACCGCCCCCGAGAGCAAGTGCAGCGCAAAATAACGTGCTCCATTTGCTCTGTGGGGCGCGAGCGGGGCGGAAGGAATCCGAGAGGGGCACAGCGCTATGCGGTGGGACGTGTAGTGCTATCACATAGAAAGGACCCTCCCCTTCATTAAATGGACGGGCCAAGCTGCCGACTCTGCGTGTCCCTACCTGGGCTGCAAATGCTGGACTGCAAGATCGCAGCACGGTTCTCGTGATCCGTCACTTCCCCTTTAAATTTTGTCCCGCGAGCGGCCCCTGAAGCTATTGCTGGCGTCGCCTGGCGCAGCTTCAGGGGGCACTCCCCAATTTTTGCTCTGGGGCGAAAATGGGTCATTGCGCACAGCGGAGCGGGCGCTCCCAGTTACTGCTGCCGCTAAACCCCCGCGTGATTTTGTGGGAGTTGTTAGCGGCACCGTGCTCGGGCCAAAGGTAATTTGCGCACCATTAGCACCCCTGAGAGGTGCAGATGCCTCGAATTTCTCCCCCTATATCTTTCACACACACTATTCCATACTTTTTAACCAATATGTTATTTGCTCTGAAGTTCTACAATGGATTCCCATTGTTTTTAGTTGACTTAGAAGCTTTTCACAAAGTTCAACATGAAAGTCTAAATAAACAGTTTTAATTTAAATGAACATAAAATTCTGTGAGGCTTACTGTCCCTTGCACCCACATTTCTGTTGCTGAATCTTTATAAATCAGTGGTTAGATCTCAGTTGGAATATTGGTCTCGATATTAGCCCCCCCACGAGAAGTGAGAGAGGGTTGGGGGTGGGGGGTAAAAGAATTAAATATGAAGAATGTGTCCCCAACATGGTGTGTACTCTCCCACCCGCCTTTTTTACCCAGTGGGATATCGGGGCGTCCCATTGTCTTGCTACGGAGAGGAGGGACATTTCCGTCTGTATTATTGAGTTCAGGCAATTGTGCATATTGTGGGTGAGCACCAGCCCTGATTGGTAACTCACCCAGTGGTGGGTGGGAAATCTTGGGATGCCCCAGACCTTTAAGGGTTTTGTTGTAATATTGACTAAAGGAAAAATAAAATGCTCTTGTGAGCCACCTTTCACATCAATGAGTAGTCATGGAGAACAGCAAAACAGCCTGGTTTTCAGATGGGGCAGCAAGAATGTGACTGTACCAAATGCAATCGGAAGGAGTTTCTATTTCCTCTGGCTGTCCAGAATAGTTGTTCAGGGTGTGTGACAGTTCGAAGTGATGTATATAAATTGAACCAGTTGTTGCTTTATTACCCCCAAAAATTAGGAAGTTATTTTGGCCAAAGGGTGAAAAGAGGAGCTGAATGGGTCTGTGTTCATAAGAGACACCTGTTTGAAAGTCTGGATTTAGCACGCAATTTTCAGGCAAATTGACAATGATCATGTTTTGATC
This sequence comes from Pristiophorus japonicus, assembly GCF_044704955.1. Taxonomy (NCBI): domain Eukaryota; kingdom Metazoa; phylum Chordata; class Chondrichthyes; family Pristiophoridae; genus Pristiophorus; species Pristiophorus japonicus. The sequence goes on from NC_091986.1 coordinate 5,306,334, forward strand.
TTGTCTGCAGGCACTGAAAATGACAACTGCATATTTAGCACTCAAGAGCTGATTAGATGCAGTTTTCCTGGGGCTGAAAATGTCGCCACTGAAGGTGTGGAGTGTGACAGCTGGGAGTGAAATGATTCCTCAGAGAGCAAGAGAGAGAGGGCACCCAGGTTCTCCGTTGTGGCATTGGAGGTCATGGTGGAGGAGGCAGAGAGGAGGAGGGATGTCCTCTACCTGCAGAGGGGAAGCGCTGATGCGCTGCATGTGGGACAAGATTGCCCAGGAGGTCTCAGCCAGGATCCTGGCCTCTGGACATGGCTCCATTGCGGCAAGAAATTTAATGACTTGACCCGAGTGGCCAAGGTAAGTTCTCATCTCACAAACACACTTCTCAGTAACAGCACCACCACCACCAGCATCACAACCTCAACACACTTCATCCACCATCAAACTATACAGTGACATTCACACACCCCATGCTGTTGCATTCTTCACAGGCACTACTCACAACTCTGACACAGCTCACAGCTTTTCAACCATACACACAAATACACCTGCCAATGCACTCATTCACAATCACTACTTTTTCTCTTCCAGGAAAAATGAGCACATAACAGGTGGTAGCAGGAACTGTCTGGGGAAGGGGAAGCACAACTTCATGATATCACTTCCCTTGAGGAGGCAGTGTTGGCTGTGATTGGGAGAGGAGTGGTAGATGCCGTGCCCAGAGGCAGAGAAGGGGGCATCTCGCCTAGAGGTAAGTGGCCACTGTAGCTTCCTTGCTGATGCACAACTATTCCTAATCTCTAATCCCCCAAAGTTATCTTCACTCCCAACCTCCATATGATTTCCTCACACACATCCTCCTATAGTGGCCACACATGGTGCACCCTAATCCATCCAGCTTTATCATTGCAGGCTCCCAGAAGCAAGATGCACCTCACGGAGCAGGTTCAGCAAGTGCAACAGCCATGATGCTCTGGAGGAGGAGGAGAGTGAGGGTGAATGCACTCTGTCAATGTTTGCCACTGTCACAGGCACCAACTCAGACTGACACCACGCTCAACTTAGAGAGGAATCCTCACACAAGGACGCATTGAACAATAGCAGACAGTAGCCATGCAGGGTGGAAGGGACACCACAGGTACCACCTTTACAGAGAGCGGGGGGGGGCAAGGTCGCATACTAGTTCTGCTTCAGCGGAGTCAGACAAGGACCTCGCAGGGCCAAGCTTCAGAAGAAGGCTGATGGGTGCGACAAACCAAATCCTTAATGCAGTGGAGAGCCTGCCTGAAAGCCTACGGATCGTGGCTAGGGGGATGGAGGAGTCCGCCTCCACCTCGGTCCGTGGCTGGATGCAGAGCCCGGAACCCATCCTCTCCAGCGTGGAGAGGTTGATGACTTCCAGCCAACCACCTGTGGAGCCCGACATCATGCAACATCTGAAGACTGAGCTTCCACTGCAGTCAATGCAACTCGCATGGAATGGCAAACTGCTGCAATGGAAGCTCAGGCAGCTGCCATGGTGGTTTTGGGCTCCTCGGTTGAAAGGAGCTTGCAGGGTGTCTCCGAAGCCCACAGATCTGTCCTCCACCAGATCACTGGACAGGCTGAACAGAGGCCCCGAGGTAGTGATGTGGGAATCATGGGGCAGGAACCTACTGGCCTCTCTCTCATTGCCAGCATTGCTGCTCTCTCCCCTGCCATTCCACCACTGTCCTTGCCATTGCCTGTCAGCCAGACTGCCCAGATGGCTGAAGCCGATGCTGAGATGGTGCAGTCTGAGGCCGGGCCACCACTGCCCACAGCCTCGCCAGGGCAGCGCAGGAGGATATCTGAACTGCCCTCTTCAAATTCTCCGCAGCCTTTCAGCTCACCTGCTGCTGCCACTGGGGTTGCACTTCATAGAAGATCATGTCCGTTATACTCCGTAGTGGACGGAATCCGCACTGTGACTCCGGGAGGAGCTCCTCAGCCACAAGGAGACGACAGTTGAGGAGGATTCTAGCGATGACCTTCCCAGCGGCTGATCAGGGAGATTCCTCTGTAGTTGCTGCAGTCGAACTTGTCCCCTTTTTTTAAAGATGGTCATGATTACTGCATCTCTGAGATCTCCCGGCATGCTCTCCTCCTTCCAGATGAGAGAGATGAGGTCATGCATTTGTGCCAATAGCGCCTCTCCGTCATACTTTACTAGCTCAGCGGGGATTCCATACGCTCCCGGTGCCTTGTTGCTGTTGAGCTGACATGCAGGGCTGTGGTTTTGCTGAGATGGTGCCGAGTAGCCTGCTGCGGGATGGAGTCGAGGACACTTGTGTCAAAGGCAGAGTCTCAGTTAAGGAGATCGTTGAAATGCTCCTCCCAGCAGGTCCTGACTGCCTCGGTGTCCTTGATGAGTGTCTCCCCGTTCTTGGCCAGCAGTGAGGTGGGGCCTTGGGTGCTTGGGCCGTAGGTGGACTTGACTGCGGTGAAGAATCCTCGCACATCATGACTATAGGCCAGCTGCTGAATCTCCTGAGCTTTCTCCACCCACCATCTATTTTTTAGGTCACAGGTTTTTTGTTGGACCTCGGCGATAAGCCGTCTGTAATGCTGCTTTGCTGCTCCCGAGTTGGGTTGTTTTAGGTTCAGAAATGCCCTGCGCTTGCAATTTATTAGCTCTTGGATCTCCTGGTCATTCTCATCAAACCAATCCTGGTGTTTCCTGGTTGAGTGACCGAGCGTCTCTTCGCAGGCACTGGTTATGGAGGCCTGGAGGGCAGACCAAGCGCTGTGGGCATTCTGCATTTCAGGGTCATCAAGGGTCTCCAGGTTAGCAGTGAGGCACTGGCTGTATAGGGCTCTCTTAGCTGGGTCTTTGAGTGCCCCGGCGTTGATTTTTCTACGGCATTGCTTCTGCTGCCATTACCGCTTTGGGGCTATATTGATATTGATGATGGAACGGATTAGGTGGTGGTCGTCAGCTCTTGTCATGGCGCGGGTGATGCGCACATCCTTGCGATCCCTGGCTCAAACGATGACGTAGTCGAGCAGGTGCCAGTGCATGGAGTGAGGATGTTGCCTTGATGCCTTGTACTTGTCTCTCTGGCAGAACAATGTGTTAGTGATGACAAAGTCATGTTCTAGTCATTTTGTCAGGAGCAGGGTACCACTGAAGTTGGTTTTCCCTACCCCCTCTCGCTGATTACGCCTCCCCAGAGGTCTGTGCCTTGCTGACCCTGGCGTTGAAGTCGCCGAGGAGGATCAGTTTGTTGTCCGTAGGGACGTGGGACAGGGATTGTTCGAGGCTGGAGAAAAATCCCTCTTTGGCCTCATTTGTTGCATCGAGTGTTGGGGCGTATGCGCTGATAACTGTGGCGCACTGATTCCGGGAGAGTCGGAGAATCCTGAGACATTCGCTAATCCCGCAGTGGGAGTCTCTGAGGCTGTCAACCAGCTTGTTCTTGATGGCGAAACCGACTATGTGAAGGCGGCGTTCTGCCTCTGGTTTGCCTTTCCAGAAGAAGATGTAACCTCCACCTTGTTCCTTGAGCTGGCCTTCCCCTGCCTGCCGAGTCTCGCTTAGGGCAGAGATGTCAACATCGAAGCGTCTAAGTTCCCGGGCAACAATGGTGGTGCGCTGTTCCGGTCTGTCGCTGTTGGAGTTGTCCATGAGGGTCCTGACGTTCCAGGTCCAAAACATCATTTTGAGGGGTGGAAGATGCCTGTGCGTGAGTTCTTTTAACTTGAGGTGGCCGCTGCAATCCGGCTACGATGCATTACGACGCGACAACTGCAAGAGAAATGCAGGGGACAGTACAACCCTTGCACATGGCCTTCTTTGACCTTACAAAGGCCTTTGACACTGTTAACCGTGAGGGACTATGGAGCGTCCTCCTCCGTTTTGCCTGCCTCCAAAAGTTTGTCGCCATCCTTTGCCTGCTCCACGACGCCATGCAGGCCATGATCCTGACCAACGGATCCACCACAGACCCAATCCACGTCCGAACTGGGGTCAAGCAGGGCTGCGTCATCGCACCAACCCTCTTCTTGATCTTCTCGCTGCAATGCTCCACCTCACACTCAACAAGCTCCCTGCTGGAGTGGAACTAAACTACAGAACTAGTGGGAGCCAGTTCAACCTTTGTCGCCTCCAGGCCAGATCCAAGACCGTCCCATCCTTTGTCGCCGAGCTACTGTATGCTGACGACGCTTGCATCTGCGCACATTCAGAGGCTGAACTCCAAGTCATAGTCACATCTTCACCGAGGCGTACAAAAGCATGGGCCTTACACTAAATATCCAGAACACAAAGGTCCTCCACCAACCTGCTCCCACCACACAGCACAGTCATCAAGATCCACGGTGACAACGTGGACCACTTTCCATACCTTGGTAACCTATTATCAGGAAGGGCAGACATCGATGACGAGGTTCAACACCGCCACCAATGCGTCAGCACAGCCTTCGGCCGCCTGAGAAAGTGAGTGTTCGAAGATCAGGCCCTCAAATCTGGCACCAAACTTATGGTCTACAGGGCTGTGGTGATACCTGCCCTTCTGTATGGCTCAGAGACGTGGACCATATACAGCAGACACCTCAAACCGCTGGAGAAATACCACCAGCGTTATCTCCACACGATCCTGCACATCCCGTGGGAGGACAGACGCAACAACATTAGTGTCTTTGATCAGGCCAACATCCCCAGCATCGAAGCACTGACCACACTCGACCAGCTCCGTTGGGCGGGCCACATTGGTCGCATGCCTGACACAAGATTCCCAAAGCAAGCGCTGTACTTGGAACTCCTACACGCAAGCGAGCCCCAGGTGGACAGAGGAAACGTTTCAAAGATACCCTCAAAGCCTCCTTGATAAATGCAACATCTCCACCGACACTTGGGAGTCCCTGGCCAAAGACCGCCCTAAGTGGAGGGAGAGCATCCGGTAGGGCGCTGAGCACCTCGAATCTCGTCGCCAAGAGCATGCAGAAAGCAAGCTCAGGCAGCGGAAGGAGCGTGAGGCAAACCAGACTCCCCACCCACCCTTTCCTTCAACCACTGTCTGTCCCACCTGTGACAGAGACTTTAAATCCCGTATTGGACTGTTCAGTCACCTAAGAACTCACTTTTAGAGTGGAAGCAAGTCTTCCTCAATTTCGAGGGACTGCCTATGATAATGATGACTTCATAGAAGCTCTAGATTACGCAGGAGCACTTGTAGATAGCCACTAACGGTAAGCACCAGGGTAAATAGTTTAATATTTATAAGTGATGTTGGTTCTGTCATGTTTACATATTTTGTTTCTGATGTATATAAACAGTGACTTTGGTCATTGGGTAGTGGTGAAATCGGTGTTCTTTTTTATTGTGATATTCATAGGGAAGGAGTTGAAAGGATTGAGTGCAGACGATGGACAGTATGAGGGACCCTAAGCCATGGAAGGTACAGCATGTGCCCACAGTGCTCCAGAGTCTGATGGTGGAGCACGTCTCTCAAAAACATTGCTCCAGTAAATGGCGGCGAACGCCCCTCATAGGCTGGTACACCCTCTCCTCTATGGCTCCTGAACTTGCCCTTCTGGCACAAATACTGATGGCAATGGCTAGTCTTTCATGATCGCCAGATTGTGGAGTCTGCAGCACATCACCTTGAATGTGGACACTTTCTCAGCCGAGTACTGCAGGGCACCTCCTGACTGGTCAAGGCATCTAAGCCTCAGCTTGAGGACCTCAATGGTCTGCTCGGTGATATTCCTGGTAGCAGAGTGCCTCTCATTGTACGGGTGCTCAGCTGGTGTCTGGGGGTTTCTCAGGGGAGTCATGAGCCATGACATCAGAGGGCATCCCTTGTCACGTAGTAACCAGTCATACATATTGTGTTGGGGCTCAAACATCTGTGGGACAAACGACTGTCTCATTGTAACTGCAGAAGATAAAGGTACGTGGAGTCAGAGGAAATGTATTAGCATGGATCGAGAATTGGCTGGCTAACAGAAAGCAGAGAGTCGGGATAAATGGGTCCTTTTCGGGTTGGAAATCGGTGGTTAATGGTGTGCCACAGGGATTGGTGCTGGGACCACAACTGTTTACAATACACATAGATGACCTGGAAGAGGGGACAGAGTGTAGTACAACAAAATTTGCAGATGACACAAAGATTAGTGGGAAAGCGGGTTGTGTAGAGGACACAGAGAGGCTGCAAAGAGATTTAGATAGGTTAAGCGAATGGGCTAAGGTATGGCAGATGGAATACAATGTCGGAAAATGTGAGGTCATCCACCTTGGAAAAAAAACAGTGAAAGGGAATATTATTTGAATGGGGAGAAATTACAACAGGCTACGGTGCAGAGGAACCTGGGGGTCCTTGTGCATGAATCCCAAAAAGTTAGTTTGCAGGTGTAACAGGTAATCAGGAAGGCGAATGGAATGTTGGCCTTCATTGCGAGAGGGATGGAGTACAAAAGCAGGGAGGTCATGCTGCAACTGTACAGGGTCTTGGTGAGGCCGCACCTGGAGTACTGCGTGCAGTTTTGGTCACCTTACTTAATGAAGGATATACTAGCTTTGGAGGGGGTACAGAGATGATTTATCAGGCTGATACCGGAGATGAGGGTATGATGATAGATTGAGTAGACTGGGTTTTTACTCATTGGAGTTCAGAAGGATGAGGGGTGATCTTATAGAAACATTTAAAATAATGAAAGGGATAGACAAGATAGAGGCAGAGAGGTTGTTTCCACTGGTTGGGGAGACTAGAACTAGGGTACACAGCCTCAAAATACGGGGGAGCCAATTTAAAACCGAGTTGAGAAGGAATTTCTTCTCCCAGAGGGGTGTGAATCTGTGGAATTCTCTGCCCAAGGAAGCAGTTGAGGCTAGCTCATTGAATGTATTCAAGTCACAGATAGATAGATTTTTAACCAATAAGGGAATTAAGGGTTATGGGGAGCGGGCGGGTAAGTGGAGCTGAGTCCACGGCCAGATCAGCCATGATCTTGTTAAGTGGCAGAGCAGGCTCGAGGGGCTAGATGGCCTACTCCTGTTCCTAATTCTTATGTTCTTATATATCGTGGCAGCTCCCTGGATAGCTGGCATTCACCTGCATGATGTGCTGCCGGTGGTCACACACAAGCTGTACATTGAGGGGATAGAATCCCTTCCTATTGCTGAACACCTCCGAGTTTAAAAGGGGGGCTCACATGGCCACATGTGTACAGTCAATGGCTCCCTGGACCATGGGGAACCCCACAGTCCCGTCCAATCCTTGTGTTCTCTGCCTCTGGTCTTCTCTGGCAATAAGCAATGATATGTAGTCATTGCTCGGAGCGTAGCGAGCCACAGAGACCTCACTTAGGCAAAAGTGCACAGAGGATGTGAGATGTGATTTAGATCACCTGCGGCAGCCTGGTAGGTTCCAGTAGCATAAAGGTTAAGTGCTACTGTGACCTTGACTGCCACAGGCAGTGCACTGCTGATTGTGTTGTGACATCTGAGTCTTCCTTTCACGGGCCCATAGATCTCTAAAAGCGGAGCCTCATCATACATGGTCTTGGGTCATGTGAATGTAGGAGTACGGCTCTCTGAATACCCTGGGTGGATAGGGACTCCTACTGAGAGCCCTCAGTAGGAGTCCCTATCCTGTCCCTCTCTCCTGCAGCAACTGGTGCTGCTCTGCTTAATCTCCTCCTCCAATTTCTCATGCAGAACAAGGGGTCCCCTATCAAAATGCCCCTGACCAGGCACTCCCTTTCTCCTGGTGACTCCTACAAGGCATTCACTAAGGTGGGGTAGCACAACACTCTCTTTTTAGGTGAAGTCCTGAGAGAACTTCTGTGGAAAATGTAGATACAGTGTTGGTGATGTCTTGACAAAGTGTCCCAGAAAGTGTCCCGATGTGTCTCAAAAGTCCTCTTCAAACGCAGTGTGGACAGTCAATCTCAATCAGCGAGTGAACATTGAAAGTTGAGCATGGCTTTATGCAGTGTTCAAAATCCTCAACAAGGACTTGTTTACTCCTGTTTAGCTGGTCGCTGTTAGGAGAGATAGTTAAATCAAGCCTTATCCACCAAAATAGCGTGAGATTTCTTTAATGAGCGCTAGCAGACACATTAATTGTCAATCAGCTCCTCAACGATCCTCCAAGTGGCTGTTCCGAGCAGTGGCTTCAACTCATTTACCAAGGTGGTGTGTGAAGCTCCAGCCACCTCTTTAGTGCCTAAAGTATTCGGCCGAAATCACCCCTCTAGGTTTGAGTAACACTTATATGGGCCGAAATTGCCCACCGCCCGAAACGAGTCGCACCTACCGTTTTCGATGTGTTCCCTCCGCCCCCATGCATGGTGTCATGTATGTAACCACAATGTAACACCAATGTATTACTGTATACACACAACCTAGATGCACACCTTGACCACAAGGGGTGAACTTGTGGGAGACACTCTGCATTTGGATGGAGAATGAAACAGTTAATTCAGAGACCATTGTCCAGAACTTAAAGAAGGGTAACTTTGAAGGTATGAGGCGTGAATTGGCTAGGATAGATTGGTGAATGATACTGAAGGGGTTGACTGTGGATGGGCAATGGCAGACATTTAGAGACCGCATGGATGAACTACAACAATTGTACATTCCTGTCTGGCGTAAAAATAAAAAAGGGAAGGTGGCTCAACTGTGGCTATCAAGGGAAATCAGGGATAGTATTAAAGCCAAGGAAGTGGCATACAAATTAGCCAGAAATAGCAGCGAACCCGGGGACTGGGAGAAATTTAGAACTCAGCAGAGGAGGACAAAGGGTTTGATTAGGGCAGGGAAAATGGAGTACGAGAAGAAGCTTGCAGGGAACATTAAGACGGATTGCAAAAGTTTCTATAGATATGTAAAGAGAAAAAGGTTAGTAAAGACAAACGTTAGGTCCCCTGCAGTCAGAATCAGGGGAAGTCATAACGGGGAACAAAGAAATGGCGGACCAATTGAACAAGTACTTTGGTTCGGTATTCACTGAGGATGACACAAACAACCTTCCGGATATAAAAGGGGTCGGAGGGTCTAGTAAGGAGGAGGAACTGAGGGAAATCCTTATTAGTCGGGAAATTGTGTTGGGGAAACTGATGGGATTGAAGGCCGATAAATCCCCAGGGCCTGATGGACTGCATCCCAGAGTACTTAAGGAAGTGGCCTTGGAAATAGTGGATGCATTGACAGTCATTTTCCAACATTCCATTGACTTTGGATCAGTTCCTATGGAGTGGAGGGTAGCCAATCTAACCCCACTTTTTAAAAAAGGAGGGAGAGAGAAAACAGGGAATTATAGACCGGTCAGCCTGACATCGGTAGTGGGTAAAATGATGGAATCAATTATTAAGGATGTCATAGCAGTGCATTTGGAAAGAGGTGATATGATAGATCCAAGTCAGCATGGATTTGTGAAAGGGAAATCATGCTTGACAAATCTTTTGGAATTTTTTGAGGATGTTTCCAGTAGAGTGGACAAGGGAGAACCAGTTGATGTGGTATATTTGAACTTTCAAAAGGCTTTCGACAAGGTCCCACACAAGAGATTAATGTGCAAAGTTAAAGCACATGGGATTGGGGGTAGTGTGCTGACATGGATTGAGAACTGGTTGTCAGACAGGAAGCAAAGAGTAGGAGTAAATGGGGACTTTTCAGAATGGCAGGCAGTGACTAGTGGGGTACCGCAAGGTTCTGTGCTGGGGCCCCAGCTGTTTACACTGTACATTAATGATTTAGACGAGGGGATTAAATGTAGTATCTCCAAATTTGCAGATGACACTAAGTTGGGTGGCAGTGTGAGCTGCGAGGAGGATGCTATGAGGCTGCAGAGTGACTTGGATAGGTTAGGTGAGTGGGCAAATGCATGGCAGATGAAGTATAATGTGGATAAATGTGAGGTTATCCACTTTGGTGGTAAAAACAGAGAAACAGACTATTATCTGAATGGTGACAGATTAGGAAAAGGGGAGGTGCAAAGAGACCTGGGTGTCATGGTACATCAGTCATTGAAGGTTGGCATGCAGGTACAGCAGGCGGTTAAGAAAGCAAATGGCATGTTGGCCTTCATAGCGAGGGGATTTGAGTACAGGGGCAGGGAGGTGTTACTACAGTTGTACAGGGCCTTGGTGAGGCCACACCTGGAGTATTGTGTACAGTTTTGGTCTCCTAACCTGAGGAAGGACATTCTTGCTATTGAGGGAGTGCAGCGAAGGTTCACCAGACTGATTCCCGGGATGGCGGGACTGACCTATCAAGAAAGACTGGATCAACTGGGCTTGTATTCACTGGAGTTCAGAAGAATGAGAGGGGACCTCATAGAAACGTTTAAAATTCTGATGGGGTTAGACAGGTTAGATGCAGGAAGAATGTTCCCAATGTTGGGGAAGTCCAGAACCAGGGGACACAGTCTAAGGATAAGGGGTAAGCCATTTAGGACCGAGATGAGAAGGAATTTCTTCACCCAGAGAGTGGTGAACCTGTGGAATTCTCTACCACAGAAAGTTGTTGAGGCCAGTTCACTGAATATATTCAAAAAGGAGTTAGATGAAGTCCTTACTACTCGGGGAATCAAGGGGTATGGTGAGAAAGCAGGAATGGGGTACTGAAGTTGCATGTTCAGCCATGAACTCATTGAATGGTGGTGCAGGCTAGAAGGGCCGAATGGCCTACTCCTGCACCTATTTTCTATGTTTCTATGTTTCTACTCCTTACCTGATATCCCAGGTATATAAAGGGAGGTCCCACGCAGGATCATCACATGTGGAGTGCTGTGAATAAAGAGTTGCGGTCACAGAGTGACCTTGTCCCCAGAATGTGCCTCGTGTGGTTTCTTGCTGCAGAGTAAGGACTTTACATTGGCGACGAGAAATGGGAACTCATGACCCACGAGAATGGCCATCGATAGTGCAGAGGAACGGTACTGTGTTGGGGAAGACTGGGACGATTTTGTTGAGAGGCTTCAGCAAAGCTTCATTCCGAAAGAATGGCTGGGGGATGCAGCAGCTGACAAGCGAAGGGCTCATCTTTTGACCAGCTGCAGACCAAAGACTTACGCGCTCATGAAGGACTTACCAGCACCCGAAAAGCCGTCGGACAAAACCTTTGAAGAACTTAGCAAACTGATTGGGGAGCACCTCAAACCGGCGAGTATTATACATATGGCCCGACACAGATTCTACACCCACCGACGTCGTGAAGGACAGAGCTTACCGGATTTCGTAGCGGATCTCCGGCGTTTGGACAGCCTCTGTAAGTTCACAGGCGCTTGCAGGGGGGAGATGCTAAGGGACTTCTTTATCAAGGGCATCGGTCATTCGGGCATTTTCCGCAAATTAATTGAGACTAAGGATTTGACCTTGGAAGCGGCGGCGTTGTTAGCTCAAACTTTCATAGCGGGGGAGGAAGAGACGAAAATAATATACGTGCGCAATTCTGCCTCTAACGCGGCGATGGGTCAGGGAGTCAACATCACCAATGCGACTCAGAGCCCCGCAGGCAGGCAGGGGCAGTCCAACATTCCCCAGGCAGCAATAGACCCCAGAGTAGGACCCCAACAGAGACAATGGCAGGCTGAACGGACATTCACGCCATCACAACGGACAATGCGGCCTGGGATGGGGCCATTGACACCCACTAATAGGGTACTTAAGAGCAGTCAAAGGGACAGTCAACGCGGAATGCCTGGCCATAATCCCTTTGTCCCCAACAATGGAAACTTTAACTCATGCTGGAGGTGTGTGGGAAAACACTCAGACAGATCTTGCAGATTCCAACAGTTTGTCTGCAGAATCTGCAATCTCAGTTGCCATTTAGCTCAAATTTGCAGGAAGCCTGCAACCAGACTAATATATGAGGCGGATGGACCAAAAGAGGGTCCTTTGAGGCAGGATGACTTTTGGGGCAAATCGATGGACGCCGAGGTTCAGCAGGTCCATGCGGCGAACAGTTCATACACCAAAGCGCCACCAATGATGATGAGAGTTTTATTAAACGGCATCCCAGTACGCATGGAGCTGGACACTGGGGCCAGCCAGTCACTCATGGGCATTCAGTAATTTGAGAAGCTATGGCCACTTAAAGCCAGTAGACCCAAATTAGCACGGATTGAGACACAACTACGGACCTTCACTAAAGAAATCATTCTGGTGCTAGGCAGTGCAATGCTGGCTGTCACACACAACGGGTTCGTGAATCGGCTGCCACTCTGGATTGTCCCGGGTAATGGTCCCGCACTGTTGGGGAGGAGCTGGTTAGCCGAGATTAACTGGAAATGGGGGGATGTTCACGCAATGTCATCTGTGGAGCGAAGTTCGTGCTCACAAGTCCTACAACAATTCGATTCACTATTCCAACCTGGCGTCGGGACTTTCAAAGGCACCAAAGTAGTAATACATATCACCCCGGACGCCAGGCCAGTGCACCACAAAGCCGTATGTGATGCGGGAAAAAATCGAGAGCGAATTGGACCGGCTGTTGAGAGAGGGCATCATCTCGCCTGTTGAATTCAGCGACTGGGCGAGCCCCATCATTCCCGTCCTAAAAGCAGATGGCTCTGTCAGGATCTGTGGCGACTACAAGGCCACCATCAATTGGGTGTCCCGATCAATACCCGCTCCCGAGACCGGAGGACCTTTTCGCCATGCTAGCAGGCGACAAGCTGTTCGTCAAGTTGGACCTCACCTCAGCCTATCTGACCCAGGAACTGGCCGACGAATCTAAACGACTGACCACCATCACCACGCACAAGGGACGGTTCATTTATTACAGGTGCCCGTTTGGCATTTGATCAGCGGCCGCGATTTTTCAACGAAGCATGAAAGCCTGCTTAAATCCATTCCTGGAACGATCGTATTCCAGGACGACATCCTCATCACGTGTCGAGACACCGAGGAACACCTCCACAACCTGGAGGAGGTGGTGCGCCGACTGGACCGGGTAGGCCTGCGACTCAAGAAGTCTAAATATGTGTTTTTAGCTCCTGAGGTTGAGTTTCTGGGCAGGAGGGTTGCCGCAGATGGGATTCGGCCCACCGAATACAAAACAGAGGCGATTTGATGAGCACCCAGGCCCTGCAACACATCGGAGTTGCGTTCATTTCTGGGACTGTTGAACTATTTCGGGAACTTTCTGCCGAACTTGAGCACGTTATCAGAGCTGCTACACGTGTTCCTGCGTAAGGGTTGCGATTGGTTTTGGGAGGACTATCAGGAACAGGCTTTTGATCGGGCGCGATACCTACTTTGTTCAAACAAGTTGTTGACCCTTTATGACCCCTGTAAAAAATTGGTTCTGACATGTGATGCAACGTCCTGTGGGGTTGGGTGCGTTTTGCAGCAGGGCAATGCCGAGGGTCAACTACAACATGTGGCTTATGCCTCTAGGTCGCTCTCTCAAGCAGAACGGGGATATGGGACGGTCGATAAAGAAGCGCTCGCATGTGTCTATGGTGTAAAAAAAAATGCATCAGTACCTCTTTGCTAGGAAGTTTGAATTAGAGACGGACCACAAGCCATTAACATCCCTGTTGTGAGACAGCAAGGCTGTCAATGCCAAAGCATCAGCTCACATACAGCGATGGGCTCTCATGTTGGCTACTTATGACTACTCCATCCGGCATCGGCCCGGCACTGAAAATTGCGCTGACGCGCTCAGCAGGCTTCCACTGACCACCACTGAGGGTGCAGCGGAGCAAAGCGCTGAGATGGTCATGGCTGTCGATGCCTTTGACAACGCAGGCTCCCCTATCACAGCCCGCCAAATCAAAGTCTGGACAAACAGAGATCCCCTCCTATCCCTGATTAAGAAATGTGTCCTGACTGGGGATTGGGCGCCCGCACACGGAGCATGCCCTGAGGAGGTCAAGCCGTTCCACAGACGGATGGATGAGCTCTCCATCCAAGCCGACTGCCTACTATGGGGCAGCCGGGTAGTTATGCCCCAGAAGGGCAGGGAGGCATTCATCAGGGAACTCCACAGCGAGCATCCAGGCATTGTGCTAATGAAGCCCATTGCCCGGTCACATGTTTGGTGGCCTGGAATTGATTCAGACCTGGAACACTGTGTTCGCAGGTGCACGACATGTGCCCAGCTGGGTAATGCCCCCAGGGAGGCCCCGCTCAGTCCTTGGCCCTGGGCCACCAGGCCATGGTCAAGTATTCATGTTGACTACGTAGGCCCGTTCATGGGAAAGATGTTCCTTATTGTGGTAGATGCGTACTCGAAATGGATCGAGTGCATCATTCTGAATTCGTGCACGTCATCCACCACCGTGGAAAGTCTACGTGCGATCTTTGCAACCCATGGCTTGCCGGACATCTTGGTTAGTGATAATGGCCCATGCTTCACAAGCTACGAATTCTGGGAGTTTATATCGGGTAATGGCATCAACCACGCCAGGACTGCGCCGTTCAAGCCGGTCTCCAATGGCCCGGCGGAACGTGCGGTCCAAATCATTAAGCAAGGTATGCTCAGGATTCAAGGACCCTCCCTACAATGCCGCCTATCGCGCCTCCTGCTGGCCTATAGATCCCGATCGCACTCGCTCACGGGAGTCCCGCCCGCAGAGTTACTTATGAAATGGACACTCTAAACCTGGTTGTCCCTCATTCACCCAGTCCTGACCGACTCTTCCGGTCCTAACCGACATAGTTGAGGGCAAGCACAAGTCACAAAACGAGTACCATGACCGCAATTCTAGGGGGAGATGTAAAGAAATAAATGATTCTGTATTCATCCTCAATCACGCCATGGGGCCCAAATGGCTTGAGGGTACTGTAATTGACAAAGAGGGGAATAGGGTCCTCGTGGTAAAACTCAACAATGGTCAGATATGCCATAAGCATCTGGATCAAGTTAAAAAAAAAGTTCAGCATTGACACGGAGGAACCTGAAGAAGGCCATGAGATGGAGCTCACACCACCACCAGTGAACGAGCAGCAAGAGCAATCAGAAGAATGCACAGTTTCTGCGGTCAGCCCGGACAGGCTGGAATCATTACAGGTGACAAACACTTACGACAGTGTCCAACAACCAGAGCCCCAACTGCGGCGCTCCATGAGGGAGCATAGACCACCTGAAAGACTAAACCTATGACCCTAACAAGACTTTGGGGGGGGGGGGAAGGTGATGTCATGTATGTAACCACAATGTAACACCACTGTATTACTGTATACACACAACCTAGATGCACACCTTGACCACAAGGGGTGAACTTGTGGGAGACACTCCTTACCTGATCTCCCAGGTATATAAAGGGAGGTCCCACGCAGGGTCATCACTTGTGGAGTGCTGTGAATAAAGAGTTGAGGTCACAGAGTGACCTTGTCCCCAGAATGTGCCTCGTGTGGTTTCATGCTGTCGAGTAAGGACTTTACACATGGGGCGGCCAATCGGGAGAAATTCAGCACTTTGTGCTTTTTTTTGAAGCGGAGTGGAAGTGGCATCATCATTGGGGCAGATGTGATGTCGCGATGGAGTAGCAGCCACTAGCAGGGCGGAAGTGGGGGCGGGGCTGAGTATCCGACGCTCAAAGTCATCAGGTACCGCGCTGATAACGTCATCACGCTAATGCGTCATAACGTCCCTCCCCACCAGTCAAAGGGGAGGGCTACTGTGAACTCTGCAGCCGCGTTAGTGGCAAACACAGGGCCACGAGAGAGGGTTTCGGACGGGCCAGCGGCATGGCACCCAAGAGGGGGTGCTAGTCTGCCTGTTGGCGGCCCGGCCGAACCCGCGGGCATAATTGTCAGCCCAACCTGGCAGTCAGACGAAAAAAAAAATAAGATGTATCGTGGGCAGCGCCACCTTCCCTTTAAGGGTGGCCGCACCGCCAAGCCACGGAAAGGGTACCGACAGCAAAAGCTGTCAGTGGCACTGACCGGTGACGGTGCCATTCCCGCGGGGCAATTTCCCGTGGGGCAATTTTGGGAAGGGGTCACCGCCGGTTGCTAAGGGGATGGCGCATGCACAGAGTGGCGGGAAAACGGGCGGAGCGGTCCCCTACACTGCTCCAAAACTGAGGAAGGGCAATATCTAAAATGGCGGCCCTTCCACAGATAATTGCTGGCCAGTACATATCGATCTGGGGCCGTTGCTTTCAGGTTGCCATGGGCCTTATAGCAAGGGGCAATTTTGGCCTCATATTCTCCCCATGTTATTTATTCACTCACACACTGAAGAATAATCCCATGTCACTAATTTAGTGCCATACAGCATAGATTTTCTTTTATCTATGTCTGTGAATGCTCAACAGTGCTGCACCTGATATTCAAGAGGATCCTGTTATTTCCTTCAGCAAAGCCATTTTGATGGCCTGCAACTGTGTTTCTGGCTGGCACCATTGTGGTCGTTTGACCATTGCTGGAGAGTAGCAGCCATTCCTCCTCAAGATCTTCAGATTCCTGGGGAGGGTTATAAAATGATCTCTCATTTGTTAAGTCTTTGGCTTGCCCCAGGCATCCCCAGAGGCATTCTGGTCCTTGGGCAGCCCTTGCACCATATTTCGCTCTGCTGGGCTGCCCAATGGCCATACTGAGCAAAATGGAATTGGAGGCCAGGAACACCACCTCCTGCTTCATTAAATCAGCAATGCTGGGCTTGCGTCTACTTTAGCTGCAGGCCTACTGATGCCAACTGGGAAAGTCCCAATAAATCCTGGCGGAATGTAAAACATGTGGAGTGCTGACATAATGGGTTTCCGTTCTACTGTAGCTGGCAAATGCTAATTTCCCAGGCATGGTGAAGTGGAAAATCTACTCTTGCATCTCATCAATGTGTCATCAAGGTATCACTTGTTCTTCTCTTTCTATAGATGTATCACAGGAAACTGAATCAGGGACCCAGAGAAACCTTGAATCTCACAGCTCACAGCTTAGCTCAATCCAACAGGCCCAGCAGCAGCAAAAGCACATCTCCTGCTTGGGATGTTGACAGTAGACTCCAGTTAGAAGAAGCAGCTAGCAATGTTGTCAGGAGGAGCGAGAACTTGTTGTCCAGGGATAAGCTCAGGTCTGTCCTCAGCTGATGACGACAAGGATCCAGACTTCTGGAGATCTGCAGCACAGCTCCCCATAAGTCCACTCTTGGGGGCTGTGGATTGACAGCGATTGGACCTAACAGGATCGAAAGGCCTTTGTTTGAGACCAACCTGGAAATGGTAGCTAGGACCTCAGGATACAAAGGGAAAAGAGTCCGGAATCTGACAGCACTCTTGGGGAGCAGACTTGGAGCCTGGGAGCACTGATTGGGAGGGGGACTGGGTCTGTAAGAAATCAAGGGGACTGGGACTCACGCTGAAATCTTTTAGCGTTTGAATTGGGTCGGGTGGCTGGAGCTTGTGTTCCTCCTGCCCTCTTTAGTGTGCTGGTGTGCAGGAGCGTTACCGAAATAAATGAAGCCAGTTTGTGCGGCCTTATTTCATTTATTTCTTACTGCAGCCGAGATTCATAAATTAAATTGGGTTCCATAACTGATTGTGAATAATAAACTCAGAGTTTTATATAAACAAAAATAATTATTAAATGTCCCAAATTACCAAAAACCCGATGCTAGAATTTTCACACTATTTGACAAGATAAAAATTCCTGTGAATTTTCTTATTAACATGATGATATGCACATCAGTTGAACTATCCCTGCTACATTTGAGGACAAGTTGAATTTGTTGTTGCCTCCCAAATCCTTACCCATCTTTCTCACAACTCCGTGTTTGAACCTTTCAAATCAGGTTTCCACCCATGCCAAAGCCTTAATAAAAGTCACAAATTACATTCTCTGTGACTGTACCCATGGTGAACTGTCCCTCCTCGTCCTTCTCAACCATCGGTGGCCGTGCCTTCGGCTGCCTGGTGCCTAAGCTCTGGAACTCCCTCCCTAAACCTCTCCACCTCTCCACCTCTCTTACCTCCTTTAAGACGCTCCTTAAAACCTACCTCTTTGATCAAGTTTTTGTTCATCTGCCGTAATTTCTTCTTGCGTGACTCGGTGTTAAATTTATCTGTTTTGTCTTATAACACTGCTGTAAAGCGCCTTGGGACATTTTACTACGTTAAAGGTGCTATATAAATACAAGTTGTTGTTGTTATCTACAGCCTTTCACAGAGCTGACCACACCATCCTGTTCTAATGCCTCTCCTCCATTTTCCAGTTGAGTGGGACTGCCCTCACCTGGTTTCACTATGACTGGTTCGGTAATGGTGAGGGCAGTCCCACTCAACTCCTGCAATGGCTTTTTTTCCTACCCCTGTACCATTAGCTTTGAAATGGCAGGATATTTCTGCATGCCGCCTTTCGACAACGTTAACCGAAGACACAATGCCACAGCTTTACCTTACAACCAACTCTCTCAACCCCTCCACTGTGCCTGTGTTGTCAGACTGCTTGCCCAACATCCAGTCCTGGATGAATCAAAATTTCCTGTAATTAAACATTGGGAAGACCAAAGCCATTGGGGGAGAAATTTGGTCAGGCCTCTGTTGTGACGTTGTCCCAGGCGGAGCAGTAAATTTTGCACCAGCAAATGGATTGCGTCTGCTAACGCAAAATTCATGAGCTGGGCCCGTAGTTTGGAGCGGAGCACTAAGGGAGGCATTGCACACCTCTTCCAGGGCGTCAGGCCGGCTGTGCAAGCGAAAATCCCAAGCTAAACAGCCGGCCTCAGAGCACCATGAGAGAGGCCTCAAGGGAAAAAGAAAACTGAGAAAAAACCACCAAAAACATTCCCAATACATAACTACATAACTCACGCCACCACAGCATAAATGGCAAAAAAGAAAAGGTATCACATTTACCTCAAGTCAACATTACTTATCCTACTGCGGCTGCTACAGCTCGGACCGCCCACTTCCAGAGGCGTTCCCAGCAGGGTCGCTCTATGGAGTGCTATGGGTCGGGCGGCAGCCAAAAATTGAGTTAGTGTCGCAACCAGGGCCGTTGCACACCGACTCGCCTCTCCCGGGCGGTAATGATCCACACCCCCTCCACACTGGCCCCGAATGTCCCGGCGGGGCACTGAAAGCTAGTTGTCTGCCCCGAAGTGCTTACCGCCGCCATTGCCACCCCTCGGGGGTGCTAACAGGGGCGGCAGAAGACCGAAAATCCAGCCCATTGTCTTTGGCCCCTGCCACAAACTCTGTTCCCTTACCACCAATTCCATCCCCTGCCCTGGCCACCGTCTTAGGCTGAACCAGACTGTACACAACCTTTGCATTCTATTTGACCCTAAGCTAAGCTTCTGACCCAAATTCTGTCCATCACAAAGACAGCCTACTTCCACCTCTGTAATATTGCCCATCTCCACCCCTGCCTGAGCCCATCTGCTATTAAAACCCTCACACATGCTTTTGTTACCTCCTGTTCTCGGGCTCTCCTGGCCAGCCTCCTATCTTCCACCCTCCATAAATTTTACTTCATCCAAAACTGCTGCCTGCATCCTAACTCACACCAAGATCAGTTCACCCATCACCCCTGTGCTCGTTGACTTATATTGGCTCCCAGTCCACCAATACCTCGATTTTAAAGTTCACATCTCTTGTTCAAATCCCTCCACGGCCTCGCTCTTCCCTATCTCTGTAACCTCCTCCACCCTACAATCAACCTTGAACTCTGCGTTCCTTCAACTCTGGATTCTTGTGCATTCTTTGCCCGCCCTCTGGTGTCTGAGCCTGTAGCCGTCTAAGCCTTAAGCTATGGAATTCACTCCCTAAATCTCTGTCTCTCCACCTCTCTCTCCTCCTTTAGGGCATTACTTAAAACCTACTCTTTGACTAAGCTTTTGATAACCTGTCCTAATATGCCCCCTTCTTTGGCTCAGTGTCTATTTTTGTCTGACTACGCTCCTGTGAAGCGCCTTGGGATGTTTTACTATGTCAGAGGCACAATATAAATGTTGTTGAACTAAAAATGAAATGGTCTGTGCATCAAGACACTAACCTATAGATTGAGCAGCTGCTGGATATTTCGAAGTTCACTTTTGCAGGCAGATGGCAGCAAAATACTGCAGAATAAAACAGCAGAAGTTATCACCTTCACCTCCAGCTGCATACTTTGTTAAATATTTCAATGTGGCTACCCATATTCAGTATAAGACTCGTTTGCAATACCCAGCCTTTAGAAGTCCAGCTTTGTTAATATGTTATTGTAGAAGAAATATTTCCTTGTTCTGATCTTGCAAAACACACAGATTAGCCATGACATGCATATATTTACAAGCGACAAGGAAGACCTTTTATAAAACAGATCTACGGGAAAGGATGGATATAAGACATCTACAGTTACAAGAAACTGAAATCACATAATGGCATTCACACACACAAGGCTCTCAGTATTGGAGCCGAACAGATTGTCCCTTTCTCTGTGAAAACAAATAGAAACTCATAAATGGACCTCTCTCATTTCGATGGATTGAAAGTTTTGCCTGAGTTGCTGGATACTAATGTTTTAATCAGTTTGATCTCCTAATACATTTCCTATGGCTCCTTCTCTAGAAATGTTGAATACTTCAATCCATCTTTAATCAATTTGTCTTAAAAAATGTCAATTAAATGAGCTACAACAGCTCACTGAATGGCCTGCAGTGATGCTCCATGTACTTGGAGGGACCACCCAGCAGAAAAATAAGCTTTGGGAAAGGAGCAAAACATAAGTGCTTATTGGGTGAATTTCCAGCATGAGATGGGGAAACTTATGGATAGATTTAATTGGGGGGGAAATTGCGATCGGAGGCTTCCTTCGGGCAAACGCCTCCGACCTGAAATAAATCTATGAAAGTACCTGGTGGTCCCGGAGGAACGTAGGATCCCGGTCGGAGGCCGAGATTCGCTGCACAGCGCACGGGGAGATGTCTTTCATGTACGTACATACGTCGATGCTGGAGTCACATGGGCCTAGACCACCAATCATTGCACAGTATTCTCATTGATAAAAATGGGAGCTGTGTTTGTATGGGTTCCCATTACTATCAATGAGAAAAACCCCGGAGCACAGCATAATAAATAAAACACCTCACACGTGACTCCAGCATGTACATACGTACCTGAAAGACATTTTAGAAAAAATAGATTTTTTTTGTAATTTAAAAAAAAAATTTTTATTCGGGTTAAAAATAAACTTACCTTAATGGACACGGTTTTTAATATAAAAATGAGTGTTTAAATTTAATTTTTATGGGCTCAATTTTGCCCAAAGCCATTTTTTGGCATATTGCCAGAGTTGCCCATTTTTCTGGACCAGAACTACTCCAGAAATAAATGTGCTGTGTTTCCCCACTGTATTTTTCAAAATTGGCGCTGCGGGGGGTGGAACCTGCTGCCCCTTCTGCGCATGCGCGAAAACAAAGGCCGTTTTTGACATGATTCCTATGGGTGACCATTTTTAAAGAGCCAGTTGTGTGTGTGAGAACTTTGAGTGCTGTGTGAAAACGGTAATCATCATTCGAAAAATCAGAGCTGCAATACAAAATGCCACGCGGCGCCAGGACCAAGAATTTCTTACAGGATGAAGTGGAGGCACTAGTTACTGTGATTGTGGCAAGATGGCAGGAGCTGGAGACCAGCAGAGATCACATAAAAGTTCCACCCAAAGAAATGAAGAAGCGCTGGAACCAACTTGCACAAGATTACTGTGCAATGGTGACCACCACGAGTTCTGGAGGCCAGTGCAAAAAGCAGTGGCAGGAACTTGGTCAAGTAGTTAGTGTAAATAATATTTTCATTTTTCAATGGAATTGCAATTGTAATTGTGACCATCTGTATATGTCCCACTCAGCAGAAAGACACCCTCTCTAAAAGGTTATATTGTCATCTTTGCAGAGGAAAGTGGCACACAACAAACAAGAAAGAACTCAAACAGGAGGAGGCCCAGTAAATCTGCACCCACTGACCCTTGGAAGAGAGGGTCGCTGCTTTGATGGGTCCTGTCTGGAGAAAAGAAACCACTACTGCACAAGCTGGGCCCACACTCAAGGGAGAGGGTTAGTCCTGCATATTCCCCAGTCTGGCTTTGCTAAATGTTAAGTACTGCGTGGGCTAGCTATGCTTTGGTTCCTGAGGATGTCTCCCATCAGCTATGCTTCGGTTGATGCAATGTGCTATCATTCTAGTGGTCCTTCAAATCAGCCTGCTGCCTGCACTGTGTGAGCCTACTCATGCCACCCACCCTTCCCCCTCCTCTGTTGCTAACCATTTGTCTGTTCTGTTATATTTTTCAGAATTGAGGCCAACCCTGACGATGCAGATGAAGATTCAGCCGAGGACGAGCCTGTAGAGGAGAGCATCTTCCAATCCCATCTTCCAGACAAAGAGCATGGGGTGAGGGGGAGTGGGAGGGGATGGGATGGATGAAACCCACACTGTTTTACTGACTTTGGTGGAGGTGCAGGTGCTGTCCATTGAGGTGCCAGCTCCTTCAATGACTAGTGGTTTGAGTGTTGGTGGAACATTCCATGTTTTCTCGCCATCCAACACTGGAGATTCCAGTGGGGTGTAGCGAGGCACACCTAGGGCCCCACCATCCGAGGCTGCAGGTCCCAGTGGTGGGGCGCAGCGAGGCACACCCAGGGCCCCACCATCCGAGGTGACGGGGGTCACACTGGGATGCTGCGAGCCACACCCAGGGTGAGGAGAGGAAGGAGAGCTCGACTGTGCTTTGCTGAGGTGCAAGATCTAACAGATGTGGTTCACATGATGGCAATGAGTGTGGAGAGCATTGACCTTACGCGATCACTCCTGGACACCATCAGTGGGGTGGATGATGAGGTATTGAGACTGTCGGGAGAAGTAACGAGTAATGGAAACACTGTCTGGGAACATGAGGGAGGGGATATCTCAGTCAGCCGAAACCATGTCGGTGCACATGAGGGAGGAAATGTTGCAGATAGTTGAAACACTTTTCCTCAACATGAAAGAGGCATGTCACAGGTAGGTGAGATATTGTTGGCAAACATGAGGGAAGGAATGTTGCAGGTCGTTGAGACACTGTCAGGGCACATGAGGGAGGGAATTTTGGAGTTAGCTGCTGCAATAAGGGAACACGCCCAGACCTCGCACCCATTGACAGAATCAACTGCCACTCCCAATCCAATCCCCAGACCAGCCTCCGAAAATGCCCAAGCTGAGCATTTCACATTACCGCCTGCCTCCCCCATCAACAAGTGTGCATTACCCGAGATGTTAGAAAGAATAAGCTTGATACCAACCCGAGAAACACTGCGCCACCGCCTGCGGGTAGGAGTTGATATGTCCTTACTCTACAGTATAAATGCACACGAGGCCCATACTTGAGAGAAGGTCAATCTGTGACCAGTTACCTTTATTACTAAGACCTCAAGAGACTGAAGGTGGGTGGAGCTTCCCCTTTTACACCGGAAAGTCCAGGTTAGGAGTGTCTCCCACAAGTTCGCCCCCTGTGGTCAATGTTCTCAAGGTGTACAACTTAGGTCAGCTTATACATGAGTTACAATGACAGTATAATACATGACATCACCTCTCCCCAAAGTCTTATTGAGATCACAGGTTAAGTCTCTCTGGTGGTTTACGCTCCCTTGTAGAGCGCCTGAGTTGGGGCTCCGGTTGTTGGGCACTGGCCTGAGTGTCTGCTGTTTGCGGTGCCTCAGGCCTGTCCGGACTGCCCACAGTGACTGGGCTCTCCTCCACTTGGTTCCGGTGTTCGGTCACCTGTGGTGGAGTAAACTCTATGTCGTGTTCTTCCTCTGCTTCTTCTATGGGGTTGCTGAACCTCCTTTTAGTTTGATCCACGTATTTGCGGCAGATTTGTCCATTGGTAAGTTTAACTACCAAAACCCTATTCCCCTCTTTGGCAATCACAGTGCCTGCAAGCCATTTGGGCCCTGCAGCGTAATTAAGGACAAAAACAGGGTCATTGACATCAATACATCGTGCCCTCGCATTCCTATCATGGTAGTCACATTGTGACTGACGCCTGCTCTCAACAATTTCTTTCATAGTAGGGTGTATAAGGGATAACCTGGTTTTGAGCATTCTTTTCATTAGCAGTTCTGCGGGTGGAACCCCTGTGAGTGAGTGTGGTTGGGATCTCTTGGCCAACAGGAGGCTTGAAAAGCGGCATTGTAGGGAACCCCCTTGGATTCTGAGCATCCCCTGTTTGATTATCTGCACTGCTCGTTCCACCTGGCTGTTTGAGACCGGCTTGAATGGTGCCGTTCTGACATGGTTGATTATATTGCCTGCCATGAAGTCCTGGAATTCAGCGCTTGTGAAGCACGGGCCATTGTCGCTGACCAAGACGTCCGGTAGACCATGGGTGGCGAACATTGCCTGTAGACTTTCTACATGGCAGAGGATGTGCTTGAATTTAAAATGGCACACTCAATCCATTTGGAGTAGGCATCTACTATAACCAAAAACATTTTTCCCATGAAAGGACCTGCGTAGTCCACATGGATGCGTGACCATGGCTTGACGGGCCAGGACCAAGGGCTAAGGGGGGCTTCCCTGGGTGCGTTGCCCAGCTGAGCACACGTGTTGCACCTGCAAACACAAAGTTCCAGGTCTGCATCTATCCCTGGTCACCCAACGTGTGACCTGGCAATTGTCTTCATCATGACAATGTCCGGGTGCTTATTGTGAAGTTCGCTGATAAACACCTCTCTGCCCTTCTGGGGCATGACTACTCGGTTTCTCCACAGTAGGCAATCGACCTGAATCGAGAGTTCATCCTTGTGCCTATGAAACGGTTTAAACTCCTCAGGGCATGCCCCGTACGTGGCTGCCCAGTCCCCATTCAGGACATATTTCTTAACTAAAGACGGTAGCGGGTCTTTATTTGTCCAGACTTTAATCTGACGGGCTGCCACAGGTGAACCTTCACTTTTGAAAGCTTCAACAGCCATGACCATCTCAGCATCATGCTCAGTTGCCCCCTCAGTGGTGGCTAGTGGGAGCCTGCTGAGTGCATCGGCACAGTTTTCAGTGCCCGGTCTGTGCCGAATTATGTAGTCATAGGCAGCTAACGTAAGTGCCCACCTCTGTATGTGGGCTGATGCATTCGCATTTATGGCCTTGTTGTCGGCCAAAAGAGACGTTAGAGGTTTGTGATCTGTCTCCAGCTCAAATTTCCTGCCAAACAGGTACTGGGGCATTTTTTTTTACTGCATATACACATGCTAGCGCTTCCTTTTCTACCATCCCATAGCCACTTTCTTCCTGGGACAGACTTCTGGAGGCATAAGCTACCGGCTGTAACTGACCATTGGAATTCACATGCTGCAACACACACCCGACCCTATAGGAAGATGCATCGCATGTTAAAACTAGTTTCTTACATGCGTCATATAACGTTAACAGTTTTTTGGAGCATAACAAATTGCGTGCTCCATCAAAAGCCCTTTCCTGGCTTTCCCCCCCTAGACCCAATCATGACCTTTGCATAGGAGCATGTGTAGCGGCTCTAACAGCGTGCTCAATTTGGGAAGAAAGTTGCCAAAATAGTTCAGGAGCCCCAGGATCGAACACAGCTCCGTCGTGTTACGGGGTCTGGGTGCTCTCTGGATCGCTTCCATTTTGGACGCAGTAGGTCTGATCCCGTCTGCTGCTATCCTCCTCCCCAGGAATTCGTCTGGAGCTAAGAAGACGCACTTCAACTTTTTCAGTCGCAGCCCTACCCGGTCCAGTCTGCGTAGCATCTCCAGGTTGTGGAGGTGTTCTTCAGTATCATGACCCGTGATGAGGATGTCGTCTTGAAAAACCACCGTCCTTGGAATCGACTTGAGGAGACTTTCCATATTTTGCTGAAAGATCGCAGCGGCCGAACGAATCCTGAATGGACATCTGTTATATTCAAACAACCCCTTGTGTGTCGTGATGGTGGTCAGCTTCTTCGACTCACTCGCCAGCTCCTGGGTCATGTAAGCTGAGGTCAGGTCCAATTTTGAAAAAAGTTTGCCACCAGATAGCATCGCAAAGAAGTCCTCCACTCTCGGTAGCGGGTACTGGTCTTGGAGTGACACCCGATTGATGGTGGCCTTGTAATTGGCACATATCCTGACCGACCCATCCGCCTTGAGCACCGGCACGATCGGGCTCACCCAGTCATTGAATTTGACTGGCGAGATGATGCCTTCCCTCAGAGGCGGTCCAATTCGCATTCTATCTTTTCCCACATCATGTACGGCACTGCTCTGACCTTGTGGTGTACTGGCCTGGTGTCCGGGTTTATGTGAATCACTACCTTGGTCCCCATGAAAGTGCCAATGCCGGCTTGAAATAATGAGTCAAATTTGTCCAGGACCTGTGAGCATGATATTCATTCCACGGAAGAAATTGCATTGACATCGCCCCATTTCCAGTTCATGACAGCAAGCCAACTCCTCCCCAGTAGTGCGGGACCGTCCCCTGGGACAATCCAGAGTGGCAACCTGTTCTCCGAATCTTTGTGGGTCACGACTACCGTGGCACTGCCTAGCACCGGAATGATCTCCTTTGTATATGTCCGTAGCAGTGCGTCAATCGGCAATAATTTTGGCCTCCTGGCTTTGGACACCCACAACCTTTTGAACTGTTTGATACTCATCAGGGGCTGGCTGTCCCCCGTGTCTAGCTCCATTAATACTGGGATGCCATTGAGGAGCACTTTCATCATTATTGGTGGCGTCCTGATGTATGAACTGTATATGTGCTCCACATGAACTCGCTGAACTTCAGCTTCCAGCGATTTCCCCCAGTATTCATTTGGCCTCGTGGGCTTACATCAGGCCTGTCCTCCTCGTACATCAACCTGGCTGCCGGCTTCCTGCACATACATGCCAAGTGATCTCTGACGTTGCAGTTTCTGCAGGTATATTACTGATATCTGCAAGCTCTGGCTGGGTGTTTGCCTCCACACCTCCAGCATGAGCTAGAGGCCCCATTGTTGTAAACAAAAGGTCCATTACCAGTCGATCGTCTCTGACTGTCTCTGTAACTGTCCTTAAGCGCACCATTAACAGGTGTTGATGGCCCCATTACTGGCCGCATTGTCCATTGCGATGGCATGAATCGCCGTTCAGCTAGCCATTGTCTCTGTTGAATGTCTCCTTTGGGTTTGACTGCATGCTGGGGAATGTCCGATTGCCCTTGTCTGCCTAGCAAACTGTGTGGCGTGTTAACAATGTTTACTCCTTGGTCGTTTGCCGCATTTGAGCCAAGATTTTGCCATAAATCATTCTGGTCTCTTCCTCCCCTGAGATAAT
Source organism: Pristiophorus japonicus (assembly GCF_044704955.1). Taxonomy (NCBI): domain Eukaryota; kingdom Metazoa; phylum Chordata; class Chondrichthyes; family Pristiophoridae; genus Pristiophorus; species Pristiophorus japonicus. The sequence continues at coordinate 5,333,512 of NC_091986.1, forward strand.
TGTCTGGGCTATCAGAGCCGCCGCTTCCAAGTCTTTGGTCTCAATCAATTTCCTGAAAACCCCAGCGTGTTCGATGCCCTCAATAAAAAAATCTCGCAGCATCTCCGCTCTGCATGCATCTGGGAACTTACATAGGCTTGCCAACCGCTGGAGATCTGCCACAAAGTCTGGAACGCTTTGCCCTTCTCGCCGCCGGTGCGTGGAAAACCGGTGTCTGCCATGTGCATGCTGCTCACCGGTTTAAGGTGTTCCCCGATCAACTTACTGAGCTCTTCAAATGTCTTGTCTGCCGGCTTCTCTGGCACTAGAAGGTCCTTCATCAGGGAGTACGTTCTGGAACCACAAACCGTCAGGAGATGAGCCCTGCATTTGTCGGCCGAATCCTGTCCCAACCAGTCCTTAGTGACAAAAATTTGCTGTAGTCTCTCAATAATGTCGTCCCAATCATCACCAACACAGTACCTCTCTTTTGTGCTGCTAGTGGCCATGCTCGCGTGGTTTAAATCCCAGTTTCTCGTCGCCAATGATATGTCCTTACTCTACAGTATAAATGCACATGAGGCCCATACTTGAGAGAAGTTCACTCTGTGACCAGTTACCTTTATTGCCAAGACCTCAAGAGACTGAAGGTGGGTGGAGCTTCCTCTTTTATACCGGAAAGTCCAGGTTAGGAGTGTCTCCCACAAGTTCGCCCCCTGTGGTCAATGTTCTCAAGGAGTACAACTTAGGTCAGCTTATACATGGGTTACAATGATAGTTGAATACATGACAGGAGTGGTGGAGTCATCAAGAGCAAACACGGCGGGCGATCTTAGAATAAGGTGGAGGAGAGATGGGTGCAGCCTTTCTTTGCTGCTGTTGTTGTTATTATTATTGTTATTATTGTTGTAACTGTTCTCAAATTAAATTTTTTTTGTAAGTTATGTAATTTTACGTTTAAAAGTTAGTAAGTGATCTTAAAGTTTGTAATGATCTTAAGTGAAAACTTTAAAGTTTGATCCAAGAATCTGTTTATTAAAGTTAAGTACAAACAAATATTTGTTGAACTTTTGAATAAATATATTTTAAATTATAACTGAATCATTTTCATTATTTGTTCGACTATTAATACAACTTTTGAAATAAAGAAGAATCATTTCCATCATTTGTTCCATTAACACAACACAACATGATGGAACAGGTCCACAAAGTAAACAAGATCCATGTGGAATAGTTGCCGTTGAGCCTCCAGGCAGCAAAGTGTCCACGGATGAGCTGCTGGCGCAAGGCTCGAGCAATCGTTAAAGGGGCACGACGGCCCACCCTCCTCCACCATTGTGCTCCAGGTTCAGGTAGTTGCATGGCTTTCTTGTCCTCGTCCTTCTCCTCCCCCTCGTCACCTGCATCTTCCTCATCATTATCATCAGCCACTCTCACCTCAGGTGGGTCTCCTACTACCATCTGCTGCTGCATCATGATTGCTAAGTTATGCAGCATGCAGCACACAACAGTGAACTGACCGACAATCTCAGTGAAGTACAGCAAGTAGCCTCTGAAATGGTCCAGGCATCGGAAAAGCTGTTTCAAGATTCCAATGGTCCTCTCTATTATGCTGCGCGTCGCAATGTGCGACGTTGTATTTCCGGTCAGCTTCCATCCGGGTAATGCGTAGGGGCGTCATGAGCCAGGTGGCGAAGCCGTACCCTTTGTCCTGCAGCAGCCAGCGCTACCCTTCTGGCTGTTGCTGAAACATGGCAGATATAACGCTCTCGCGTAGGATGAATGCATCATGGGTGCTCCCAGGATATCTTGCATCAACTGACATGATGCGCTGCAGGTCATCACACACATCACATTAATGGAGTGGAAGTCTTTTCTGTTCCTGTACATCTCGGAGTGCTCCAAAGGTGCCGCAAGGTGATGTGGGTACAATCAATGCAGCCCTGTACCTTTGGGAAGCCAGCAATCCTTGAGAAGCCCACAGCCCTGTCACGCATTGCCTGGGTGGTCATGGGGAACTTTATGTCATCATTCCTCTGGGCATATGGCGCAGCAGTCACCTGCCGAATGCAAACATGTGTTGCATGTTGAGAAATGGCGCACACATCCCCAGTTGTAGCTTGGAAGGATCCGGATGCATAGAATGAAAGTGCAGCTGTAACCTTCACTTCAACTGACAAAGCAGTCCTCCTGATGCTTCTAGGTTGCAGGTCTGCTTTCACCAACCCACAGATCTGTTACAACTTCTTTGCAGAAACACAGCCTTCTGACACAGTCTGCTTCACTCAGGTGCAGGTACGAACGCCTGTCTCGATATACCCGACATGGGAAATCCCTCCTGCCCATCACCCTAAGTGCTCTGAGGTTTCTCATGTGGTGACATCGAATCAATTGTCTCCTCCGCAGCACCATGATGCAAAAGCCCTGCACAAGGTATGGCATTGTCAGTATTGCCCCCATGCTTAAATTTTACTTTTACCTATGCAAGAAGCTCAAAACGATCAAGCAGGCAGGACAAGGTTCTATTGTTCTCTCTCCCCACACGTCTGTGTGGGCCACACCCAGGTCTGAGCAAGCGCAGTGATCGGGACCCCCCCCAAACCCCCAGGCTACATTTGATGCGTAGTGCAGTTTTGTGGTACCTTCCGATCGCCTTCCACAGGATAAGGGGTAAGTCATTTAGGACCGAGATGAGGAGAAACTTCTTCACTCAGAGAGTTGTGAGCCTGTGGAATTCTCTACCACAGAAAGTTGTTGAGGCCAGTTCGTTAGATATATGCAAAAGGGAGTTAGATGTGGCCCTTACGGCTAAAGGGATCAAAGGATATGGAGAGAAAGCAGGAATAGGGTACTGAAGTTGCATGATCAGCCATGATCATAATGAATGCGGTGCAGGCTCAAAGGGCCGAATGGCCTACTCTTGCACCTATTTTCTCTGTTTCCACAGCCCCCCCACCCACCCAGGCTTGCTTTGATTGATAAGTGCAGGCTTGTGATGCCTTCCGATTGCCTTCCACAGCTCCAACGAGCTTCTTTTGCAGTCGAGCCCCTGTGTCCAGGCGCGGGACCGATTCTGCCGGCCGACACTTCGACCCTCGAGCCCTGTTTGCAGACGTTCGATGGTGGCGTGTCAATTGAAAGAGTACGAAAAGTTACTGAATTCCATCAATCTTCCATTTACTGCGTTGTAAGGTGAAAAAAAATTGATCTTTATTATGTATATTTAAGTCATCCTGACTCCCTCCAAAACTTCGCTGAAAAACAAGGGCTTTTTTCTGCGCCGACTTTTCAATGTACGCTGCTTTTTCTTAACTCACAAGAAGGTTTTTCGGGAGTGGTCACATACGCCGACCTAGGATACATTTTTGGGGGGCAAACTTCCATAATTGACAAAAACTGTCGCAGACATTGGGTTACACCCACTATGACGCAAAAAGAACTAACCTAAAAAAATCGTAACTAACTTAGTTACGCTGGTGCAGATTCCTTGGGAAACGTACATTTTTTAACTTACGCAAAAAAAGCGGCGCGCGCCAAAAAAAGGCGCAAATCACTGGGGAAAATTGAGCCCTATATGTTTTTAAAACTCGGAAGCTATGCGTCTGCTTTTACCAGCCGTAAAAGTTTGAAGGGTGATTGCTGGGCATGAGTTGGGCAAATAGCCCAATCTCTCCCGCGCGAATGTTCTTCACCCAGGGATGCTGAGGATCTATCTAGAGAAATCTTGACTAATCAGAAAAGCCGGTTCTCGGCGCATGCGCATGGTGCCCCGAAAAGTGGCTTTTGCGCAGCCTCGCCGACTCTGTGCGCACTTCGTACGCACCCGGCGAGGCTGGAATTTTCGGCCCAATATTTTTTGTGAATGATTAAGTTTTTAGTCTTTGCCATACTTTAATTTTGTTTTTAGGTGATGTGGGAGTTTCTAAAAACCATGAATGTCTAGGACAATGACAGGTGTAAGAAGTGTCTCCAGATTGGACTTGCGTGACCACAAGTTTACTAAAGTAAAGAAACTATTGCAAGAAGTGGTCGCATTTAGAGAGGAATTGTAGTGTATGTAGATACCTTTAGTAATGACTCCATGAGGCAGGGTATAATATTAAAACTGTAGACTGGTAGTCCTTTATTTGCAGCTCCTCAAGTGAGGACACCAAGCTGTGAGCTCCTTTATATATCTGGGTTACCTACAGTGTGCAGGTCTCCAACAGCAGCACCCTCCGGTGTACAGGTAAGGTGTGTACAGTGTAAGGGTACATTCAGTGTTGCATAACAGTGTTATAGACATCACATAGTGAACAGGCATGCATACACAACAATACTCCCCCCCCCCCTAAGCATTTTTTATATCCTTATTGTCATGAGCAGGGGAGGTGATCAATGGTGGGCTTTGGGAGGTTGTGGTGAGGGTTGTGTGGTTGCCAGGTGTGACCCCTGTGCTTGAGGCTGGCCTCATACGTTTCCCCTCCCTCACACACAGTGGGTGTCACTGTTGTGGGATCCCTCAGAGGGGTAGTCACAGCAGCAGTGGGTGGTGTGTATACACTGTGATGTGGGTAGTTGTGGGGTGGTGGGCAGGGCCACAGGACTGGGTGGGCTCCTTGTCCACCAATTGGGATGAGGGTCAGGTCATCCCAGGGTTTGCAAGGGAAGCTGGAGGGTATTGGCCTCACGCTCCTGGTGTTGGCCCTGGTGGCCAGGGGTTGTAGGGCTGGTCTGGTGCAGGTTGCCATTGGAGGTGGCTGGGCTGCCCATTGACCACTGTCCCTGTAGTGGGTCTGCTCCCACTGGGTGTGTATGTGTCCTGCAAGGGGCATCACATTCGTTCCAAAGGTCCAGGCTACAGGTCAGGTAGCCTGTTGGACCTGGAGGTCTCCCACAGGGGAATTCCATTGGGCATCAGCATGGTCCCTGTAGGACCCAATGTTCTTTGGCAGTGTCCTACCAGTATACATGACACCTTGGCTCTGATCACACATCATCAAGCCTACATTGTATATTCTAACATTTGCATCACTTTTGGATGTCCTGGTTTCGACAGACATTGTTACATTAGGCATTTCAAACTCTCTATCATAATTGTTAAGCATAATAAACTTGTTCTGAACCTTACTGTGACATCTGCATTCACCTCATTAGTCACATTAGTTAAACCAGCATCACAATTCACGGTTACATTGCATGCATTTTCATACTTGCACCTTTTTATTGCATCTTTAGCTTTAAAGTCCTTGTCTTTAAATAGTTGAAACTGTCCCTTTAAATTTCTTTGGTTACCGGTCTCCTTTAAGGGAGCCTCCCAATCCGATTGGTCGCTCGGTGCCATGTGTCGTTCCTCCAACACTGCCCCTCATGGTATGGCCGCAGCCATTTTGATTTTAGGTTCTGCTCCTCGTGGTGCGGCCACCATCTTCTGGCTCTCCATCAGGTAGGCTGTGGTTCCACAGGTTCGACCCTGGACACCGGGAGTCCATGTCTTTCGACGCTGTTCACCTCTTGGAGTCCTGCCCCGGCCCAGAAAGTGGAGTTTGGATCTTCAGTCCTGGAGATTTCACCATGGTGTTGTGGCGTCGTCGCCGCGCCATCAAGCTGGACAGTGGGATCTCCGGGATGCAGCGATGGATCCATGTTCAAAGTCGATTGCCGGAGCCCAGAGGCCGTCGCCACTTCGCCTGATGTAGATCGGGTTCATCCAATTCCTGCCCAGCAGCGTGGGACCGTCGCCGGCTATGTTCCACAGGGGGAGTTTGTTCAACATGCCGCCCTGGGAGATCTGGACGTCCGCGCTGCCAACGATTTGGATTTTACCCTTGTTGTAGGTGAGCAGCTGCGCCTGGACAGGAGACAGTTTCGGTCGATTGGCGGGATTTATCCAAAGTTTTTCAAAGGTCGTTTGGCTCATCATAGACTGGCTCGCCCCTGTGTCGATTTCCATGGAGACTGGGACCCCGTCAATGTCCACTTCCATCGTCCATGGAGAACTTTCGGTGGAGCAGGTATAAACTCCATACTCTTCTTCCAGGGTTTGAGCAACATCACCTTCATCTGTGCCGGAGCCCTGGTGATCAGCCAACTTATCAGAGACACGGTGAGTACAGCTTTTTCTGCACATTCTTTGGAGGTGCCCTTTCTCTTTGCAGCCTTTGCATGCGTAGTCTTTGTAGCGGCACTGGTGGGCCTTGTGGTTTCCTCCACAGCGCCAGCATGGGGCCATCTGGTTTGCCCCATGTGGCGGACCAGGGTTGCTGGACTCGGGGCAGCCTTCCTGCCTTTTGAAGTATCCATACGGTGCACTGCACTTGCCGGTTTAGAGTTCAGGGTCAGTATTCGCTTGGAGTTACCAGCCGAAACCATGTAGGCATGGCTCACTTGAATTGCTTTCTGCAGGGTGACTGTGATGTCAGCAGAGAACAACTTGTGCAGGAGGCCCTCGTGGCCGATTCCAATGATGAATATGTCCCTTAGGGCTTCATTAAGGTGGTCTCCAAAGTCATATGGTGCAGCTAGTCTTCTAAAGTATGCAGCACACTTAGTAATTTCTTGGCCCTCAAGTTGCCGGTAAGTGTAGAACCGGTGCCTGGCTGTGAGGATGCTTTCTTTCGGTTTTAGTTGTTCCTGTATGAGTGTTACAAGTTCCTCTTAGCTTTTGGTGGTTGTCTTCGCTGGGGCTAGCAAGTCCCTGATGAGACAATGGATGGTGGGGCCACAACTGCTTAGCAGGATGGCCCTGTGCTTGTTCGGTCGAGTAGCCGGTGTGTTCCCATCCAGGTCGTTGGCTATAAAAAAATGTTCCAATCTTTCTACAAAAGCATCCCAATCTTCCCCCTCTGTAAATTGCTGAAAGTTGCTGAGGTTAAACATGTTGAGCATGTAGTTCGTGACCTCGTATCCTCGTCGCCAATTATGGTGTATGTAGACACCTTTAGTAATGACTCCACGAGGCAAGGTATAATACTAAAACTGTGTAGACCTGTAGGCCTTTATTTGCAGCTCCTCGAGTGAGGACACCAAGCTGTGAGCTCCTTTATATACTGGGTTACCTGCCTGTTCACTGTGTGATGTCTGTAACACTGTTATACAACACTGAATGTACCCTTACACTGTACACACCTTACCTGTACACCAGAGGGTGCTGCTGTTGGAGATCCTCTGGTGTACAGGTAAGGTGTGTACAGTGTAAGGGTACATTCAGTGTTGTATAACAGTGTTACAGACATCACACAGTGAACAGGCATGCATATACAACAAGAATAGTGATGAAGAGAAAGGGAACTGGCTGACCCTGTGCCCTGGCAGGGAGGGGGAGTGGTGCAAGAAGTGCTTCAGTAGAGGCAGTGCAGGAAACTTGTGAGGATCTGGAGTTGTCTGATTGGTATGGAATACCTGTGACTCAGGTGAAGATAGTGACTTGGGAGGAAATATTTATCTGAGAAGAAGTGATAACAGGAAGACATAGATGATTCTATCATTAGAAGGATAGATTGGGGAGAAATTGGGAAGCGTTTTGTTTGGGGCATTAACTTTTAACAGTTGGAAAAATGAGCGCCAGGTGCTAATGATTTTCAACTTGTAAAACATTCGGTGTTTGCGCTCCAGGAAGAAAGTGGAGTGCTAAATCAAGAGCTCCACTTCCTTCCTGGAGCGCTACAGGACGCAGGCGTGGTGGTAGTGGTGCAGCGTTGTACACCGGGCCATGCAGCGCTGCCACGATCCGAGGCTCCGTCCCTCCCTTAAGGAGAAAGGCCATCGCTGCAGGCTCTGGGCCCAGTTAGCGGGTCCCCGACGGCAGCCGCGATCCAGCCCGATCGGCCTGGTGCACTGTAGCAGGGGGCTGGGCTGATCGATCGCGGCCGAAGAGGAAGCTAAAAAAATGAGAAAGACCATTTTAAAAAGATTTTTTTTACATACCTCCGCCACCTCGTCTTTAACTTTCATCCCCGAAGCACCCGGCTCCCGATCAAGGCCCCCTTGATGTTGGTGTTTTCACCCAGCGATGCTACAGGGGGCGGAACCAAAGTTCGGGTCTGGGGCATTTCCGGGGTGATGCGCATGGCGATGACATCACGATCAATGGGTGCAGGAGATTGGGGCACAACGTCCCACTGCCGCCACAAACCTCCACGGGAGTCGTTCATCTCGCCGCGCCCAGTCGGTAAGTGGTTAGTGCCCCATTATTGCCCCCCGGAGGCCATAACGGGAGGTGTTAGGAGGCCAACTTCTCGGCCATCGTCTTTTTTCAGCTTAAACTAGGGGTCCAGAAAGGCTTGTGATTTCCAACGTTCTAGCATAAGTGACATAACTATAGCTGCCATTCCTCCATGATTGTGCTGGAGTTGCCAGGAATTAAAGATTATCTCCAGGACACTGATACAAGCAACGTGGGTGCAAAATCATAGGAGCATAAAATAAATAGTGTGTTTTTTCCCACCTTCTTTGAATATTTCTGTTTATTAGTTCCAAAAATATTGGAGATGGAAAAAAAGGCTGCTTGACTGACAGTCAAAACCATTCACATTGGGTAAGGAAGAGTTTGTGTGCTTTCCAATTCGAAGGGAAAAGCAGTGTGTCTCAAGGTTGGACGTGTCAGGCAATCAATGGGAGATGGGGGCACCGCATTTGGAGGTGGGAAGTCATGTGATGAAATCTCCAGGAATACACCCAACCATAATTGGCAACCCTAGACATAACTGAACTGGTGGCGAAGGCTCTGGAAAGAGAGTGTGAGTAACCTTGAAGTCGTTGTTCACGTTGGAATATAGTTAAGAACAAGATGGAAGTTTAAGGAGTTAGTTGTTAGATTAAAAAGCAGGACATCTGGAATAATAACCTCAGGATTGCTGATTTTGCCACGTGTTCGACCAGTTTTTGGAGAGGCAGATTATAGATGTTAATGTGTAGCTAGGTAAAAGGTATAGAAGGGACAGCTTCATGTTTCTGGAGCATGTGATGAGCTATGGAGCGGGGAAAAACTCCACGAGTGCGGGCTTCACCTGAATCAAACTGGCACCAGTATCATTAATGAGAGGGTAAATAGGGCACTGCTTTAATATTTAAACTATTAAGGCAGTAATGGGGCAGTTTGTCACAATGTAGTACAGCTGGTGGCCAATGCGGCAGCCGAAGAGGTGGGAAATTTATAAATAAAAATCAAATCACAGAGTGGGGAATTGAATTGCTCCTCACAGAATCAACTTAATTCTCTTTGCCTGTAACAATGCTGAATACCAGGGGCACAATAAATCCCTTGTGACCAGTGTTGCAAAATGCAAATAACAGAACATGTGTCATATTCCAGTTAATTGTGTATAATTATAGTACACATGCCCATATTTAGGTGGACTCATTATATGCCAATGTCACTTGTGGTGGAAAGTTTTAGAAGTATTGGGGATAAGTGGAGAGTAACATTTTGTACATGGAAATGAGTCACGAGGATTATACCAGGAATAATGATGAATGGCTCAAAAAATGGGGAGCTTTTTCCAAAATATTGGAACAGAAAAGTTGTGGTCGGATCTAATTGAGGTTTTCCAAATTCTGAAAAGTTCTGAGCAGCTAAATAGTGACAGCTTGTTTCCACAGATTGGCGATGCAGTAACTAGAGAAAATTGACTCAGGGTTATCACGAGAACAATGAAGGGGGATGTTAGAAGACATTTTTTACACAGAGGGTTATTAATACATAGAATGCTTTATCATAGGTGACTGTTGAGGAAGTGACAAAAAAATTCATAGGAACAGGAGTAGGCCATTCAGCCCCTCGAGCCTGTTCAATGAGATCATGGCTGAACTGTGATCTAACTCCACAGGCCTTTGGCCCATATCCCTTAATACCTTTGGTTAACAAATAGCTATCGATCTCTGATTTAAAATTAACAATTGATCTAGCATCAATTGCCATTTGCAGAAGAGAGTTCCAAACTTCTACCACCTTTTGAGTGTAGAAGTGTTTCCTAATTTCACCCCTGAAAGGTCTGTCTCTAATTTTTAGACTCTGCCCCCTAGTCCTAGAATCCCCACCCAGCGGGAATAGTTTCTCCCTATCTGTTCCCCATAAAATTCTGAAAATTTCGATAAGATCATCCCTTAACCTTCTAAATTCTAGGGAATACAACCTTAATTTGTGTAATCTTTCCTTGTAACTTAACCCTTGAAGTCCGGGTATCATTCTGGTATACCTATGCTGCACTCCCTCCAAGGCCAATATATCCTTCCTTCAAAAGTGAATTGGATATGTATTTTAGAAGGAAGAATATAACAAAGGTATGCCGAGAATGCAAGAACTATAGAGTAGTGATAATGGGGGACTTCTACTATCCTAATATAAACTGGGATAGTAATAGTGTAAAGGGCAGAGAGGGGCAAGAATTTCTGAAGTGTGTTCAGGAGAACTTTCTTGATCAGTATGTTTCCGGCCCGACGAGGAAGGAGGCATTGCTGGATCTGGTTCTGGGGAATGGGGTCGGTCAGGTGGAGCAAGCTGAACATTTAGGGAACAGTGATCAAAGTATGATAAGATTTAGATTAGCTATGGAAAAAGATAGGGAGCAATCTAAAATAAAAATACTTAATTGGAGAACGGGAAATTTCAGTGGGATGAGAATGGATTTGGCAAGCAAAACTGTAATGGAACAATGGGCTGCCTTTAAAGAGGAAATAGTTCGGGTAGAGCCGAGGTACATTCCCACTAGAGGGAAAGGTAGGGCAACTAAATTCAGAGCTCCCTGGATGATGAAAGAGAGAGTAAGATGAAAAAGAGTGCATATAACAGATGTCAGGTCGAGAATACATCTGAGAATCAGGTTAAATATCAGAAGTTCAGAAGAGAAGTGAAGAAGAAAATAAGAGGGGCAAAGAGAGAGTATGAGAATAGAATGGCAGCTAACATAAAAGGGAATCCAAAAGTCTTCTATAGGCATGTAAATAGTAAAAAGGTAGTGAGAGGAGGGGTGGGGCCAATTAGAGACCGAAAAGGAGAGCTATGCATGGAGGCAGATGACATGGCTGAGGTACTAAGGGCTCAATTTTCCCCAGTGATTTGTGTTGTTTTTTTGGCGCGCGCAAGTTTTTTTTGCCGAAATTAAAATATCCAAGTTTCCCCAAAGATTGTGCACCAGCGGGTAAGCCATTGCAGTTAGTTACGATTGTTTTAGGGGGTTTTTTTGCGTCATGGGGGCGTAACCTGATATCTGCGCCAGTTTTTCACATTTATGCAAGTTTGCTCAACTTGCATTTCTTCTACGACGGCGTATGTGACCACTCCCAAAAAATCTCTGGGCACTTAAGAAAAACCAGCGCACATCAAAAAATCGGCGCCATTGTTTTTAGGCAAAGTTTTGGAGGGAGTCAAGAACACATTAAATATGCATCGTGAAGCTTAATTTTTTTCAAACTTAAAACGCAGAAAATGGAAGTCTAATGCAATTCTTTAATTTTTGATTTTTTTCAAAGTGCTACACCACCACTGAACATCTCCAAACCGTATCCCTTTAACGATTGCTCGAGCCTTGCGCCAGCAGCTCATCTGTGATTGCGTTGCTGTCTGAAGGCTCAGCGGCAACAATTCCAAATGGACCATGTTAACTGTTTGGAATTGTTGTCGCTGAACCTTCAGACAGCAAAGCGATCTGTAATGTTGTGTTGTGTTAATAGAACAAATAATGGAAATGATTCTTCTTTATTTCAAACATTTGTGTTAAAAACGGAACAAATAATGGAAATGATTCAGTTATAATTTAAAATATATTTTATTCAAAACACTTGTTTGTATTTAACTTAACTTTAATAAAAATATTTTTGTATCAAACTTTAAACTTTTCAGTTAAAATCACTTACAAAAACTCTAAGATCACTTAAAAACTTTAAGATCACTTACAAACTTTTAAACTTGTAAATGTACATAACCTATAAAAACTTTTAATTTGAGAACAGTTACAACAGTAACAACAATAATAAAAACAACAATAACAACAGCAGCAGCAAAGAAAGGTTGCACCCATCTCTCCTCCACCTTATTCTAAGAATGTCCGCTGCGCTTGGTCTTGGTGACTCCACCCCTGCCCGCAGGCGGTGGTGCAGCATTTCTCGGGTTGGTACCAAGCTTATTCTTTCGAGCATCTCGGGTAATGCACACTGCTTGATGGGGGGCGTTGGAAGGCGGTAATGTGTAAGGCCCAGCTTGGCCTCTTCAGAGGCTGGTCTGGAGATTGGAGTGAGAGTGGCAGTTGATTCTGTCAATGGGCGTGGGGTCTGGGCGTGTTTCCTTATTGCAGCAGCTAACTCCAAAATTCCCTTCCTCATGTGCCCTGACAGTGTCTCAATTACCTCCAACATTCCCCCCCTCATGTTCACCGACAGTGTATTTGCTATTTGTGACATTCCGTCCCTCATGTTCACCAACAGTGTGTCAACTACCTGCAACATTCCCTCCCTCATGTTCACCAACAGTGTTTCACCTACTTGCAACATTCCCTCCCTCATGTTCACCGACAGTGTTTCACCTACTTGCAACATTCCCTCCCTCATGTTGACTCACAGCGCATCAGCTACCTGCGACATTCCCTCCATCATGTGCACCAACAGTGTATCAGCTACCTGCGACATTCCCTCACTCATGTTCCCGGACAGTGTTCCCATTTCTCATGAGAGTGTTGTTACTTCTCCTGACAGTCCCCATACCTCATCACCCACCCCACTGACGGTGTCCAGGAGTGATCGGGTAACGTCAATGGTCTCCGCACTCATTGCCATCATCTGAAACATATCTGTTAAATCCTGCACCTCAGGAGAGCGCTGTCGAGCTCTCCTTCCTCTCCTCACCCTGGGTGTGGCTCGATGCATCCCACTGGGACCCGCAGCATTGGACGTTGGGGCCCTGGGTATGCCTCGCTGCATCCCATTGGGATCTCCAGCCTCGGATGGTGGGCCCTGGGTGTGCCTCGCTGCAGCCCACTGGCATCCCTAGCCTTGGATTGTGGGAAACCAGGGAATGTCCCACCAACACTCATACTACTCAGGAAAAGGTTCTGGCACCTCAATGGATGGCACCTGCACCTCCTCCAGAGTGAGTACAACAGTGCGGGCTTCATCCATCTCCTCCCCCTCACCCCCATGCTCTTGGTCTGGAAGATGGGATTGAAAGATGTTCTCCTCTCAGGCTCGTCCACATCTGAATCTTCTTCTGCATCGGCTTCAGCCTCGTCAGGGTTGACCTCAAGTTCTGCAAAATATAACAGAACAGACAAATGGTTAGCAGCAGAGGAGGGGGAAGGGTGGGTGGCATGAGTAGGCTCACACAGCGCAGGCAGCAGGCTCATTTGAAGGACCACAATGAATGATAGCACATTGCATCAACCGACGCGTAGCTGATGGAGACATCCCCATGAACCGAAGCATGGCTAGCCCGTGCAGCACTTAACATTTAGGAAAGCCAGACTGTGGAATTTGCAGGACTAACCCTCTCCCTTGAGTGTGGGCCCAGCTTGTGCAGTGATGGTTGCTTTTCTCCAGGCAGGACCCATCAAAGCTGCGACTCTCTCTTCCACGGGTGCCAGTGGCTGCAGATTTGACCGGGCCTCCTCCTGTTCGAGTTCTTTCCTTTTTATTGTGTGCCACCTTCCTCTGCAAGGATGAAAATATCACTTTTTAGAGAGGGTGTCTTTCTGCTGGGTGGGACATATACAGATGCTCACATTTACAATTGCAATTCCAGTGAATAAATGAAAATATTACTTACACTAACTTCTCGACCAAGGTCCTGGCACTTTTTTCACTGGCCTCCAGACCTCGGGGTGGTCACCAATGCACAATAATCTTCTGCAAGTTGGCTCCAGTGTTTCTTCATTTCTTTTGGTGAAACTTTTATGTGACCTCTGCTGGTGTCCAGCTCCTGCCATCTGGCCTCAATCACAGTAACTCATGCCTCCACTTCATCCTGTAAGAAATTCATGGTCCTTGAGCTGCGTTGCATCTTGTATTGCAGTTCCAATTTTTCCAATGAGAATTAAAGTTCTCACACACAACTGGCTCTTTAAAAATGGACGAACGCAGACCAAGATCTGTACTGGGCATGCGCGCCCATAGCAATCATGTCAAAAACGTACTTTTTTCCCCGCGCATGCGCAGAAGGGAGGGACATCGTTTTTTCAGCGCAGACATTAGGCTCCACCCACCAAAGCTAAAGGACAGACTGCGCAGCGCCAAATTCAAAAAATAGAATGGGGAAACTTGCTAATTTTTTGGGGGAGTAGTCGGGGCCTCAAAAAACGGGCGTAACTCTTCCAATACGCCAAAAAATGGCATTGGGGAAAATTGAACCGTAAACGAGTACTTTGCATCTGTCTTTACCAAGGAAGAAGATAATTGTTGTGTCTTGGATAAAGAGTCAGACAACTGCAAGCTCAAAGTAAGTGTGACCGTAGTCCTTTATTACAGATCTCAGAGTGCCTCTCCAGCCTATGAGGCCTCCTTATATACAGGTGCTCCCAAGGGATTGTGGGATCCCTTGGGACTCCAGGGGATAAACCCTCTGATGGTTAGACATGGTAATTACAGGTTTCCATATATAACAACACTCCACCGCGCCCCCCCTCCGCCCCCCAAAGTTAATAGTGTAACTATTTACAATGTGAGTCGATCTGGGGCCTTCCTTTCCCTGGTTGATCGTCTCAGTGCAAATGCTGGTATTGGGAGTCGTTTTTTGGGCCTTTGCTGGGCTGCTGCACAGCTGGCCTTGCTGGGCTGCTGGGGGTGGTGAGTCTTTCTGAACTGCTGAGGGTGATGGGTTCTGCTTCGTGGTCAACCGCTGGGTCGGTTGCCACTTGTGTGTGTGTGTGTGTTGGAGGGCCAAAAAATTAGAGTCTATTGTGGGTTGTTCTGGATAGTCCGTAAATCTGAGCTTGGTTTGGTCCCAGTGTTTTCTGCAGGTGAGTCCATTTGCGAGTTTGACCACAAACACCCTACTCGCCTCTTTGGCCAAAACAGTGCCGGCAATCCACTTGGGAACTTGTCCATCGTTCAACACAAATACAGGATCATTAATCTCAATTTCGGGTGACACATTTGCGCGATCATGATATGTATTCTGTTGAAGCCGCCTGCTCTCTACCTGCTCATGTAGATCAGGGTGGACTAACGAGAGCCTTGTCTTAAGTGCCCTTTTCATGAGCAGTTCAGCAGGAGGGACCCCGGTGAGTGAGTGGGGTCTTGTGCGGTAACTAAGCAGGACTCAGGATAAGCGAGTCTGCAGTGAGCCTTCAGTTACCCTTTTCAAGCTCTGCTTGATTGTTTGAACTGCTCGTTCTGCCTGACCATTGGACGCTGGCTTAAACGGGACAGACATGACATGTTTGACCCCATTGCAGGTCATGAATTCCTTGAATTCGGCACCGGTAAAGCACGGCCCATTGTCACTTACAAGGACATCAGGCAGGCCATGCGTGGCAAACATGGCCCATAGGTTTTCAATGGTGGCAGCGGACGTGCTTGCCGACATTATCACACATTCAATCCACTTGGAGTACGCATCTACAGCCACTAAAAACATTTTTCCCAAGAATGGTCGACATGAACCCTAGACCACTGTTTGGAGGGCCAAGACCATAAACTTAGTGGCGCCTCCCTGGGTGCATTGTTTAACTGGGAACATGTATTACATTTGTGCTCACAGGACTCTAAGTCTGCATCGATACTGGGCCACCACATGTGGGATCTGGCTATCGCTTTCATCATTACAATGCCTGGGTGGTACTGTGGAGATCACTAATGAAAGTGTCCCTGCCCTTTTTTGGCACAACTACCCGATTACCCCATAGGAGGCAGTCTGCCTGTAGAGACATTTCATCTTTGCGCTGCTGGTACGGCTTTATTTCTTTCTGCATCTCGAACGGGACATGAGACCAACTCCTGTGGAGCACACAGTTTTTTTACTAAGGACAGTAAGGGGTCCTGACTCATCCAGGTTCTAATCTGTCGGGCGGTAACAGATGATTGCTCACTCTCGAATGCTTCCATTACCATAACTAAATCTGCAGGCTGTACCATCTCTACCCCGGTGGTGGGCAATGGTAGCCTACTGAGAGCATCGGCACAGTTTTCTGTGTCTGGCCTGTGGCGGATGGCGTAGTTGTATGCGGACAACGTGAGCGCCCATCTCTGGATGCGGGCCGATGCATTCGTATTTATCCCGTTATTTTCAGACAAGAGGGATATAAGTGGCTTATGGTCGGTTTCCAATTCAAATTTGAGCCTGAACAGATATTGATGCATTTTCTTTATCCCGTAAACACACGCTAATGCTTCTTTTTCGATCATACTGTAGGCCCTCTCCTCCTCAGACAGACTTCTGGATGCATAAACAACCAGTTGCAATTTCCCAAATTCATTAGCTTGTTGCAATACACACCAGACCCCGTACGATGACGCATCACGTGCTAGTACCAACGCTTACATGGATCGTACAACACAAGCAATTTGTTTGAACATAACAACTTCCGAGCTTTCTCAACGGCATTTTCTTGGCTTTTACCCCATACCCATTCATCTCCTTTATGCAGTAAAGAGTGCAGGGGTTCTAACAACGTGCTAAGACCTGGTAAGAAGTTATCAAAATAGTTCAGGAATCCTAGAAACGACCGCAGCTCCGTCACGTTCTGTGGTCTTGGTGTGTTTTTGATTGCCTCCGTCTTCAAATCGGTGGGCCTGATGCTGTCCGCCATGATTCTTCTCTGCAGAAACTCCACTTCAGGCACCAGGAAAATGCACTTTCAGCATTTTAGCCTGAGCCCCACATGATTAAGCCGACCAAGAATGTCCTCCAGGTTCTGCAGGTGCGCGACGATGTCCCGACCTGTAACTAAGATGTCGGCCTGGAAGACCACGGTGCGCGGGACTGACTTCAGAAAGCATTCCATGTTCCTCTGGAATATCGCCGCGGCCAATCAAATCCCAAATGGGCATCTGTTGTAAATGAAGAGACCTTTGTGCATGTTGATGCAGCTGAGGCCTTTCGAAGATTCCTCCAGCTCCTGCGTCATGTAGGCCGAGGTCAAGTCCAGCTTCGTGAACATTTTCCCTCCCGCCAGCGTTGCAAATAGGTCATCTGCCTTTGGTAGCGGGTATTAATCCTGCAGTGAGAAATCATTGATAGTTACTTTGTAATCACCACAGAGTCTGACGGTGCCATCTCCTTTGAGGACTGGAACAATCAGGCTGGCCCACTCATTGAATTCGATCACCGAAATGATGCCCTCTCGTTGTAGCCTGTCCAGCTCGATCTCCACCCTCTCTCTCATCATGTAAGATACCGCTCTCACCTTGTGATGGATGGGTCGCGCCCCCGGAATCAAATGGATCTGCACTTTTGCTCCTTGGAACTTCCCGATGCCTGGTTCGAACAGCGAGAGGAACGTGCTTAGGACCTGGGCACATGAGGTGTCGTCGATGGACGAAAGCGCTCGGACATCATCCCAGTTCCAGCGTACCTTTCCCAGCCAGCTCCCACCGAACAGCATGGGGCCTTCGCCCGGTA
Source organism: Pristiophorus japonicus (assembly GCF_044704955.1). Lineage (NCBI taxonomy): Eukaryota > Metazoa > Chordata > Chondrichthyes > Pristiophoridae > Pristiophorus > Pristiophorus japonicus. The sequence continues at coordinate 5,351,015 of NC_091986.1, forward strand.
CCACCCAGTGTGGTAAATCGTGCACTGCTCCATCGTAGGAGACCTTTATGGGAATTAGTTCCTTTGTATACGTTCTAAGTTTGGTACGAAGTTTGGTACGAATGACAGTCAGGACTGGCCTTGAAGCCTTGTTGCATCACAACTTATCAAAAGTCTTTTTACTCATTATGGACTGGCTTGCACCCGTATCCAGCTCCATGGACACCGGGAATCCATTTAATTCAACCTTCAGCATTATCGGGGGAGACTTTGTGGTAAATGTGTGCACTCCTTAAAGCTCTGCTTCCTCGGTATGAGGCTCTGGTTCGTCATGATCCACCATGGATCTGTCCTCCTCTGCAACATGGTGGTTTGCAGGATTAACAGGGTTTGCAGCTCACCTGATACACAACATCACTCTCCCCAAAGTCAAAGTGAAAACTATTTACAAGGTGAGGTGGTTGGGAGCCTTTCTTTCCCTGGTGGACCGCCTCGGTACAAATGTCTGTTCTGGTGTGTTGGTTGTGCCCTCGCTGGGCTGGCGTGTTGTTGGCCCTGCAGGGCTGCTGGGTGAGCCTGGCCTTGCTGGGCTGTTGGGCGTGATGAGTTCGATTTCCTGGTCCAGGGTGGTGTCGTTGATCCTTTGGGTGTGTGTTGTGGGTTCGAAAAAGGTGGTGTCTGCTGTGGGTTATTCAGGGCAGTCTGTGTACCTCGTTTGGTCCAGGTGCTTTCTGCAAATTTGTCCATTGTCCAGGTTTGACTACAAACACCCTATTCCCTTCTTTAGCTATCACCGTGCCCGCAATCCACTTGGGACCATGTCCACACTTTAGCACATACACAGGGTCATTCAGATCAATTTCCCATGACACAGTGGCGCGACCATCGTTTACATTTTGTTGCTGCCGCCTACTCTCTACCTGATCATGCAGGTTGGGGAGAACCAGCGAGGGTCTGGTTTTAAGTGTCCTTTTCATGAGTAGCTCAGCCGGGGGCACCCCTGTGAGCGAGTGGGGTCTCGTGCAGTAACTGAGCAGTACTCGGGACAGGCAGGTTTGGAGTGAGCCTTCTGTGACTCGTTTAAGGCTCTGTTTGATTGTTTGTACTGCCCGCTCTGCCTGCCCGTTGGAGGTTGGTTTAAACAGGGCCGAGGTGACATGTTTGATCCTATTGCGGGTCATGAATTCTTTAAATTCGGCACTGGTGAAACATGGCCCGTTGTCACTGACCAGTATGTCAGGCAGGCCGTGGGTGGCAAACATGGCCCTCAGGCTTTCAATGGTGGCAGTGGTGTTGCTTCCTGACATTATTTCACATTCAATCCATTTTGAGAAAGCATCCACCACCACCAGGAACATTTTACCGAGAAACGGGCCCACATACTCAACATGGATCCTCGACCATGGTCTGGAGGGCAGGACCACAAACTTAGTGGTGCCTCTCTGGGCGCGTTGCTCAACTGAGCACACACGCTGCATTGCCATACACAGGACTCTAAGTCAGAGTCGATACCGGGCCACCACATGTGGGATCTGGCTATCGCTTTCATCATTACTATACCCGGGTGTGTGCTGTGGAGATCCGAGATGGACATCTCCCTGCCCTTTTTGGGTAGCACTACGCGGTTACCCCACAACAGGCAGTCTGCCTGAATGGACAGCTCGTCCTTTTGCCGCTGGAATGGTTTGATTAGCTCTTACATTTCAACAGGGATGCTGGCCCAGCTCCCATGCAGTACACAGTTTTTTACTAGGGACAGCAGAGGATCTTGGCTGGTCCAAGTCCTAATCTGGCGGGCCGTGACAGGTGATTTATCATTTTCAAATGCTTCCATGACCATCAACAAGTCTGCGGGCTGCGCCACCATCAACAAGTTTGCAGGCTGCGCCATTTCCACCCTCGTGGTGGGCAATGGTAGCCGACTGAGAGCATCCGCACAGTTCTCAGTGCCTGGCCTTTGGCAGATGGTATAGTTATACGCTGATAGTGCGAGTGCCTACCTTTGTATGCGGGCTGAAGCATCAGTATTTATCCCCTTGTTTTCAGCGAACAGGGATATGAGGGGCTTGTGATCGGTTTCCAGCTCAAATTTGAGGCCAAACAGGTACTGATGCATTTTCTTTGCCCCAAACACACACGCTAATGCCTCTTTCTCAATCATGCTGTCGGCCGTCTTGGCCTTAGACAAGCTCCTGGAGGCATAGGTGACAGGTTGCAACTTCACCGCAACATTAACTTGTTGTAATACACACCCGATTCCGTACGATGACGCGTCACATGCTAGCACAAGTCTTTTACACAAGTTATACAACACAAGCAGCTTGTTGGAGCATAAAATGTTTCTGGCTTTCTCAAAAGCAATTACTTGTTTTTTTCCCCATACCCAGTTCTCACCTTTACACAATAACACATGTGGGGCTCTAAGAGGGTGCTTAAGTCCGCGAGGGTGTTACCAGAATAGTTGAGGAGTCCCAGGAACGACTGCAGCTCAATGACGTTCTGTGGCCTGAGTGCATTCCTGATAGTTCTGTCTTGGCGTCTGTGGGCCGAATGCCATCCGCCGTGATCTTTCTCCCCAAAAGCTCCACTTCTGTTGCCATGAAGACACATTTCGAGCTCTTCAGCCACAGCCCTACATGATACAGTCGCTGGAGGACCTCCTCCAGGTTTTGTAGGTGCTCGACAGTGTCCCGACCTGTGACCAATATGTCGTCCTGAAAAACCAGCATGCGTGGTACCGACTTGAGTAGGCTCTCCATGTTTCTCTGGAAGGTTGCTGCAGCCAACCATATTCCAAACGGGCGTCTGTTGTAGATGAACAGTCCCTTTTGCATGTTGATGCAGGTGAGGCCCTTCGAAGGCTCCTCCAACTCCTGCGTCATGTAGGCCGAAGTCAGGTCGAGCTTGGTGAACGTCTTGCCTCCTGCCAGCGTCGCAAATAGGTCGTCTGCTTTAGGTAGTGGGTATTGGTCCTGTAGCGAGAAACAATTAATAGTTACTTTATAATTGCCGCAAATCCTGACCGTGCCATTACTTTTGAGTACTGGAACAATCGGGTTGGCCCACTCGCTGAATTCCACTGGGGAGATGATGCCCTCGCGTTGCAGCCTGTCCAGCTCGATTTCCACTCGCTCCCTCATCATGTGAGGTACCGCTCGCGCCTGTGGTGAATGGGTCGTGTCTCTGGGACCAAGTGGATCCGCACCTTCGCCCCGGAAAAGTTTCCAATGTCTGGCTCAAAAAAGGAAGGAAATTTGTTAAGAATCTGGGTACATGAGGCCTCATCGACATATGATAGCGCTCGGATGTCATCCCAGTTCCAGCGGATTTTGCCCAGCCAGCTCCTTCCAAGCAGTGTGGGGCCATCGCCTCGGACAATCCAGAGTGGCATTTCGTCCACCGTGCCCTCGTAGGTGACCTTGACCATGGCACTGCCCAAATCAGTGATGAGCTCTTTGGTGTACGTTCTCAGTTTCGTGTGGATGGGGCTCAGGGCTGGTCTGAGTGCCTTGTTGCACAACAGTCTCTCAAACATCTTTTTACTCATGATGGATTGGCTAGCGCCAGTGTCCAGTTCCATGGCTACGGGTAAGCCATTCAATTTTACATTTAGCATTATAGATGGACATTTTGTCGAAAATGTGTGCACCCAGTGTACTTCAGCATCTGCCTCCTCTCTCTGAGGCTCGAAATTGCTTTGATCCACCATGGACCAATCTTCCTCTGCCACATGGTGGTTAGCAGGTTTTGCAGAGCTTGCAGCTCGTTGGAGGTGCCCCATTGTTCCACAGCCCTTGCAAACATATCCTTTGAAGCGGCATGAATAGGCTGAATGGAAGCCTCCACAATGCCAACAAGGTGTGAATTGCCTTGCATTCATCCTTTGTTGCGGACTCTGAATCATCTGGGTCACCTGAGGCCTGCTGGCAGTTGCAGACTCGTGGGTTCTGCCCATGTACATTTCTGCTCGCAAACACAGTTCCAGTTAATTTATGAACATTGCTAGCACTTGTGTGCTGAGAGATTTGTTTGGTGTTATCACTGGTGGACATAAACGCCTGTGCTATCGCAACGGCCTTACTGACGGTCAAAAGTTTTCGTAGGATGATCTCGTGGCCAATGCCCAGTACAAAAAAAAGTCTCTGAGCATCTGCTCCAGGTAGCCATCAAACTCACATTGTCCTGCAAGTCGCCTTAGCTCGGCGACATAGCTCGTCACTTCCTGACCTTCAGATCGCTGGCACGTGTAGAACCGATACCTCGCCATCTGCACGCTCTCCCTCGGGTTAAGATGCTCCCGAACCAGTGTACACAGCTCCTCATACGACTTATCTTTGGGTTTCACCGGAGCCAGAAGATTCTTCACGAGGCTGTAGGTCGGTGCCCCGCAGACCGTGAGGAGGACCGCTCCCCTTTATGCAGCGCTTCCTTCTCCATCCAGCTCGTTGGCTACAAATACTGGTCTAGCCATTTGACATAGGCTTCCCAGTCCTCACCCTCCGAGAACTTCTCCAGGATGCCCACAGTTTGCTGCATCTTTGCGTTGGATTTGTATACTCGTCGCCAGTTATTGTGTTCCTAACACAGATGAGACTGCACACAGGGAGGTTAAAGTAACAGTGACCTCAGACTTTATTAAGACACTCCAGAGTGAGGAACAGACCTTAGGGGCCGGCTAATATATAGTGCTCCCAACGGATGCTGGGATCCCTTGGGACTTCAGAGGATGCACTCCCTGGTGGTGGAACATGGGAGTGCATGCTTTACAGATACACAAAAACTGTATGCAGTACTCTAGGTGTGGCCTCACCAATACCATGTACAGTTGTAGCAGGACATCTCTGCTTTTATACTCCATCCCCCTTGCAATAAAGGCCAACATCCCATTTGCCTTCCTGATTACTTGCTGTACCTGCGTGCTAACTTTTTGTGTTTCATGCACAAAGACCCCCAGGTCCCTCTGTGCTGCAGCATTTTGCAATTTTTCTCCATTTAAATTATAATTTGCTTTTCTATTTTTTCTTCCAAAGTGGATAACTTCACATTTTCCCACATTGTACTGCATCTGCCAAATTTTTGCCCACTCACTTAACTTGTCTATATCCCTTTGCAGATTTTTTGTATCTTCCTCACAATTTGTTTTCCCACCAATCTGTCAATCATCAGCAGACTTGGCTACATTACACTCGGTCCCTTCAATCAAGTCATTAATCTAGATTTTAAATAGTTGTGGCACCCCACTAGTTACTGTTTGCTAACCGGAAAATGACACGTTTATCCCAACTCTCTGTTTTCTGTTTGTTAGCCAATCCTCTATCCATGCTAATATATTACCTCCAATCCCATGGACTTTTATCTTGTGCAGCAACCTTTTATGTGGCACCTTATCGAATGCCTTCTGGAAATCCAAATATACCACATCCACTCGTTGCCCTTTATCCACCCTGTTTGTTGCATCCTCAAAGAACTCCAGCAAATTTCTCAAACATAATTTCCCTTTCATAAAACTATGTTGACTCTGCTTGATTGAATTATGCTTTTCCAAATGTCCTGCTACTGTGTCCTTAATAATGGACTCCAGCATTTACCCAACGGCAGATGTTAGGCTAACTGATCTATAGTTTCCTGCTTTCTGTTTGCCTCCTTTTTTAAATAGAGGTGTTACATTTGCAGTTTTCCAATCTGCTGGGACCTCTCCAGAATCCAGGGAATTTTGGTAGATTAGATCCAATGCATTCACTATCTTGGCAGCCACTTCTTTTAGGACCCGAGGATGCAAGCCATCAGGTCCTGAGGACTTGTCCGCCTTTAGTCCCATTATTTTACCAAGTACTACTTCTTTAAGTGATAGTGATTGTATTAAGTTCCTCCTTCCCTATAGCCCCTTGATTATCCACTATTGGGATGTTTTTGGTGTTTTCTACTGTGAAGACCGATACAAAATATTTGTTCATAATCTGTGCCATTTCCCTATGTGTGAGGACAGCTGTGCAGTGCAGAAAGAGGTTCAGTGACATCATCCGGCTCATAAAAGTGAGTACCTCTTCCACCAACTGCTGACCTTGCATCTGCGAAACTTTCCTTCAACATGCCCTTAGTTCCTATACTCACTGTTTAGCCGCTCATGCTGCATCTCATTGTTCCGCATGCCCGACACAAGACTCCCAAAGTAAGCACTCTACTCGGAACTCCTACATGGCAAGCGAGCCCCAGGTGGCAGAGGGAAACATTTCAAGGACACCCTCACAGCCTCCTTGATAAAGTGTAACATCCCCACCGACACCTGGGAATCCCTGCCCAAAGACCAGTCTGCCCGAAGTGGAGCACCTCGAGTCTCATCGCCGAGAGCATGCAGAAAGCAAGCGCAGGCAGCGGAAGGAGCGTGCGGCAAACCAGACTCCCCGCCCACCCTTTCCTTCAACCACTGTCTGTCCCACCTGTGACAGAGACTGTAATTCCTGTATTGGACTGTACAGTCACCTGAGAACTCACTTTTAGAGTGGAAGCAAGTCTTCCTCGATTTTGAGAGACTGCCTATGATGATGATGATGAATACATGTCACACACAAACACTTGTGCTCTCATTTCTCATGCATCATCACAGTACTCAGCAACCATGCTTTATTTTACAGGCCAAACAGGCTCACAATGGAACTGAGCAAATGATGACCGGGGGTAGAAAAGCAGAGACACATGTGCTCACACCTGTAGAGGAGAGGGCTCAAGCGTTGGTTGGTGGCCATGATGCATTCCCTGTGGCCGATGGTAGTGCAGACGCTGATGTGGGTAAGTGAAGGCCATCCTTCAATGACTCTCTCCTTCAATGCACCAGTGCCCACTGTTCCTTACCTTCACTAGCTGCTAGTTGAATCCTCCATGCCTTCATTCTCCCATTTCCCCCTCATGACAGCCCTTCTACCATTTATGTTCGAAGATGTCAGTCCCCCCCACCCCGTGGGCAGCAGAACTGGTGGCAGTGATGAGGGCAACATTGGTAAGTGAGGCCATCGTTGAATGTGCTTGCTACTTGAATGCACCAATGCTTACGGTGCGTTTCTGTTCAAAAGTGTGCTAGTTTCAGGCTCTATGCGTCAATCCCCCACCTCCCCCTCGCAGCAGCCCTTCTCCCATTTATGCTTGCAGATGAAACAACACCAAGACAGACACCTCTGAGACCACATGCAGACTTGAAGTGTAGGCTGCCTGATATCTCCCCAAGCAGCGATGAGGACACTGAGGTCTCTAGTGATGAAGGGACGATATTCAGCACTCCCTGGCTCATGCCACGAAATAATGAGGAAGAGGTGGACAAGGAAGAGACGGATAGCACACGTGTGTCACTGCTTCCACCCACACGCGGCAGCTCAGATACTGGTGGGAGTGTGCGGTCTGATATAGTTGATGTGAAAGGTGGGGCGGCACTGGATATTGCACCGGGGACTAGCAGGATGCAGCACGGTGACGGGAATAGGCAACCTCAGGTGCCACCTCTCCAGGGGGCGAGTCCGCACTGGAGTTTTGCTGAGGAGGACTCAGACGAGCGCATCGATGTTGCGGCTTACGAGAGAAGGGTGGAGGTCATGCATTCGCAGATGTTGGGGGCACTGACAAGGGTACCAGAGAGGCTGTTGGAAGTGATGAGGAGTGTGGAGGAGTCCGCTTCCCGCATAGTCGACAGCTCTGTGCACACCATGGAGTCCATCATTGCCAGTGTGCAGGCGATGGTGGACTCCCCGAGAGACCGTGCTGATCCAGCTGTGATGCCGCAACCTGCAAGTGATGTGGCAGCTGCCATGTTGGCACAGGCGCGATCGAACGATCGCATCGGTGCTGCATTGGAAAGAATGGCCGCGGTCCTGGAAGTGCAGAATGCTCTATGCAATCTGGCCAACAGGCCACAGAGCATCTTAGTGCTGCCATGGAACGTCAAACTGCTGCCATCACTGGTGAATTTGAGACTCTGGCTGCTCTCATGCAGTCTCAGCTGACTGCCACCAGGCACCTCAGTGTTGCGTTTGCGGCTGGGTCCAACAGAGGCCACAAGGGACCCTCGACTCTTGCACGACAGCACTGACCTGACCTCTCTCAGCTTGGTGATGGTGGTAATGTGCTTCCCCTGGGGAGTGACACAGGCTCCTCGGACCAGGATCATGATGATGTGCTCTCTCAGGATCACAACATTCCTGCCCCAGACCTCTCACCCTGCCAGTGCCTCCACGCATGGTTCCACCCATGCCAAGCCAGACTGCACCCTCCCAGGAAGGTGCTGGCTAGTCTGTACCTGCCCTTCCAGGCCCAGAGGTGTTCCAGGGTGGACACCAACCACAGCAGCCTTCCTGGACACATGATGCAGCCACAGGGATGACACTTAGACATAGTGTTAGGGTAGTCATGTGTAAGAGGTGTTATAGTGAGATGCACAGGGGTAAAACATGATTAGATTATTATTATATTGTTGTTTATGTTCTGTTTTTGCACTGATTTGGATAATTTGATAAATCTTTATTTTTGGCACATATATCTGGCCAGGTGTTTCATTTGGGAGTGGGCAATTCTTCTTGAAGACACTCATTGCGATGGCCATTGAAAGTGGGAGCTGAAGGGTCGTGTAGATGGGATGTTGGGATTATCTGAAGCGAGCAGCTATGAGATGCAGCTGCACCTCCCTCGCAGGGTTGCGATGGGGACGACGCCTCCTAACTCTGGGGCGATGGGGATCCTCCTCCTCCTCCTGCGTCACCTCCTCCTCAGGTGGTACTACTGGCTCAACCACCAGCAGCTGTCCCCTCATGATGGCCAGGTTGTGCAGTGTTATGTATGCAATAAAGGTTCAAACTGAGTACTGTTTAACTAAGCAAGATACAACCTTGCTTCTGCTTTATTTTGGCCCAAAGTATCTGACTCACAAAATGGCTGGCCTTTTATACCAGAGCAGCACCATGTGCGTGCTGCTCAGTGGCCTCCAGCAATGACATCATCTGGTGGCTACAAACAGCATGTACATACATGACATGCAGCATGCAGAGGACCATGACGATTATGGAGACCTGTTGAGAAGAGTACTGCAAGGTGCCACCAGAGCGGTCCAGGCACCGGAACCTCTGCTTAAGGATGCCTATGTACCACTCGATGAGGCACCTGGTGGCACAATGAACGTCATTGTATGCATGCTCCAGCGCTGTCCTGGGGTTCTGCAGTGAAGTGAGCAGCCACAGGAGATATTCCTTGTCCCCAAGCAGCCAACTGCATCCTGATTTGGGCTGGTGAAGAGGGCAGGCACACTGGTCTGGCGCATGATGAACGAATTATGACTGCTGCCTGGGTACCTCACATCAACTGCCAGGATCCGACGCTGGTGGTCACATACAAGCTGCACATTCAGCCCAACGTGTGTGCATTCAATGGCACCCTGCACCCTCGGGAAGCCTGCCATTCAGGCAAAACTGGCCTACCACTCCACCTGTTTGTTCCTTGTCATTGGTAGGGAGATGTACTGGACCCTTCTCCTGCATAGTGCATCTGTGACCTGCTGGATGCCCCAATGTGCTGAGAATGTTGCCAATGTCTGCAATGGAAAGACCCTGTGTCGTAAAAATTCAAGATGATGGTGACCTTGGTCTCCATGGTGAGGGCGGTCCTGAGGCATGTTTGAGGCTGCAGATCTTCTTGCAGGACAGTGCAGAGCTCCCATAGTACCTCCATATGAAATCGTAGCCTTCGCAGGCATTGCTCATCACTGATCTGGAAGAAAGAGAACTGAGGTCTGTAGACCCTTTGAGGATAGGGCCACCTTCCTCCAGGCGTGCGTTGGCCACATCCCCTGGCAGCTGCCTATTGACCATCTCCCTGGTCCTCCTCATTCTCGGGCTCCTCTGGAGGCTCTTGCTGCAAAGGCTCCTCTCCCAGTATTTGGAGGGGGGGGGGCATCCCTCACCCTCCTCCTGATGCCATCTTCCTTCTGGCCACCCTCTCTAGCTGCAGGTCTGCGCACATCTACACGCCCTTCTCTCGGTTGTGCAGCCATGGCTGCTGTCTTCCTTGCCCACTGCCTCTCTGCACGGTGCTGATGGCGACACCTTCTCCTGCGTGTTCCCCTGCCAACACTGATCCCATCCTCAGGGTCCTGGAGCCCAGAATGAGGCTACAGGCTTCCACTAAAGAGTCAGACCTGAAAATCCTCCAAAAGTCTCTCAAAACCCCTGAGCAGCACAATGGAGGCAAAATAATAAAAACCTATATTACTGAAAAAATGGACCTGATTGCAGCAACAGTTCATGTCGCATTTATGGACCAACTGAAAAACCTCGCGGGGACACTGTCGGAAAAAATCCTCCCATTTTGTGGCTGAATATCGCTGATGTGGCCGCTTTTCAATGGGCCGTCACTGCTCAGGTCACCACGGCACAAATGCCTTTATCGTGGCCTCACCCCGCTGATTCTGGCAGAAGTGCACACCGCTGGAACTCCCCCAAGCTGAATATGGTTCACTGGCGGAAGGGTTGACAACCAGAGGACACAGATTTAAGGTGATTGGCAGTAGAACCAAAGATGACATAAGAAAAAACTTTTCTTACATAACGAGTGGTTAGGATCTGGAATGCGCTGCCTGAAAGGGTGGTGGAGCCAGACTCAATCTCTGCTTTCAAAAGGAAATTGGTTAAGTACCTGAAAGAAAAAAATTGCAGGGGAAAGGGCGGGGGAGTGGGGCGGGCTGAGATGCTCTTGCAGAGAGCCGGCACGGGCTCGACGGGCCGAATGGCCTCCTCCTATGCTGTAACCACTCTCTAATTCTATGAATGCAGGGAAATTGAATGAGAGTAAATAGTTCCAGTTTAAATGCTAACACCAGCACAGGCATGATCGGTCAAATGGCTCTCTTCTGTGCTGTAAATTCAGTGCTTTTATATAGATCAGTGCTGTTTTGCACGGACAATGCTAACTTGTGGTAGAAATACAAAGAAAGAAAGACTTGGATTTATATAGCATCTTTCACGACCACCGGACGTCTCAAAGCGCTTTACAGCCAATGAAGTACTTTTGGAGTGTCATAGGCAGTCCCTCGGAATCGAGGAGGACTTGCTTCCACTCCCAAAGTCAGTTCTTTGATGGCTGAACAGTCTGATACGAGAGCCACGGACCCTGTTACAGGTGAGACAGACATTCGTTGAGGGAAGGGGTCGGTGGGGCTGGTTTGCCACACGCTCCTTCCGCTGCCTGCGCTTGGCCTCTTCATGCTATTTGCATTGAGACTCGAAGAGCTCAATGCCCTCCCGGATGAACTTTCTCCACCTCGGGCGGTCTGCGGCAGGGTCTCCCAGGTGCCAGTGGTGATGTCGCACTTTACTAGGGAGGCTTTGAGGGCGTCCTTATAATGTTTCCGCTGTCCTCCTTTGGCTCGTTTACCATGAAGGAGCTCCGCATAAAGCATTTGCTTAGGGAGTCTCGTATCTGGCATGCGTACTATGTGGCCTGCCCAGCGAAGCTGATCGAGTGTGGCCAGTGCTTCAAGACTGGGGATGTTAGCCTAGTCGAGGACACTGATGTTGGTGCACCTGTCCTCCCAGGGATTTGCAGGATCTTGCGGAGACATCGTTGGTGATATATCTCCAGCAACTTGAGGTGCTTTCTATACATCGTCCATGCCTCAGATCCATACAGGAGGACGGGTATTACTACAGCCCTGTAGGCCATGAGTTTGGTGGTAGATTTGAGGGCCTGGTCTTCAAACACTCTTTTCCTCAGACGGCCGAAGGCTGCGCTGGCGCACTGGAGGCGATGCTGAATCTCGGCATCAATGTCTGCTTTTGTTGGAGTGTAGTCACTGTTGTAATGTGGGAAACACGGCAGCCAATTTGCGCACAACAAGCTCCCACAAACTGCAATGTGATAATGACTAGATAATGTGTTTTTTATGTTATGTTGATTGAGGTAGATAGAGAGGAACTATCTCTGGTGGAGGGAGTCCAGAACAAGGGGGGATCATGGTATAATAATGCTAAGAAAATTAATATAATTTATTGAAAGCAAAAATAATAGAAGTGCTAAATGACCGACGTGTTGATAACTTGATGTTTTGGCTAAATACTCAGGACTGCATACATCCTTGTTGTTATCCCATATCATCTATAATACAGTAAAGATCTCACATCTGTCAGCATTTCCTGTCTACATTACCTTCCTTCCTGTTGTCACACATTTGTCAACTTTTTCCCATTGTAAAATTGCGTGTCCATATTTATAATGGAAACTGGCAATTATAATCTTATCGCAATGTAATTACACCCTCCGACAGTGGTGGTGCTGTGGCATTTCAGTTTGAAAGCTCCCTGCTCCTCAGCCTGTACTGCAGAGAAATATTTTATTAAAAGCCCCTGGTCCCAAGATCCACCAATTGCTAGCCTCCTTTTGCCTTAGTCTTAATCTTTGTGTTACCCCACAGGATATTAACTAGTCTATATATAAGCTGACTTATCTTTATTTAAAATACAACAGGTACTCTCAAATAAGCTACATTATTTTTAATAGTGTTGGTATTCTTGCATGTCAGTAACAACCTTGACTATAAAGGTGATTTTACACTGCAGTAGCGTTTTCAACTCCAGACACATATGCACAGTTGATGGTACCACCAAAAAGTAAAATTACCAGTGTGTCATCCAATGCCAGTGGAGATCCCAGTTTTTTTCTGGTTTTCTGATCGGCTAGCAAAATTTAGAGCTCCCTGATTATCTTGTAAGCATTCTGATCCATTTTAGCATGCCAGCATCTTTAGATCATAATGTAAAGTGGTATCATAGCATAAGCACCCTGACACATGGAACCAGCTCAGCGTCAGAATTCCAGCAGGTTTACTATGTGTATACACAGTGCTCAAAAGCTCACAGCACTAGCAGAAGTGCCCTGAGCATGCCTGGAACAGTGGAATATTCTCGTTTCAGGGGTTAGTCTCTGTGGAGTCCAGCCCCATTTTGTTGCACAAAGGTCAATGTCTCAAGAACTGGATGTTAGATTTTACCAAATTAGGTAAAAGAACAATCAATTTGGAAGCCGATTCCCTAAATGTGATCTTAATTAAAAGTGTGAAAGTAATTCAAATGTATGGTTTGGAAATCCCAGCCTCCCCGAGTCCGTACTGCGTGTCTACATATCCAACACATATCGGGAGCGAGGGCATTTGCACGGGCAAGATTGCTGGATTTACCCATATCTTGCCCAGCAAATGTCCTCAAAACTCTTGCGCCTGATAAAAGCAGGTGCATAGCCTACTGTTACAGGCGTAAGCATTTTAAAACACATTTAAAACATAAACAATAACATTTTAAAAACACATTTTATTTTTAAAAACCCTGCCCACTAAGGTAAGTTTATTGTTAACTCTAATTACAAAACTTTAAAAAAATTCGGAAAAATATATATTTTTTCTAAGGCATTTATTAACTTTAATTTCAATTAATTTTAATTATGTGAGATGTGTTTTTTATTTTTTATTATGGTGTTTAGTGTGTTTGTTTTTTTTCTCATTAATAGCAATGAGAACTGATAGATACAGAGTTATTGCTATTAATGAGAAAGCGGTGGAATACCGTACCTGATTGGCTGAGCAGTCACACATGACTGCACCGTCTCCGTGGGAGCCTGGAGGACGGGAGCGCGCTCCACAGCGCGGGAAGAGAAGGCCTCCCGACCGGAATCCCACGCTCCTCCGGGACCACCAGGTACTTGCGTAGAAATGTTTCAGGTCGGAGACATCCGCCCGTGGGAAGCCTCCGACCACAATTTCTGGGCCAATATCTGGGATGACTGAGGTAGGTATAGCTAGAAGTAGCAAGAAAATACAAGGTAAAATTGTTTACAAATATTGTGTTAAAATGGCAGTAATTGGAATCTGAAGATGAATATGGTGATGTTATTAAATTAGATCAAGGATGAAATTAGATTTTATTTTAAGTAAATTATGTAAAAACCCACAGTAGTTTGGCACCAATTCGAGCTTGTCTTAAAAATATTTGAATTGTCAAGCATCACAATGGCAACTAGAAACTTAACCTTACAGTGGTAATAGTATAGTTGTCCTAGTGCTGGACTCAGTTTGAGGTAAGGACTAATCTGATTCATTGATAAAGTCATCTGACATTTTAAATATTAATTACTGTGAATCATATACCACTGTTGAATACAGCAGTATTTATTCTGAGCTGAGGGTTGAATGTGATGGATTTGTAGCACTGTGCATACAGTGATACTAAATGACCAAGCAATATTTAACCACTTGGTGGCTCTAATATGAAAGCTTTTGCACAGTAAAATTTAAAATAAAAGTATGGTAATGCTACTTCAGAAGCACAAAAATAAATGAGCTCACCTCTGATCAAACTGATTAAATTATTTCCAGCTTGATGTGGGCAATTAGCAATTTTCTTTTAAGTATATTTAATTGCATGCATGCAGTATCATGCACTGCATCTTGTGTCACAACGAGATAGAAACTCATCTATTTATAACAGTGCTAAACAATGCACTTAAGCATTCATTCTACTGTGGAAACAATCTTCTTGTCATTTTAGCGATGTTTTTGAGTGAATTTGTATCAGCAAAATCTGAATCAAGTTCAAGTGGTGCACAGTTGAGCATATCTGGCGTACAATTCGTTTAGCCATCTATCACCAGATTTGGTTAGAGCACATCAAGCATTATCAGGCTTCACTCTCCACTGCCAAAATTTCCAACTATTCTAGGAGAGCAAAGATAACACCTGGCTTCTTTTCTCCAATGTCAAATATCTACCTGAACCCCCCACCACCCTCCATCTCACCTCCAATAACAAGCGGGAAGTGTTTGAACTTTGCCTCAATGATTGACATTAACCATTAACCTCTGTTGCTTTTGTCCATTTCTCTTTGTCCACTGAGCGAAACCGGCCCTCAGGTTCACCCTGCCCTAGTCATGTCCCAGCTCCGATCCAGGTTCTCTCTTATCTTTGTCCATGCCTATCTAAACCCATCCTGTCCACAACATCCATCTCCTGCTCGCTTGTCCCCATTCCCATAAAACAACTGACCAACCAATCTTTCATCCTGGCACCCATGCTAGCTGACATTGTAAATGATTGCACAACTGCCAACTCCTCTGAGCACTCTGCTCTCACCACATTCCAGACATTTGGCTTGACATTCATTACAACATCACTCGCCACCTACCCATCCTCATTTCATTTTGCTTCTTCTCCAGCTCTCAGCACATGCACTATAAGCGTAAGCCCTACACATTTCCATTTACCTCTACAACAGCCAACTCTTGCGCACTGGTTCTGCAGGATAACACAGCACATAATGCAAAGGGAGATGGACCTAAACTCATGGTCCTTACCCAAATGGATCACAAAGCCCTGGAGATTAGTAACCCAGGCAAAGCTTTGGGCATCAGGAAAATCAAGGTTGGCGTATTATCTGGACAAGGTGTCTGCATACAGCTCAGTAAATATTCAGCAAGCCTCACAACTGCAAGCTGCTTTCTCAATTCTATCACCTGCGAACATCCACCCTCTCAGTGCCATCTTAATTCTTGGCCCTTTTCCCTTCCTTCTAGGGCCTTCTCAATACATGGATCCTGCTGAAGAAGACACTTAAGAGGAGGACAATTCTTCTGAGGATGCACCATCAAGCACTCCATACCTCCCAAGCACCAGCACAGACCTCTAATGTAAAGTTCCCATCTCCGTGTTTAAATCCCCTCATGGCCTTGTCCCTTCCTGTAACCTCTTCCAGCCTTACGGGCTCCTTAAACCTCTTTGTTCCTCTGAATCTGGCCTCTTGTGCATCTTACTCTGCCATCATTCAAAACCGCCCGCTGTACCTTCAGACATTTAGGCCCCAGGCTCTGAAATTCCGTCACTAAATCCTTCTGTCTCCCCACCTCCCGCTTCTCCTTTAAGACCCTCCTTAAAACGCACCTCTTTGACCAAGCTTTTGGTCATCTGACCTAACATCTGCTTTTCGTCAGCATCAATTTCTGCCTGAATACGCCTCTGTGAAGAACCTTGCAATGTTTTTCTATGTTAAAGGCGTTATAGAAATGCAAGTTCTTGTTTTCACATGTCAAAGGCTTATAATCAGAGCAGATTTGGGTTTATGGGCCTTTTGGTTTGTAATCCTCTTGGAAACAGTGCCAGCTATTTGACTGTAACTGCTTGTCATTTTTGCTATTTCTTTAGGTTGTCATCCAATTTGGTATAATCCACAGACATAAACACATTGGACAATATTCATCCTCATACTGACTTTAATTTAATGCGCAGAGATGCTGGGAATGGGGGGCCCCGATAGCGCATGGAAAACCCAGAAATATGATGTACAGTGCATCTGGCAGCAGCTTTTTAACACAGTCTGTTCATTAACATCTGGTTTCTAATTAATGCAGTGGCCGCAATGATGACTCATATAATGTAATCTCAATGCCATTATTTCAAAGCACACTCCAAACATGCCAGCTGAAGCTGTTGGAGTTGTCATGGAGAGAGAAAGAAGTGTTGGAATTAAGACAAGACGGGCAAAGGACCTGCCCCGCTTCACTGATGCCTCTCTGGATGTGTACTTGGGGACGGTGAGGACTCGGAGGGAGATACAGTTCCCTAATAACGAGAAGAAGGAGCCTGCTGGTGAGACAAAGAAGGTGTGTTTGGAGGTTGCCGAAGAGGTCAGCAGCCGGAGCGTGGTGCCATGCTCCTGGATCCAATGCAGGAAGTGCTTCAATGACCTAAGCAGGTCAGGAAAGTTGTGAGCAAGAACACATTGCCCTACATTCTGATGTGCTTCCCCCCCCACCCCCTCATTCTGCCTTCTCACGCCTATTCCAGCACATCACTCCTCACACTGACTTACCTTGCAGCTGTACCCATCTCTCTCTCTGCGCACTTCCTCACATCACCATCTATCCAGCACGGCCACTGACCGTCATCCCATGTAATATCATGCCTATTCCTCATCGTCACCCTCGACAAATGCTCTCCATCCATTGGATGAACACATGCCATCACTCTGACTCATAGGTCTCTTCTTTCACTCCTTGCAGGGAGAGGCAGATAACTGGAGGGTGCCCTACACAGAAGCATTTCCTCTTTTCACCTGTTGCCACCTGCGCCCCCCCCCCCCCGCCCACCCCCCAGCCTTGTGTCCCAATGGTCGAATCTGCTCCTGTACAGGTGCAGGTTGAGCAGCTTTTGGCGGGGCCCTCATGGGCTACAAAACCCAGAGGACATCCACCAAGAGCAATTCAACAAGAGCAGTGAAGTGAGCAGGCTGCCTCTACCTCTGCAGAAGCCACAGGGGTTACACCATGTACAAGCACTTGGAAAAGGAAGAGTAAAGATATTTAGTTGAACAAGGATATGCACATGGATGTGTTCGACATTGTTAAGTTGTTAAGTTTTTGTTGTGTATTTGAAGCACATGAATATTATTCTTTAGAACCACTTTCCCATTTTGCCCATTTTTTTTGCTGGGTGGCAAATGGGCTTTTCAGTTATTTGATGTTGAATGGGAAGACATGAATTATCAGAAACCAATGGGGTTCTGTGAAAGAGATTGTTGTTGATTGCAGGACTACTTTGTGTTAGTGGCATTGGAGGGGCATAGTTGGCTTTAGCATGTGGTTGTTAGATGGGTGCACTGATAGAACCTAAGTGAACCTCGCAATAATTAAGACATCCCGAGCAGCAATGTGTGCTGCTGGTGGTGCACTGCCTGTATCACCTTCAGCCTCCTTGTCCTCCTCCTACTCCTCCTCCTCCTTCGAAGAGGCTCTGTGCTTTGTTCCTCCTGCAGGTCCAAACCTCGCTGCTGGTCAATGTTGTGCAGAGTGCAGCACACTCGACCATTCTGGATTCCCTAGCTGGTGTGTGCTGAAGGCCGCCGCCAGATCTGTCCAGGCACCCGAAGTGCATCTTCAGCACGCCGATGGCTTGTTTGATGATACATCTGGTGGCCATATGGCATCCATTGTATCGCTCCCATGCCTCATTCCTTGGGTTTCTGTGAAGTTTCATCAGCCACGTTGTAAGCGGGTATCCCTTGTCTCCGAGCAGCCAGCTGGCAACTCTGGTTCCAGGTGTGAAGACATCTGGGAGGGTGGACTGCTGCAGGACGAAACCATCATGGCAGCTTCCCGGGAATCTTGTGCACACATGCATAAAGATCTCCTTGTGGTTGCACACCAGCTGCACGTTGACGGGGTGGAAACCATTGCGGGTGACGAACATTCCTGGTTGATATACAGGTGCCGTAATTGCCACATGCGTGCAGTCGATGACGCCCTGTACCTTGGGGAAGCCAGCCAGAGCCATAAACCTGAGCACCCGCTCCTTCTGACTGGCGTCATCGCAGGCAAAGTTGACATAATTGGCAGCCCTGGCAAACAACCCATCAGTCACCCGTCTAATGCATTTGTGAGCCGCCGGCTATGAGATCCTGCAAATGTCTCTGGCAGAGCCCTAGAAGGATCCAGAGACAAAGAAGAAGGTGGTGACTTTGACAGCCACTGGTAAAGTTGTATTCAGGTCACACATGGCTTTAATTGGTTGATCAATGCTCATTTGCTCAATCACATAGTTGCTCATTGAGATTAAAAGATTCTTGTTCAATCTGCTTTGTATAAAACCTGGCCGTCAAGGATTCTGAAGAAATGCCACTGACCTGATTATTATGGAATCATTATATCAGGCTGGATTTTTGCCGTTTTGCGATTTCACCCGTTTCTGGGCGCTAATCACGGCAAAATCCAAATTTTAGTGCTGGGTTAGCACTACAGCACGCAACTTTTGCCAAATGAAAGTTCACGACTGGTGTGAGCACTAACTCTGGCGTTGCATCACAGAATTTGTGCGCCGGAGCTGAAAGGTTTGAATGGAAAAAAAACAAATTGGCCATTCTGCGCATGCGCAAATTTTTTTGGCCGCGCTTCTGGTCTGTAGTCCGATCGCAAACGCTAATGCAGGGTGCAGACGCCGCGCGCATGCACAGTACACCCAGGGCTGCATCAGCCATTTTATTATTTGATTTTGCTGATTGAGAAGGAGGACATCAGGCAGCATGCACGAAGATTCACACAGGAGAATAACAAAGCTCTTGTGGAAAGGAGATGGCAGAACTCTAAAGGAGGGGTGGATGTAGACCCCTGCCAGCGATTTTTAACAAGATCTGGAGGGAGATAGCTGAGGAGGTCTTTGCCTTTGATACAGTAATAAGGACTGAAACACAGTGCCGGAAAAAGTTTAACGATCTTTTAAGGGTTGTTAGAGTGAGCACAATTTTTATCCATGCACTCCTTTATTACTTAAATTATAAATCTGACACACTATTTTTTAATTTGGCACCCTATTTGCCATGAATGGTCTTTACTTTGCCATGAATGATTATTAAGATTGCTTTCTGAGATCTGATAAGATGTCTCCACACTTCGATGTCCTCCTGATGAACCACATGCAACTTCCAAGACCATTAAACAGAGGACTCTATTACATTCAGACAATATGGTATAAGTGCTTTGGTGGCAATGTGTGCCACAAGAGCAGATGGACCCTCTGGTGACCATTCCCATTTTAATCTTTGCAGGCAAAGAAGTCCCATAACCGCCATGAACAGATAGGGACAGGTGGCGGTCCACCTCAGATCCTGCCACTTACAGACCTGGAGGAGCAAGTGGCAGGCCTCATCAGCATCTCAGGTTGGGCAACTGCCACTGGTGGCACTGACCCCCGCTTGTGTCCTGAGGGTAAGTCCTGCACACTCCCTGGGCTGGGTTTGGGCAATGTGATGCAGTGACTGTGGACTAGGGTTGGGGCAAGGTCCTGCACACTTTCTGGTCTAGGGTTTGGGCAATGTGATGCAGTGTCTGTGGACTAGGGTTGGGGCAATGTGATGCAGTGACTGTGGACTAGGGTTGGGGCAAGGTCCTGCACACTTCTGGACTAGGGTTTGGGCAATGTGATGCAGTGTCTGTGGATTAAGGTTGAGGCAAGGTCTTGCACACTCTCTGGACTAGGGTTGGGGCAATGTGATGCAGTGTCTGTGAAATAGAGTTGGTGCAAGGTGATGCAGTGTCTGTGAAATTGGGTTGGGGCAATGTGATGTAGTGTTTGTGTACTAGGGTTGGGGCAATGTGATGCAGTGTCTCTAGACTAGATATAATGGAGTAGCGGCGGTCCTTCACATGAGCCTGTGCTATGCGACCTTCCTCATGTCACCCTGCCCCCTCCCCTGCTGCTAACCACTCGTCTGTTGCTTTCTACTTCCTGATGACCAGTCAGAGGCGCTGAATTCTTGGGATCAGCTCTCCACGTCAGCCCAACATCAACATGTGGAGGAGGAGGAGGAATTTGACGAAGAGGAGTTGACGGAGACCAATCAGCTGACTACAGGGGGCTGGGGAAGGGGTAGCAGATGTACTCTATATCTCTTTTAACACTGGCAAACGCCATGTCCAAGGATGATCAAATTTTCCTGGGCTTTGAGATCTCTGAGGCTCCTGGGACTAGTGGCGTGCAGCAACGCAGTTCTGGGGTTGAATCCTGTATGCCATCTCTCCAGAGGGTTAGTCGGCAAAGCCGGTCTGCTGACAGACAGGCAGACATGGAACTGGACATGGTGGGACTGTCCAGGGAGAGCATCAGGCTCACCCATCAGCTCCTTGAAGTCTTGGGTAGGATTCGCGCGAGCATTGACAGTCTGAAAGCGACCATTACGGAGGTAGGGTCGCAGATTGTTGGTGCGAGCCGCGAAACTTGCGAGGCCAGCAACGCCCAAGCGAGGCTGGTGGCCTCCACAAATCACACTGTGGCACACAAAGGGTCCAAGTTTCCACACGATAAAAAACGGGTGCCCCTCCGAGCTGGGCGCCCGTTTTTCGCGCCTAAAACGGCGCCGGAAAAAAAACTCGCGATTCTGGAGAGCCCTGCAGCTCCTTGTCTGTTTGGCACGGCGCCCAGGGGAGCGGAGCCTACACTCGCGCTGATTTTGTAAGTGGGAGGGGGCGGGTACTATTTAAATTAGTTTTTTTCCTGCCAGCAACACTGCGCGTGCGCGTTGGAGCGTTCGCGCATGCGCAGTGTGAAGGAAACATTGGCACTCGGCCATTTTTGTAGTTCTTTGTAGCTGTTTAGTTTTCGAACATTTTTTAATAAAAGCACATTGCCATCAGCACATCAGCACTGAGAAGGCTGCAGGAAGCCTCAGAAAGTTGAGGCAGCCGTTTCCCGACGACCTCCCCCTTTTGCCGTTGAGAAATGGCTCCTCAATTTCTGAGGCTTCCTGCAGCCTTCTGTCTCCTTCCCTCCCTCCCGCCGTCTGGAACGGCTTCCTCCCCCCCCCCCCCCCCCCGCTGCGTTCGGTCGGTCACTTGGGTCCCTCCCACCCGCTCGCTCGTTCGCCGTCTGGAACGGCTCCCCCCCCACTGCGTTCGGTTGCTCGCCCGCCGTCTGGAACGGCTCCCCCCCCCCCCCCCCCCCCCCGCTGCGTTCGGTCGGTCACTTGGGTCCCTCCCACCCGCTCGCTCGTTCGCCGTCTGGAACGGCCCCCCCCCCCCCCCCCCACCCCCACCCGCGTTCGGTCGGTTGGGTCCCTCCCCGCCGTCTGGAGTGGCTTCCCTGCGTTCGGTCGGTCCCCTCCCTCCCTCCCGCCCGCCGTCTGGAACGGCTTCCTTCCACATCCCCCCCACCCCTGCGTTCGGTCAGTCGGTTCCCTCCCTCCCTCCCTCCCGCCCGCCCGCCCGCTGTCTGAACGGCTTCCTCCCCCCCCACCCCGTGTTCGGTCGGTCGGTCGGTTCCCTCCCTCCCCCTCCCCCGCGTTCGGTCGGTTCCCTCCCTCCTTCCCTCCCGCCCGCCCGCCTTCGGGAACGGCTGACTCGTTTTGTGAGGCTTGCTGCAGCATTCTTCCTGGCTGAAGCACTTTCACACAGGTAGGAAGATGGTTTATTTAATCTTTTCTTTGCTTAGAAATTTTTATTCAGGTTGGATTTATTTGTATAATATTTTGTATAAGTATAAATAAGGATTAATTGTAGAATTTAATGAGTTCCCTTCCCCCCTCTTCCCCCCCCCCACCTCGTTCTGGACGCCTAATTTGTAACCTGCGCCTGATTTTTTAATGTGTAGAACAGGTTTTTTCAGTTCTACAAAAATCTTCACTTGCTCCATTCTAAGTTAGTTTGGAGTACGTTTTCACTGTGGAAACTTTCAAATCAGGCGTCAGTGGCCGGACACGCCCCCTTTTGAAGAAAAAATTCTGTTCCAAAGTAGAACTGTTCTACCTGACTACAACTGCAGAAAAAAAAATGTGGAGAATTGCAATTTCTAAGATAGTCCGTTCTCCACCAGTTGCTCCTAAAAATCAGGCGCAAATCATGTGGAAACTTGGGCCCAATGTGTGGCGATCAGCCTTTCCGAGTTCCCCAGTGTGACACCCAGACCCACCCCCACACCACCTGTCACTGGCGACGCCGATGAAGAAGCTCGCCAGTCACAAGCAGGGCCATCCACGTCACGAGCTGGTCCAGTGTCTCCCCAGGAGGTATCTCCAATGTCTCTCCCCCCAACACAGCAGCGCTCTGACAACGTTGCTGCACGCTATCGTGGTACCACTTTGGGTACAAGGAGCTGTGAGGGAGGGGGATAAGGGTAAAGAGGTGGGGGGGAAGCCAGTGTTAAAAAACCGTGAGGCAGTGGTGTTGGTTATCATGTTGTTGTTGTTTTAGTTGTAGTATAATCATAGTTTGATCACAATTTATGTTATTTTATTAAAGTTTCAGCATTTTCAAATTATGTTCACAAGGTTATAAAATTTTACAATGTTTGATAAATTATTTTGTTCACCTTAAACATTCCTGCGTAATGTCTCACTTGCAGAATAAAAGGGGGAATAGTCAACTTGGTGGGATAGAGTGGCCAGGCAATGGTGAAGCGTGCTGTTCACTCTTCAAGAAAAGTGTTCAATTATGAACTGCCGACGTAAGGCTTTTGCAGCGGCGAAATCTTCACGATGCCTCCCCTGTGGTTGTGGTGGGGGTGGTGGTGACATGGGTTCCTCGCCAGGCTCCTCCTCCTCATCCTCCTTCTCCTCCCCTCTCTCCTGAGGTTCTTCTGCAATCCCCATTGGAAAATCTTGTCCCCTCATGATGGCTAAGTTGTGTACCATGCAGCACACCACAATGTACTCAGAGACCTGCTGAGGGGAGTATTGTAGTCAGCCTCCAGAGTGCTTCAGCACTCCAATTGTCTGTTCGACAACGTTGCGTGTGGCTGCATGGCTCATTATAGCGATGTACGGCTTCTGTCTGAGGGGGTCATGAGCCAGGTGGTGAGGCCATAACTGTTGTCCCTGAGCATCCAGCTCTGGCCTGCGGTTGACGCTCGAACAGGCCTGAGACACTGCTCTCATGCACAATGAAAGTATCATGGATGCTCCCCAGATATGGGCATTGACTGCCATGATACACTGAGTATGGTCGCAGATGATCTGTATGTTCAAGGAGTGGAATCCCTTTTGGTTTTGATAAACCTCTGCATTCTATAAAGGTGCTCACAGGTCGATGTGTGTACAGTCAAGGGCACCCTGAACTTTGGGGAAACTAGCAAATTTTGGCCTCCTTGGTCTTTGGGAAGTTTATGACGTCCAACCTGCATACATACAGTGCATTAGTCACGTGGTGAATGCAGCAATGTGTAGCGTGCTGCGAGATGGAGCATATGTCCCCATCTGATGCCTGAAAGGAGCCAGAGGCATAGAAGGCAAGTGCCGCAGTCACCTTCACCTTGACGGGCAGTGCGGTCTTCTTGCCGCTGGTAGGCTGTAGGTCTGCCTTTATGAGCTGGCATATCTCTGTCAGCACTCCCTTTCGGGAGTGCAGCCTTCTAATGCACTGTCCCTCAGAGAGCGATGTTCCCTGTAAACTCGTGGGGGGTAAGGCCTCCTCCCCATGTGTCTGTGACCTCTTCGAATACATTCAAAATGTTCATCAATAAGCCTTTTCGCAGCTCGACACCCTATAAATACAGCAGCCAGGAATAATGGCTGACATTAAAGTGTCCTTAAATGTCCTTTAAAATGAACTATAAACTCACATAAAACTTCACTATGAAAAATGCAGCCTTCTTCTCCCAATCCTTTGATGCACTCAACTTCTCTGTTTTCAAGATGGTGTCGTTAGTGCCTGGTGTGCCCTGGGTGCGACTGGTTTTTGCTGGTGGGTTGCCGGGCGGACTCTATATCCGGCGATATGACTGAAAGTTCTGCCCGGAGCGCTAGCGCAGCGTTGCACGCCGAATGATGTCATCCAAACGGTGAAAACATCGGGCAGGAACTAAGTTTTAGCACCACCGCAAAACCACTGCCGAAAGTTCCGCCCAGGCGCAAAATGTTGTACGCTCGTTTAGCGGCAATAAAAATGTTTTTGTGCCCCGCCCAGGCGCTAAACGATGCGCAAATTAGCCGAAAATCCAGCCAATAGAATGTTGGCTTTCACACACTATGCATCTGTGTAAATGCAGCCCCTGTCAGCGACAGATTGTTGGGGGTGGTTCTATTAACTCTGTGCTCTTTACCTGCTGTTTGTTTTGATCTGATAAAAGAGATTGTAAATTTTCTCACAAATTGTGACTGTGACCGAAAAATGAACCCTTTTAATAGCCAGGTAGAATAAAATTATTTTGGAGAAGCTCTGTAAGTTTGGAGAAAATGTATGTCTGAATTTTGTTCTTGGTGGGTCTTAGAGGCACTTCAACAATACATCACCTATCAATTTATTGCCAAATTTCAAATATTTAAAAAAAACTTTTCAGTGTAGTGTTGAATTCAACCATCCAATCAAATGCACATTGAAATGACCCCAATACATACCACTAGCTTTTGGAAATTATTCTAACAGCAAAGACTAAAAATGGCAGGGTAAGTGCAAGTCAGAAAGCTTTGCTTTTGAAGCAAAGGTTGAAGTTCTGATGAAAGAAGCCCTCAAATGGCATGAAGCATGTTTTGAACTTCATATAGAATGCAACTACACTTTGCAAGGATTGTACAGCCTTGCCTAAATCTGAGCAAAAAATAATACATTCACCCCAAAAAATGCATGGAATGACTGGAAGGAATGTCTAAACAATGTTAAAACGACCAGGAAGGAGAAGACCTATAATGGGAGAGTGAGATGTGCTACCGGGTATGGTGGGATGGTGGTGGGGGGCAAAGGTAGAGAGAGAGAAAAAAGGAAAATAAGGTTGATTCGAGTGATCTTAAAAAGTTTAGTAAATCTGATTATTTAAATATCTGATTAAAGTCAAGTTTGTCCATTATACATAAAATAGTATATATCTTGCATATGTAGAAATGAAATATTTGCTTATGTAGCATACTCAATCACATATCTAGTATACAGTGTTATTTTATAACTGTATACGTGCCATTTTTAGTTTAGAGTATAGCCATCATTCCCATATTTTTTCAGGCATACTAATATAGTTATTTATAGTTATTACAGATGCCACTTTCACAACTGACCCCTCGATATCCAGCCATTGCAAGACATATTGCAGCCTTAATTAACATAACCTGTTGCCTTGAAGCATGCATAATCTTCAAAGATACTACAATGGTGTTTCTCAATTAAGTACAAAGACTCGCACATCATCATAGAACTTGTAAAATCCAAACATACGGAGAACAAAGCAGCTCCTCTGTTTCCATTCAGCTACATCTCTGTTCAATTTTGCATTGGTAGCATTTATTTGATATCCTCAGCCATGTGGAATGAAGAAAAGTCAAATTTTTTCTTCTCCAATGTTGGATAGTTTCAACCGTGATGTTCGGTTAGCGGATTTCCCAAGTCTGAATCATCTGTTTGATAGACTTAATACTGTTCAAATTTTCATCTTTCAGAGCCAACACGGGTAACACAGGTTTGTTTTCAATTTGATAAGGCTCTGCGCAAGAGATTATTCAACACAAATGAAAGTGCATGGACTTGGAGGTAGCGCGGTGACATCTATTAGTAATTAGTTGGGAGGTAGGAGACAGAGAGCAGGGGTGCAAAGAATCTTTTCTGATTAGTGACAAGTGGTGTTCTCCAGTGATGTGCACCATCAGCTTTTCACATTATACATCAGTGACTTGGATGAAGGAATAGAGAGTTGTATAATCCAAGTTTGCAGATGACACTACTTCACCTGAAGATTATTGTTCGTCTTGACTCTCCATGTGCAATGCCGCAGGAGATCAACGAGCAACAGGGAAAATGGAAAGGGAGTCACTTAAATCACCATCGCTGTGGATTGTTATTGGTACTTGTCTTTGTATTTTTATCAAATGAGGAGTGGTCCACTATCCTGCCGTAATTTTTAGATGTTGCTTATCATTTACAACCAGGTAATTTATAGGAACCTTGACGATTGTTACCTCCTCTTCTGTTGCTACATGAGAGATTGCTGTGAAATATATATCCAAAAATAATTGTAGTTTGCTCTGGTTATAAAAAAATCAGTTTCAAGCTGGTGTAAACATTTCCACATGGCTGCTTTTCTCTTCCAGAAAGGATATTTGCTGGTTACTGTCATCTTTTGCATCCTTCATATCCATAATTGCAGGACACCCACACGTATCTAATAGCAACAGCAAATAGGAATGCTGCTGTCCATAACACCAACAACTCTGCACTTGACACACGTTAGTGTAGTAATCCACTTTTTGTTCATAGACACAGACATGGGCTGGAATTTTGCATACCTGGGCGGGTGGAGTGCAGCCGGTGTCCATGGCGGGTCGCGACCCCGCTGCTGGCTCCATTTCGCTGTTGAAAATGAACTTACCTTAATGGGGCCTATTAAGCCCACCCAGCTAGCATCGTGCTTTCAGTGTACTACAGCATTGGAGTGTGGCACACACTGACGATCACTGCACCAAGGCACAGGGCTGCACCCAGGTTTCCCATCACTCCCTCCATGTGCTTATAGAGGGAGTCAGAGCACGCAGGGAGGTCCTCTTCACTTCCAATGGATGGAAGAGACCTCCCCAGGAGACCAAGAAAGCCTGGTTGCACATTGTACAGGAGTCCACAAGCAGGGATGTGGTCAGGAGGAACTGGGTGCCGTGTCACAAACATTTCA
Source organism: Pristiophorus japonicus (assembly GCF_044704955.1). Classification (NCBI taxonomy): domain Eukaryota; kingdom Metazoa; phylum Chordata; class Chondrichthyes; family Pristiophoridae; genus Pristiophorus; species Pristiophorus japonicus. The sequence continues at coordinate 5,378,127 of NC_091986.1, forward strand.
ATGATCTCGTTAGATCAGGAAACGTTAGTACAAAGCCACAGTCACCTTCATCCTGCTGTGCTTCTTATCACATCCCCATCACTCTGCCTTCCTGACCCTGCTCCTGCACATCCTTACTCACACCAACATACCTTGCACCTCCACCAATCCCTCTCTATCTACATTATCACATCCCCATCTCACTAGCCACCTCTCACACTCACCCTTATCCGAATGCAATCATACCAACCAACACACACAAGGAGGCCACTTGGCATTTGCACCCCACTCCATCATAGTCACCCTCCAAAAATGTAACCCATCCATTCCTTACACTAATTCCATCTCTCTCACTCAACCTTCTCTTCTTTCCCTCCTTGCAGGAAAAGAGAGCCCATAATAAGAGGTAGAGGGAGAGAACCAGGGGTGGCCCTCCATCATTTGCTACTTACAACAGCAGAGGAGGCTACCATAGAAGTTTCTGGAGTTGCCAAGCTGCTGGAGATGGGAGGCAGGAAGAGGGGGACATCTTAACAACCCAGTGACAGAATTACATCTCAGACATGGCATACAGCAGTCACTCATATCGGACTGATGTCAGCAGCCATGCAATGGTCATCATGTGCATCATGGTATCTGTTCCCATTCTGCATATGACATATCTAACTCATCTCCTTACTCTCCCACAGGTCCATCATGAACCCCACCCCCTCCTGCCGCCACTGTCCAGGAGGAAGAGGAAGATGGATGGTGGTAATATATTGGCATGGATAGAGGATTGGCTAACTAACAGAAAACAGAGAGTTGGGATAAATGGTTCATTCTCTGGTTGGCAATCAGTAACTAATGGGGTGCCGCAGGGATCAGTGCTGGGACCCCAACTATTTACAATCTATATTAACGACTTGGAAGAAGGGACTGAGTGTAACGTAGCCAAGTTTTCTGACAATACAAAGATGGGAGGAAAAGCAATGTGTGAGGAGAACACAAAAAAATCTGCAAAAGGATATAGACTAAGTGAGTAGGCAAAAAATTGGCAGATGGACTATAATGTTGGAAAGTGTGAGGTCATGCAGTTTGGCAGAAAAAAAAATCAAAGAGCAAATTATTATTTAAATGGAGAAAGATTGCAAAGTGCTGCAGTACAGCGGGACCTGGGGGTACTTGTGCATGAAACACAAAAGGATAGTATGCAGATACAACAAGTGATCAGGAAGGCCAATGATATCTTGGCCTTTATTGAAAAGGGGATGGAGTATAAAAGCAGGGAAGTCTTGCTACAAATATATAAGATATTGGTGAGGCCACGCCTGGAATACTGCGTGCAGTTTTGGTTTCCATATTTATGAAAGGAAATACTTGCTTTGGAGGCAGTTCAGAGAAGGTTCACTCGGTTAATTCCGCGGATGAGGGGGTTGACTTATGAGGAAAGGTTGAGTCGGTTGGGCCTCTACTCATTGGAATTCAGAAAAATGAGAGGTGATCTTATCGAAACGTATAAGATTATGAGGGGGCTTGACAAGGTGGATGCAGAGAGGATGTTAGAATAAGGGGCTGCCCATTTAAAATTGAGATGAGGAGAAATTTCTTCTCTCAGAGGGTTGTGAATCTGTGGAATTCGCTGCCTCACAGAGCTGTGGAAGGTGGGACATTGAATATGTTTAAGACAAAAATGGACAGTTTCTTAAACTATAAGGGGATAAAGAGTTATAGGGAGCGGACAGGGAAGTGGAGCTGAGTCCATGATCAGATCAGCCATGATCTTATTGAATGGCGGAGCAGGCTCAAGAGGCTATATGGCCAACTCCTTCTCCTATTTCTTATGTTCCTATGTTCTTATGACTCCTCAGAGGAGCCTCCAGCCTCTGAGGGTGCACCGTCACCAGACCCAAATGCACCCAGCACCATCGCAGATACGCACACCTCGGTGGGTCCCACGTGAGATAGAGTGTTGTCACCTGCTGTCTCACAACTCACAGGTGAGCAAGAGCAGGTGATGGAGACAGGGACAGCAGTGGAGACTCCTCACTGGACGGCGCAGGATGCTCCCAGCTCTGCTTAGCTGCAGGCAGAGGCTGAGCCTCGGGGGCATAGAGAGAGGGCGATCCTGGAGGGACAGCCAGAAGTGCAGGAGGCTCTGACAGGTTTTGTGACTGTGATCTCTGTAAATGTTCAGAGAATGGAGGAGTCCATCTCCAACATGAGCAACACCGTGTCGCTGGCGATGGCGACTATTGGCTCCTCCATGGAAAGGATGGCCACCTGCATGGAGCAGCTAATGTACCACTCACAGGAGCACATGGTCTCTATGGACAATAGATGGTAAAGGCTCATAGACTTCCTCTCTCGAAGGGATGTCAATGAAAACGTGCATCCTCATGGCCCCACTGCTGTGCAGCAAGGTGCTCTCCAGCTCCTTGCTAGCAGAGAAGTGCAGGTGGCCCAGGAGAGGGATGATGTTGAGAGGGGACATGAAAGTGGGAACTTTTCTCAAAGCGCTCACACTACTCCCCCATTGTACCCTTCCCCGCTCCCCCTCAGTCAGAGCCCCAGATGCCTCCATGGATCACGATGGCCGAGTCTGCCCCTGCACATTTGCAGGAGGAGCAGACTTTGGCGGGGCCCTCACCGGTTCCAAAACTCAGAGGACGTCCGCCAAAAGTGCCTGACAAGTTGCAGCAGGGAAGGGAGCAGCCTGCCTCTACCTCTGCTGAAGCCACAGGGGTTGCACCTCGTAGAAGCACGCGTAAGAGAAAGGTGAATCACAACTAGATGCACAAGGGTAGCCACTTGGGTGTTTTAGTCAATGTTACTATCAAGTTTCCATTAATGTGATGTCAGCCATAAAAATCTTTATTTTCATGACATTCCCATCTTGGACACATTCTTGTGCACTTTTGGAAGTGGCTTAGTGAGTTTCAATGAATGGTGAGACATAATGGTACCTTGCTGACTTGTCAAACAGAGCATCAGTCACCTGGGTGATACATCTTTGGGCGGTCAACTGCAAGATGCCACAAATGTCTGCTATAGATCCCTGGAAGGAGCCTGAGGCAAAGAAGTTGAGGGTGGGGGTGACTTTGACAGCCGCTGGTAAGGCATGTCCACCGGGTCTTCTGGGCAGCAGGTCTTGCTCCAGCAAGCTGCAAATGCCTGTGACGACCTGGTGTGATAGCTTGAGCCTCCTCTGGCACTGCTGCTCCGTCATGTCCAGGAAACTGATCCTCTGTCTGTATACCCTGTGTTGGGGGTATTGCCTCCGGTGCAGTGCAGCCCTGCGCTGATGCCCTGTGTCCTGTGCGGCATCACGTGGTTGAGGAGAAGGTTGGTGTTGTTATTGGTGCTGCTGGTGTGCCTGGCACTGCTGGTGTTGGGGCTTATCGTGGTCCAATTCTGGGGACCAATGTGAGACAGTATAAATGGCACCCATGCTGATGGAATAGATGGCAGGTGAGGTAGAGATGACAGAAGCGATCTGTCATTGGTGTGATGGGTTCTACCAGTGAGGTGAGACTGGATGGAGACTTTTCTCGCAGGACTTGCAGGCTGCAGGAAGCTCAATCTGTGCTGGGAATGTACTCAGCAACAGCCAGAGGAAAGTGATCAACGTTCAGGTGGGAGTTTTTATAGTAAATTTCAGGCTGTCGAATAAATCAATGGCCACTCAACTCTCGCCTCAGGTTTTCAAATGTGAGTCCCAAGCTGTGTAATGCCCGTGACCATCCAGGGTTAGCCACCTCTGCTGTTTGGGTCGCTGCCACGCCGGCAAATGCCCCCCGAGGGAAAGATGCATGGGGGCAGGATAGTGGCATGTTGCCAACCCACTCCAACATATTTCAAATTTCCCACCCGACCCGCCTTCGATCGCCCCAGCGCCTGAAAATTCAGGCCACCGGTTCTGTGAATTGAGGAAGGATCTGCGATCTGGCAGTGTCAGGTTGTGAGGAGATAGAGGGGTGGGTGGTTGCATGAGACTGGCAGGGCAGCGATTCTCTGCCTGGTCCCCTCATGCTGCTGTACCCCTGAAGTGCTGACCCTCAGTTGGGCTCTGCCAGAGCTTGCAAAGGTCCTGAGGTCTTGCAGCTCTGCACAGGGTCTCAGGATCTGTGAGGGCAGAGAGACGGAAAGGACAGTCTTGGGGTGTGGTCGAGAATGGTCTGTGTCACCTTGCAATAGGCTACTGCCCGTTTCTTCCTCCAGTCCGATCTCCCCAGTTGTTCAGGTCCCGCCCCCTCCCTCCTCTCGTTATCCTCTTGTCCTGCGCAATGGTGCCAGCTGCCCCATTGCTCGGTGGGCAACAAGCAAGAGAACCCTTGCGGAAATTCACCCCCTGTATGGAGTTAGATGAAGTCCTTACTACTAGGGGAATCAAGGGGTATGGTGAGAAAGCAGGAATGGGGTACTGAAGTTGCATGTTCAGCCATGAACTCATTGAATGGCGGTGCAGGCTAGAAGGGCCGAATGGCCTACTCCTGCACCTACTTTCTATGTTTCTATGTTTCTATGTGGCTTGTGAGGATCTGTTGTTTGCTCCGAAGCACCCCAGGAAGACAAAAGCCCTGGGGGCCGAAGTTCACCCCTGTTGGAAACGGGGCGCATTTACCGTGATTCAGCTGCTTTCACCGCCTCGGTGGATGCGGTGGCCACTTGCGCAAAATTGAGCTCTTTGTCTATTTTTTTCCAGTGGGGTGGAAGTCGATCATAATGGGGGTCGGGCGGAGTGTCCGCCGCTGTCATTCACCAATGTAGCGCTGACGACATCATCATACTGGCGATCCACCACGTCTCTCTCCTTCACTTAAAGAGGAGAACCGCTGCAAGCTCTGCCATTATTTTAGTTAGGTCCACTGGGCCGCCGGGGATGGTTTCAGTCGAGCCAGCGGCCTGCCACCCAAGAGGGAGTGCGAGGGTGCCTGTTGGTGGCCCGGCCGAACCCGGGGGCTTAATTGTCGGGGCCGACCTGACTGTCGACCAACAAAAAACAATAAGGTGGCAGCCGCGGCAGTGCGCCCTCCCCTTTAATGGCGGCCGCACCGCCATTTTGCACACACTGCAAACACAGTGCACCAATGGAAAAAACTGTCGGTGGCATGAGTGGCATTTGCAAGATTTTTCAAGGTAAATTTTGCTCGCGGTGTGGGAGATCGGCGGTGCGCGGTTTGATGACGCACTTAGGAGGGTTCGGCAGCAGCGTGGCGGAAGTGGGGATCACCGGAAAAACCAGCGGGGAGAATTTTACGAGCGGTCATTCGACTAAAGATCGGCGGCCATTCGACACTGCCGGGTGGCCAATGCTTTCTGGCGATAACAGGTCTTATCGGGAAGCTGAATTTCGGCCCCCTGAATTTAATCTAACCTGGGAACCGAGGCAGTTTGCGTCGGATGTCCGTTTTACACCCCGTCCTATTTTACATTCCACTGAAGTCAGAGGAGAGCAAATTCGGGCAGTGTGTAAAATGGATGGCTGACCTGATACCGTCCGCTTCCCATCGGTGGGTTTGCTTAAAATTCATCCCAAACAGTCTGGACATGCCTGGAGTAGAGTAACAATGAAAAATGTTGGCCCGATAGCATCTATAAAGAAAAAACATAGGTTCACCTTTAAGATGTAGTGATTGTCTCATGACTGGAAACTCAAACATAAAAGAGAATCTAAATAGACCTGAGCCTGCGGTGGGGCGTGGCGGGGTAACACGTATCAGGAATGCAGACCCTGGCCACAGAGAGGCATTGGGTCAAATGACCAGTGTTTTTTTGTTTGATAGGAAAACGGAAAGTGCTGGCAATGTATCTGTTCTGGCCACAGGTGCTGACTGAGTGTCTGCAGCATTTTCTGACTTTGTTTAAGATTTCAAATAGCTGCTGTTTTTTTAAAAATGTGTTTGGGTTTTTTGAAAAGCTGCAAAACGAGGTGAAACTGGGAGGATGATATACAGACTCATCTTTGAGGCAATATCAAGCCATTAAAAGAGCATAAGGGCATGAAAATAATCGAAGTATCTATGGGTGAGAGGCACAGAAAAACAAACAAACAATGCTGAAAGCAGGAAATGCCAGAGATACACAGCAGACTTGCCAGCACCCAAAGAGAGATAAACACCAGATACCCTGGGGACCTTTACCCCTGTCCCGAACATTACTAATACAGTAAGAGGGGATGAGTTGACAACAACAACTTGTATTTATATAGGGCATTTTTCATAGAGAAATGTCCCAAGGCGCTTCACAGCAGTATTATGTGATACAAATTTGACACTGAGTAGAAAATAACGCAGGTGACCAAAAGCTTGGCCAAAGAGTGTTTTGTTTTAAAGAGCGTCTTGAAGGAGGAAAGAGAGGTAGCGAGGCGGAGAGGTTTAGGTAGGGAGTTCCAGAGCTTGGGGCCCAGGCAGCTGAAGGCACGGCCACTAAAGGTTGAGCGATTATAATCAGGGATGCTCAAGAGGGCAGAATTAGAGGAGCGCAGGCATCTCGGGGGGTTGTGGGGCTGGAGGAGATTACAGAGATAGGGAAGGGCGAGGGCCATGGAGGGATTTGAAAATAAGGATGGGAATTTTGAAATCGACGAATTTTGAATTGACGAGAACCATTGGATTTTCATTTATTTAAAAATATGCTAGAATAAGGACAATTCACAAATTATTTTAATTCTAATACCACTGAATTTTTAAAAAGCCTTCTCTCATGGTTGTAGGTATTGCCTATGTTTCTCTATGTATTGGGTTACCTTAACTTAGCTGTGCCAGCTACACATAGCACAGGCCAGGGGAAGAGAAAATCGTATCACCATGTTGCACTGCCTAGTGTCTGGTTTCATAAAAACATAAGAACATAAGAAATAGGAGCTGGAGTAGGCCATTTGGCCCCTCGAGCCTGCTCCACCATTGAATAAGATCATGGCTGATCTGATCATGGACTCAGCTCCACTTCCCTGCCCGCTCCCCATAACCCTTTACTCCCTTATCTAAAAATCATGGTTTAAAAACTAGTATTAAAACACTCTACCTAAACGCACGCAGCATTCGAAATAAAGTAAATGAGTTGACGGCACAAATCATTACAAATGGGTATGATTTGGTGGCCATTACAGAAACGTGGTTGCAGGGTGGCCAAGACTGGGAATTAAACATACAGGGGTATCTGACGATTCGGAAAGATAGACAAAAAGGGAAAGGAGGTGGGGTAGCTCTGTTAATAAAGGATGATATCAGGGCAGTTGTGAGAGACGATATTGGCTCTAATGAACAAAATGTTGAATCATTGTGGGTGGAGATTAGAGATAGTAAGGGGAAAAAGTCACTGGTGGGCGTAGTTTATAAGCCCCCAAATAATAACTTCACGGTGGGGCGGGAAATAATCAAGGGAATAATGGAGGCATGTGAAAAAGGAACGGCAGTAATCATGGGGGATTTTAACCTACATATCGATTGGTCAAATCAAATCGCACGGGGTAGCCTGGAGGAGGAATTCATAGAATGCATACAGGATTGTTTCTTAGAACGGTATGTTACAGAACCTACAAGGGAGCAAGCTATCTTAGATCTGGTCCTGTGTAATGAGACAGGAATAATAAACGATTTCCTAGTAAAAGATCCTCTCGGAATGAGTGATCACAGTATGGTTGAATTTGTAATACAGATTGAGGGTGAGGAAGTAGTGTCTCAAACGAGCATACTATGCTTAAACAAAGGGGACTACAGTGGGATGAGGGCAGAGTTGGCTAAAGTAGACTGGAAACACAGACTAAACAGTGGCACAATTGAGGAACTTTTAAGGAGCTCTTTCATAGTGCTCAACAAAAATATATTCCAGTGAAAAAGAAGGGCGGTAAGAGAAGGGATAACCAGCCGTGGATAACCAAGGAAATAAAGGAGAGTATCAAATTAAAAACCAATGCGTATAAGGTGGCCAAGGTTAGTGGGAAAATAGAAGATTGGGAAAATTTTAAACGACAGCAAAGAATGACAAAGAAAGCAATAAAGAAAGGAAAGATAGATTACGAAGGTAAACTTGCGCAAAACATAAAAACGGATAGTAAAAGCTTTTACAGATATAAAAAACAGAAAAGAGTGACTAAAGTAAATGTTGGTCCCTTAGAAGATGAGACGGGGGATTTAATAATGCGAAATGTGGAAATGGCTGAGACCTTAAACAATTATTTTGCTTCGGTCTTCACAGTGCAAGACACAAAAACCATGCCAGAAATTGCTGGTCACAGGAATGTGGGAAGGGAGGACCTTGAGACAATCACTATCAGTAGGGGGTTAGTGCTGGACAGGCTAATGGGACTCAAGGTACACAAGTCCCCTGGTCCTGATGAAATGCATCCCAGGGTATTAAAAGAGATGGCGGAAGCTATAGCAGATGCATTCGTTATAATCTACCAAAATTCTCTGGACTCTGGGGAGGTACCAGCGGATTGGAGAGCAGCCAATGTAATGCCTCTGTTTAAAAAAGGGGGCAGACAAAAGGCAGGTAACTATAGGCCGGTTAGTTTAACATCTGTAGTGGGGAAAATGCTTGAAATTATCATTAAGGAAGAAATAGCGGGACATCTAGATAGGAATAGTGCAATCAAGCAGACGCAACATGGATTTATGAAGGGGAAATCATGTTTAACTAATTTACTGGCATTCTTTGAGGATATAACGAGCATGGTGGATAGAGGTGTGTGATGGATGTGGTGTATCTAGATTTCCAAAAGGCATTCGATAAGGTGCCACACAAAAGGTTACTGCAGAAGATAAAGGTACGCGGAGTCAGAGGAACTGTATTAGCATGAATAGAGAATTGGCTGGCAAACAGAAAGCAGAGAGTCGGGATAAATGGGTCCTTTTCGGGTTGGAAATCGGTGGTTAGTAGTGTGCCACAGGGATCGGTGCTGGGACCACAACTGTTTACAATATACATAGATGACCTGGAAGAGGGGACAGAGTGTAGTGTCACAAAATTTGCAGATGACACAAAGATTAGTGGGAAAGCGGGTTGTGTAGAGGACACAGAGAGGCTGCAAAGAGATTTAGATAGGTTAAGCGAATGGGCTAAGATTTGACAGATGGAATACAATGTCGGAAAGTGTGAGGTCATCCACCTTGGAAAAAAAACAGTAAAAGGGAATATTATTTGAATGGGGAGAAATTACAACATGCTGCGGTGCAAAGGGACCTGGGGGTCCTTGTGCATGAAACTCTTTTGAGTTTACCTGAAAATAAACATAAACATTAAAACCATGCCACCCGCCTGGGTGACACAGCAGACATTTTCAAGGCCCCTTTTTTTTTTTTTCCTTTTTTTTCTTTTTTTTGGTTTTTTTTGGGGCGCTAAAATCAAATTTTTCCAGTGCCCCCTATAAAAGGGGAGGGGGACACTAAAAGCACCGGCAATGAAAACAAATTAAACTTTAAAACGTAAAATCAAATTAAAATTTGGTTGCCGGGCGTGATGATGCACTCCAGTCCCTCCGGTGCCCACATCTCGCGGAAGGCCGCGAGCGTACCTGTGGACACCGCGTGCTCCATCTCCAAGGACACCCTGGACCGGATGTAAGAGCGGAAGAGAGGCAGGCAGTCAGGTTGAACGACCCCCTCGACCGCCCGCTGCCTGGACCGGCTGATGGCACCCTTGGCCGTGCCCAGGAGCAGTCCTACGAGGAGGCCTTCGGACCTACCCACTCCCTTCCGCACAGGGTGCCCAAAGATCAGGAGAGTGGGACTGAAGTGCAGCCAGAATTTCAGGAGCAGCCCCTTCAAATAATGGAACAGGGGCTGCAACCTCGTGCACTCAATAAAAACATGGAACACGGACTCCTCCAGACGGCAGAAATTGCAGGCGGCCTGGGAGTCCATGAACCGGCTTAAAAATTTGTTGCACGGCACTGCTCCGTGCACCACCCTCCAGGCCAAGTCCCCGATGAATAGTGGGAGGACCCCTGCGTAGAGTGCCCTCCATCGGGGACCCCCGCCTCCTCCGGACGGCAAGATGGTACGCCATGGCGTGTCCGGACGGCCGGCGAGGATGGCAAAGTTGAGGGTGTGCAGGAGCAGCCCGTACAGGAAACCCCTCCGCGCGGAACTGAAAGGCACGGAGGGGATTTCCCCGAGGCGGCTCAAGTTGTGAGGCGCCGGCCCCCGAGGGAGGTTCCGGGGTTTGGCGCCGATGAGGAATTCCGTCCGGACGGGGGTCAGTTCGGACGGGATCTCCCCACGTGCTTGAGCCTCCTCGATGCACCTAACGGAGTCAGGGCCCAGAGCTGTTTTTAGCGACTCGATGGCATCGGCCGCGTGGCGGACGTTGGCAGAATTTAGGCGCCGCGCCAGTGTGTCTGGCGCCATCCAGCCCGCTCCTCCGCCATCGAGCAGGTCCCTGACCCTGGTCACCTCACCAGCCACAGCCCTCTCTTCCGACCGCCACATAAAACCTCGGCCGTGGAGGTACGGATTCCCGAGCAGCGGTTCCTGCAGGACGGCCGCCACTCCAGCCGGCGGAGAGCTGCGCTTGGTGGAGACTTTGTACGAGACCCTGATGAGTTCCCTGTAAAAGACAGGCAGCTCCCGGAGGGCGGTCCTGGCACCCTCCAAGTTCACAAACAGGAGCTGCGTGTCATAATTGAGGTCGCGCTGCTGGCGGAAGAAATACCTCGCCAGAGCACACCACCTAGGAGGGGGCTCGACGTAAAGGTATCTCTGCAGGGCCTGAAGACGGAAAGTCGCGAGCTGGGCGCTGACGCACACCAACGACTGACCGCCCTCCTCAAGCGGGAGACTCAAGACCGCGGCAGAGACCCAGTGCTTCCTGTTGTTCCAGAAGAAGTCCACCTGCTTCTTCTGTATCTTGGCGACAAACGCAGGGGGAGGGGTCAAAGTGACCAGCCGGTACCACAGCATTGCGGCCACCAGCTGGTTTATGGCTAGCGCTCGACCCCTGTAGGACAGCACTCGGAGCAGTCCTGTCCAGCGCCCTAGGCGAGCGGCGACCTTGGCCTCCAGCTCCTGCCAGTTCGCCGGCCAGGCTCCCTCGTCGGGGCTAAGGTAGACTTCCAGATAGAGGAGATGGGTCGTGCTCCAGGCAAAAGGCCTGAGCTCCTCCGGCAGGGAGTCCACCCGCCACTGACCCACCACGAGTCCAGAAGATTTCTCCCAGTTGATCCTGGCGGAGGACGCGGCCGAGTAAATCTCCTGGCACTCACGCATCCTCCGCAGTTCAGCGGGATCCTCTACCGCGAGGAGCACGTCATCGGCGTAAGCCGAGAGGACGACCTCCACGCCCGGCCCTTGCAGAGCCAGTCCCGTCAACCTCGTCCGCAAGAGGCGCAGGAAAGGCTCCACGCAAACGGCGTATAACTGGCCGGACATGGGGCATCCCTGGCGCACCCCTCTCCTAAAGCGAAGGGGCGCCGTCAAGGACCCGTTAACCTTAATCAGACACTCCGTGGCGGCGTACAAAAGTCGGATCCGGGCGACGAAATGCGTCCCGAACCCGAAAGCGCGCAGAGTTCCGAGCAGATAGTCGTGATCCACCCTGTCGAACGCCTTCTCTTGGTCGAGGGATAGGAAGGCGACTGACAGACCAGCCTCCTGGGAACAATGGATGAGGTCCCGGACCAGATGGATGTTATCGTGGATTGTCCGGCCCGGGACCGTGTAGGACTGGTCGGGGTGGATCATGTGGTCCAGCACGGCACCAAGGCGAGCAGACATCGCCCTGGCGAAGATTTTGTAGTCCGTGCTGAGGAGGGAGACCGGCTGCCAGTTCTTAAGGAGGTGGAGATCGCCCTTCTTAGGCAGCAGGACGATGACTGCCCTGCGCCAAGAGAGGGGCATCTCCCCGGTCGGCAGACTTTCCCCCAGGACCCGCGCGTAGTCGCCCCCCAGGACGTCCCAGAACACCCTGTGGAACTCCACGGTCAGCCCGTCCAGCCCAGGGGATTTTCCCCTCGAGAGCCGGTCGAGGGCACCGGTCAGCTCCGCCAGGCTTAGCGGAGCTTCCAGATTTTCGGCGCCCTCCGGGCTGACCTTCGGCAGGTCCTCCCACAAAACTCTACGCGCTTCCTCGCTGGACGGATCCGGAGAGAACAGAGCCCCGTAATATTCACGGGCCCTCCGGATCCGAGACGAGAGAGCCGTCGTCGGCCAGCAGCGTCAAGAGCTGCTTACGGACACTCTTCCTTTTTTCCAGCGAGTAGAAGAAGGGGGAGCCGCGGTCCAGATCCCGCAGGAACCGGATCCGCGACCTCACGAACGCGCCTCGCGACCCGACGAGCTGCAGGTCCTTCAGCGCGGCCTTCTTCGCTTCGTACACCGTCCGCAGGGCCGGGTCCTGGACGACTTGACCGAGACGGGCTTCCAGGTCGAGCACCTCTTTTTCTAGGCGCCCGACTCTGGCCGCCCGCCTCTTGGTCGACCCCCTCGCGTACTCTTGACAGAAGACGCGGACGTGAGCCTTGCCCACGTCCCACCATAGCCTCAAGGAGGGGAAGCCCCCCTGCTTCCTTCTCCAGTCGGACCAGAATCGACGGAACGAGTCCTGGAACCGCACGTCCTCCAGCAGCTGGTTGTTAAAGTGCCAGTACGCGGACCCCGTCCTCGCGCGGAGCGAAGCGAGCTCCGCCCACACCAGGTGGTGGTCCGAACACGGCACCGGCCGCATGGAGGCCGCCGGGACGCAGGAAACGTACGCCCGAGACACGTAAAGGCGGTCGACTCTGGACCATCCAACTCCCGGCCTCACCCAAGTAAAGGCGCTGGAGTCAGGGTGGAGATTTCGCCAGACGTCCACCAAGTCGAAGGACCTGACCAGGTCCCTCAACTTCTCCATCGCCGTCATGCACTGCGGGGCACCGGAGCGGTCCCTCGTCTCGAGGGTGCAGTTAAAATCCCCCCCGAGGACAATGCAGTCGCCGACGTCGACGGAGCCAAGAAGAGCGGACACCTCTTCAAAGAAGCGCGTTTGCTGCGGGCCGGGCTGAGGGGCGTACACGTTCACGAGATGGAGCGGCACGTCCCCCAGGCGAACCGTTACGTGCAGCAAGCGGCCTGGCACGGGCTCCTCGACCCCCAAGATCTCCGGCTGAAAATGCGGGCCCAGCAAGATGGCCACCCCACTAGAAATGGCGGTGAGGTGGCTCATGCGGACCTCTCCTTGCCATTCCAGGAGCCACGTGGCTTCGTCTCCCGGAACGGTGTGGGTTTCTTGCAGGAAGCACACCGCATATTTCCCCTCCCACAGGAGCGAAAAATTGTCAAATCTACGGCGTGCCCCTCTGCCGCCGTTGATGTTGAGGCTGGCTATGGTTATCTTCATGGCAAAAGCATAGTGCAACCTCTACCTTAACCTATTGTGGGGGAGGGAGCGGAGTCTTTTGTTGAACTCCGCTCCCTCCGCAGCCCAGCGAGGAGTCCCTCGAGCTCGCGCAGCTCAAGGTGTTGTGCCTTTGTCAAGGGCCCGCCCGCGGCCAAGGCTTTAACGGCGGCGCGGACGGACCCCTTGATCAGCTCTGGCTCGGACCATTTTTCCAGGGCCAGTCGGGCTTGGTTGCAGTGACCCCGGCTCTGGGCCAAAAAGTCCCGGAGTTCCTTTGCAGGAATGAGGATGGTCTCGGCGGCGGCCGCGAGCAGATCCACCGCCTCGCTGGCGGTGGTCTCTAGGTCTTCACCCGCGTCCCCCACCGAGTCCCCGTCCTCCTCCGGGAGGTGGCCGCCAGCAGCCGGCCCATCGACCGCACAAGGTACGGCAAATGAACCGGCCGCTCCAACCGGCCCTGGCTCTGCCCCGATCCCACCCCCAGGATCGTCGGCAGAGGAGTCCCCACTGGGCTCTTTTAAAAATGGTGCTGGGTCGGGAAATGACAGCGGAAGGGGTTCCCCCTCCGCCCCAGGAACCGGGGAACAAGGAGAGACCCAGCCATAGGAAATCCCCAGGCTCCCCAAGTGCACCAGCTCCAAAGTAAGGGGCGAGGGTGGGTGTTCCTCCCCCTCCCCGCTGCCACCCCCCGGCCCAGCATCTACAGTGTCATAATAAACATTTGTTTCGGTTTCTGCCGGGTCGAGCGACTCCCGGGGGAAGTTGGATAATAGCTGGGCGGGCTCAGGGTCGGCCTTTTCGGCCCCGCCCGCCTCAGTCCCCGGGGCGCCCGGCCCGGCGGCAATGCATTCCTCCGTGGTCCCCATGCCCCCCACGACAGGCAGATCTTCCACGCCATCCCCGGGAGGCAGAGGCTGGGCAGCCTCGACTGTCTCACCCTCCCTGGGGACAGACTCCTCCCGCCTACGGCGCTGCTTGGGGGCGCTGGTGGGGGACGCGGGACACGCGGCGGGCACCGCCTCCTCCGCGGAGGGATGTTGTTCCCCCTCCGCCTCAACGGAGCGGCGCCTCCTTTTGTTGCTGGAGGTGCGCTGAGGCAGGGAGACCTCCATGTCTGCCGAGGCCTCCCGCTCTGCCCCCCCCTTTTTCTTTTCTTGCCCGCGCCCGGGCCCCTCTGTGGTGTTGTTCAAGGGCTCGGGCATGGGCTCAGGGCACCCCGCGCTCGCCGGTGGCTGGGTTGGGCCGAGCGCGGTGGTCAATCTTTCCGGCGCACTGAGGGGACCCGCCTCTAGATGTTTCTCCTTGTTCCGCGCCTTCTTTCCGCTCGGACGCTCTCGCTCGCCCCCGCCGGAGGCCCTGAAAACAAAGGCCTCCGACGATGCCCGCGCACCTACGGCTCCCGGCACGCGGACGCAACTAGGGGGAGGGGTGGCGGCGGCGCCAGCCTTGGCCGCCTTCGGTGGTTTGGCGGCCTTGGAGGCGGGGCAGTTCTTGCGAACGTGCCCCACCTCCCTGCAGGAATGGCGCCGCACGCCGTCCGACGTCCAAAAGACGCGGTAGGCAGTCCCCTCGTGCACCACATTAAAGTTCCCCTCCGTCGTCTCCTCCCGCACCAGCCGGACAAAGAGCTGGCGGCGGAAGGAGAACACGTGGCGCAGGCTGTTCTCCCTGAGGCCGAGCGGTATGGGGTTGATCCCCGACCTTACCTCCCCCAGTTGGTGTAGGTGAGGGAGGAGGAGCTCAGCGGGAACAAAGGGCGGGACGTTTGAAATGATGACCCTCTGCGCGGTGGCCTCGAGAGGGTCCACCGGCAGGAACGTCCCGCCCACCGTGAGCCCCTTTTCAAGGGCCAGGGACACCGCCCGCTCCGACCCCAGGAAGAACACGGCCTTCCCAGACATCTTGGAGGCTGCGACAATGGCCGAGGGGCCGACTACCCCAGCCATCGCCCGCACGCACTCCTCGATGCTCATTGTGGGGTGAGTGTAGCTCTTGACCCCATGTTTTTTTGTAATTAATCTGAATGGTGGCAGGGCAGCGGGTGGCGCAGGAGGTGCCGTGGAAGCGGTTGCCACCTGCGCATATGTCCTCGCTGGCCCTGCCACCGGCGTGGATGGGGTCGCCATCACGGGGTCCCTTTAAGGGCTACACCCACCCCAAAGTCACAGGCCTTAATGGTCTTTATTGGCCACGTATATTAACTGAGCAGAGGAGCCCTTAACGAGGCACCTCTCCCCTAGTTGGCAATTGGGGAGGGGCCTTGCTCCCTCTGCTCAGTTGTCTCAATTGGTTTTTTTTAAATTAGGAGAAAGGGGCCTCAGAGAGAGAGGGGAGAAACAGAGTAACAGAGAAAGAGAGAGGGGGGTGGGAAGGGGGGGGGAACTGCGAGGGCAGGTCTCCCCTCGCAGCTGTGGGTGGGTGCACTCCCCAGATGGCAAAACACAAAAAACACAGTCTTTGGATTGGTCTTCAGGTGGGGGGAGAAGACGTCTTCACCTGGGGCAGCTAGAGCCACCAGGCACACACTCCTAACGATGTTAATAGGGTGATTAAAAAATCTTCAGCCTGGTAGCTCCAGCTATCCCAGGCTAGGCAAATGTGGGGGTTGGGGGGGGGTTCCAATTGTGGGGGGGGGCCTAGTTGTAAGCAAGGCCCCCACGCACACTTCCACACACACACACACCCCCCGCGATGTTCCGGCCCTCAGTGGTCTTCTTTCCTCCCCCCACCGATATAACAAAGTCTTTTTGGGAAATGCACCCACACCCACCTTTAGAAATGTAGAGTCTCCCTCCTTCCACACTGGATGTTTGTTGTTGGTTTTTCCCCCTCTCTCCAACTCTTTGCAGAATGGTAAAAAAGTTGGGAAAAAGTTTTCTTTTCTCCTCCTCTCCCTCTGGGTGAAAGTTGGTGGTGAAGCCCCTTCCTTCCTTCTCTTCTTGGGCTGGTCTCAGGGCTCTCCAGGCAGGAGCTAAGGTTGATAGCTGCTCCTCTCACTGCGCACAGCTCCTACTGTGCAGGACACGCCTCCACTGCTCCACGATTGGTTCCTTGTGCATGAAACTCTTTTTGGAGTTCACCTGCAAAAACATAAAACATTAAACGGTGCCACCCGACCTGGGTGACACTCCAGACATTTACAAGGCCCTTTTTTTTTCCCCTTTTTTTTTTTGTGTTTTTCTTTTTTTGTTTTTTTTTTGGGCACTAAAATCACAATTTTCCCCAGTGCCCCCTATAAAAGGGAAGGGGGACACTAAAAGCACCGGCAATTAAAACAACTTAAACTTAAAAACGTAAAATCAAATTAAAATTTGGTTGCCGGGCGTGATGATGCACTCCAGTCCCTCCGGTGCCCACCTCTCGCGGAAGGCCGCGAGCGAACCGGTGGACACCGCGTGCTCCATCTCCAAGGACACCCTGGACCGGATGTAAGAGCGGAAGAGAGGCAGGCAGTCAGGTTGAACGACCCCCTCGACCGCCCGCTGCCTGGACCGGCTGATGGCACCCTTGGCCGTGCCCAGGAGCAGTCCTACGAGGAGGCCTTCGGACCTACCCGCTCCCCTCCGCACAGGGTGCCCAAAGATCAGGAGAGTGGGACTGAAGTGCAGCCAGAATTTCAGGAGCAGCCCCTTCAAATAATAAAACAGGGGCTGCAACCTCGTGCATTCCATAAAAACATGGAACACGGACTCTTCCAGACCGCAGAAATTGCAGGCGGCCTGGGAGTCCGTGAACCGGCTTAAAAATTTGTTGCACGGCACTGCTCCGTGCACCACCCTCCAGGCCAAGTCCCCGATGAATAGTGGGAGGACCCCTGCGTAGAGTGCCCTCCATCGGGGACCCCCGCCTCCTCCGGACGGCAAGATGGTACGCCATGGCGTGTCCGGACGGCCGGCGAGGATGGCAAAGTTGAAGGTGTGCAGGAGCAGCCCGTACAGGAAACCCCTCCGCGCGGAACTGAAAGGCACGGAGAGGATTTCCCCGAAGCGGCTCAAGTTGTGAGGCGCCGGCCCCCGAGGGAGGTTCCGGGGTTTGGCGCCGATGAGGAATTCCGTCCGGACGGGGGTCAGTTCGGACGGGATCTCCCCACGTGCTTGAGCCTCCTCGATGCACCTAACGGAGTCAGGGCCCAGAGCTGTTTTTAGCGACTCGATGGCATCGGCCGCGTGGCGGACGTTGGCAGAATTTAGGCGCCGCGCCAGCGTGTCTGGCGCCATCCAGCCCGCTCCTCTGCCATCGAGCAGGTCCCTGACCCTGGTCACCTCACCAGCCACAGCCCTCTCTTCCGACCGCCACATAAAACCTCGGCCGTGGAGGTACGGATTCCCGAGCAGCGGTTCCTGTAGGACGGCCGCCACTCCAGCCGGCGGAGAGCTGCGCTTGGTGGAGACTTTGTTCAAAACCCTGATGAGTTCCCTGTAAAAGACAGGCAGCTCCCGGAGGGCGGTCCTGGCACCCCCCAAGTTCACAAACAGGAGCTGCGTGTCATAATTAAGGTCGCGCTGCTGGCGGAAGTAATACCTCGCCAGAGCACACCACCGAGGAGGGGGCTCGACGCAAAGGTATCTCTGCAGGGTCTGAAGACGGAAAGTCGCGAGCTGGGCGCTGACGCACACCAACGACTGACCGCCCTCCTCAAGCGGGAGACTCAAGACCGCGGCAGAGACCCAGTGCTTCCTGTTGTTCCAGAAGAAGTCCACCAGCTTCTTCTGTATCTTGGCGACAAACGCAGGGGGAGGGGTCAAAGTGACCAGCCGGTACCACAACATTGCGGCCACCAGCTGGTTTATGACTAGCGCTCGACCCCTGTAGGACAGCACTCGGAGCAGTCCTGTCCAGCGCCCTAGGCGAGCGGCGACCTTGGCCTCCAGCTCCTGCCAGTTCGCCGGCCAGGCTCCCTCGTCGGGGCTAAGGTAGACTCCCAGATAGAGGAGATGGGTCGTGCTCCAGGCAAAAGGCCTGAGATCCTCCGGCAGGGAGTCCTCCCGCCACTGACCCACCAGGAGTCCGGAACATTTCTCCCAGTTGATCCTGGCGGAGGACGCGGCCGAGTAAATCTCCTAGCACTCACGCAACCTCCGCAGGTCAGCGGGATCCTCTACCGCGAGGAGCACGTCATCGGCGTAAGCCGAGAGGACGACCTCCACGCCCGGCCCTTGCAGAGCCAGTCCCGTCAACCTCGTCCGCAAGAGGCGCAGGAAAGGCTCCACGCAAACGGCGTATAACTGGCCGGACATGGGGCATCCCTGGCGCACCCCTCTCCTAAAGCGAAGGGGCGCCGTCAAGGACCCGTTAACCTTAATCAGACACTCCGCGGCGGCGTACAAAAGTCGGATCCGGACGACGAAATGCGTCCCGAACCCGAAAGTGCGCAGAGTTCCGAGCAGATAGTCGTGATCCACCCTGTCGAACGCCTTCTCTTGGTCGAGGGATAGGAAGGCGACCGACAGACCAGCCTCCTGGGAACAATGGATGAGGTCCCGGACCAGATGGATGTTATCGTGGATTGTCCGGCCCGGGACCGTGTAGGACTGGTCGGGGTGGATCATGTGGTCCAGCACGGCACCAAGGCGAGCAGACATCGCCCTGGCGAAGATTTTGTAGTCCGTGCTGAGGAGGGAGACCGGGCGCCAGTTCTTAAGGAGGCGGAGATCGCCCTTCTTAGGCAGCAGGACGATGACTGCCCTGCGCCAAGAGAGGGGCATCTCCCCGGTCGCCAGACTTTCCCCCAGGACCCGCGCGTAGTCGCCCCCAGGACGTCCCAGAACGCCCTGTGGAACTCCACGGTCAGCCCGTCCAGCCCAGGGGATTTTCCCCTCGAGAGCCGGTCGAGGGCACCGGTCAGCTCCGCCAGGCTTAGCGGAGCTTCCAGATTTTCGGCGCCCTCCGGGCTGACCTTCGGCAGATCCTCCCACAAAACTCTACGCGCTTCCTCGCTGGACGGATCCGGAGAGAACAGAGCCCCGTAATATTCACGGGCCCTGTTGTTGACGCCCTCCGGATCCGAGACGAGAGAGCCGTCGTCGGCCAGCAGCGTCAAGAGCTGCTTACGGACACTCTGCCTTTTTTCCAGCGAGTAGAAGAAGGGGGAGCCGCGGTCCAGATCCCGCAGGAACCGGATCCGCGACCTCACGAACGCGCCTCGGGACCCGACGAGCTGCAGGTCCTTCAGCGCGGCCTTCTTCGCTTCGTACACCGTCCGCAGGGCCGGGTCCTGGACGACTTGACCGAGACGGGCTTCCAGGTCGAGCACCTCTTTTTCTAGGCGCCCGACTCTGGCCGCCCACCTCTTGGTCGACCCCCTCGCGTACTCTTGACAGAAGACGCGGACGTGAGCCTTGCCCACGTCTCACCATAGCCTCAAGGAGGGGAAGCCCCCCTGCTTCCTTCTCCAGTCGGACCAGAATCAACGGAACGAGTCCTGGAACCGCACGTCCTCCAGCAGCCGGTTGTTAAAGTGCCAGTACGCGGACCCCGTCCTCGCGCGGAGCGAAGCGAGCTCCGCCCACACCAGGTGGTGGTCCGAACACGGCACCGGCCGCATGGAGGCCGCCGGGACGCAGGAAACGTACGCCCGAGACACGTAAAGGCGGTCGACTCTAGACCATCCTACTCCAGGCGTCACCCAAGTAAAGGCGCTGGAGTCGGGGTGGAGATTTCGCCAGACGTCCACCAAGTCGAAGGACCCGACCAGGTCCCTCAACTTCTCCATCGCCGTCATGCACTGCGGGGCACCGGAGCGGTCCCTCGCCTCGAGGGTGCAGTTAAAATCCCCCCCGAGGACAATGCAGTCGCCGACGTCGACGGAGCCAAGAAGAGCGGACACCTCTTCAAAGAAGCGCGTTTGCTGCGGGCCGGGCTGAGGGGCGTACACGTTCACGAGATGGAGCGGCACGTCCCCCAGGCGAACCGTTACGTGCAGCAAGCGGCCTGGCACGGGCTCCTCGACCCCCAAGATCTCCGGCTGAAAATGCGGGCCCAGCAAGATGGCCACCCCACTAGAAATGGCGGTGAGGTGGCTCATGCGGACCTCAACTTGCCATTCCAGGAGCCACGTGGCTTCATCTCCCGGAACGGTGTGGGTTTCTTGCAGGAAGCACACCGCATATTTCCCCTCCTGCAGGAGCGAAAAATTGTCAAATCTACGGCGTGCCCCTCTGCCGCCGTTGATGTTGAGGCTGGCTATGGTTATCTTCATGGCAAAAGCATAGTGCAACCTCTACCTTAACCTATTGTGGGGGAGGGAGCGGAGTCTTTTGTTGAACTCCGCTTCCTCCGCAGCCCAGCGAGGAGTCCCTCGAGCTCGCGCAGCTCAAGGTGTTGCGCCTTTGTCAAGGGCCCGCCCGCGGCCAAGGTTTTAACGGCGGCGCGGATGGACCCCTTGATCAGCTCTGGCTCGGACCATTTTTCCAGGGCCAGTCGGGCTTGGTCGCAGCGACCCCGGCTCTGGGCCAAAAAGTCCCGGAGTTCCTTTGCAGGAATGAGGACGGTCTCGGCGGCGGCCGCGAGCAGATCCACCGCCTCGCTGGCGGTGGTCTCTAGGTCTTCACCCGCGTCCCCCACCGAGTCCCCGTCCTCCTCCGGGAGGTGGCCGCCAGCAGCCGGCCCATCGACCGCACAAGGTATGGCAAATGAACCGGCCGCTCCAACCGGCCCTGGCTCTGCCCCGATCCCACCCCCAGGATCGTCGGCAGAGGAGTCCCCACTGGGCTCTTTTAAAAATGGTGCTGGGTCTGGAAATGACAGCGGAAGGGGTTTCCCCTCTGCCCCAGGAACTGGGGAACAAGGAGAGACCCGGCCATAGGAAATCCCCAGGCTCCCCAAGTGCACCAGCTCCAAAGTAAGGGGCGAGGGTGGGTGTTCCTCCCCCTCCCCGCTGCCACCCCCCGGCCCAGCATCTACAGTGTCATAATAAACATTTGTTTCGGTTTCTGCCGGGTCGAGCGACTCCCGGGGGAAGTTGGGTATTGGCTGGGCGGGCTCAGGTTCGGCCTTTTCGGCCCCGCCCGCCTCAGTCCCCGGGGCGCCCGGCCCGGCGGCAATGCATTCCTCCGCGGTCCCCACGCCCCCCACGACATGCAGATCTTCCACGCCATCCCCGGGAGGCAGAGGCTGGGCAGCCTCGACTGTCTCACCCTCCCTGGGGACAGACTCCTCCCGCCTACGGCGCTGCTTGGGGGCGCTGGTGGGGGACGCGGGACACGCGGCGGGCACCGACTCCTCCGCGGAGGGATGTTGTTCCCCCTCCGCCTCAATGGAGCGGCGCCTCCTTTTGTTGCTGGAGGTGCGCTGAGGCAGGGAGACCTCCATGTCTGCCGAGGCCTCCCGCTCCGCCCCCCCTTTTTCTTTTCTTGCCCGCGCCCGGGCCCCTCTGCGGTGTTGTTCAAGGGCTCGGGCACGGGCTCAGGGCACCCCG
Organism: Pristiophorus japonicus; assembly: GCF_044704955.1. Lineage (NCBI taxonomy): Eukaryota > Metazoa > Chordata > Chondrichthyes > Pristiophoridae > Pristiophorus > Pristiophorus japonicus. The sequence continues at coordinate 5,399,821 of NC_091986.1, forward strand.
CGCTCGCCGGTGGCTGGGTTGGGCCGAGCGCGGTGGTCAATCTTTCTGGCGCACTGAGGGGACCCGCCTCTAGATGTTTCTCCTTGTTCCGCGCCTTCTTTCCTCTCGGACGCTCTCGCTCGCCCCCGCCGGAGGCCCTGAAAACAAAGGCCTCCGACGATGCCCGCGCACCTACGGCTCCCGGCACGCGGACGCAACTAGGGGGAGGGGTGGCGGCGGCGCCAGCCTTGGCCGCCTTCGGTGGTTTGGCGGCCTTGGAGGCGGGGCAGTTCTTGCGAACGTGCCCCACCTCCCTGCAGGCATGGCACCGCACGCCGTCCGACGTCCAAAAGACGCGGTCGGCAGTCCCCTCGTGCACCACATTAAAGTTCCCCTCTGTCGTCTCCTCCCGCGCCAGCCGGTCAAAGAGCTGGCGGCGGAAGGAGAACACGTGGCGCAGGCTGTTCTCCCTGAGGCCGAGCGGTATGGGGTTGATCCCCGACCTTACCTCCCCCAGTTGGTGTAGGTGAGGGAGGAGGAGCTCAGCGGGAACAAAGGGCGGGACGTTTGAAACGATGACCCTCTGCGCGGTGGCCTCGAGAGGGTCCACCGGCAGGAACGTCCCGCCCACCGTGAGCCCCTTTTCGAGGGCCAGGTACATCGCCCGCTCCGACCCCAGGAAGAAAACAGCCTTCCCAGATATCTTGGAGGCCGCGACAATGGCCGAGGGGCCGACTACCCCAGCCATCGCCCGCACGCACTCCTCAATGCTCATTGTGGGGTGAGTGTAGCTGTTGACCCCGTGTTTTTTGGTAATAAGTCGAAAGGGTGGCAGGGCAGCAGGTGGCGCAGGAGGTGCCGTGGAAGCGGTTGCCACCTGCGCATATGTTCTTGCTGGCCCTGCCACCGGCGTGGATGGGGTCACCATCACGGGGTCCCTTTAAGGGCTACACCCACCCCAAAGTCACAGGCCTTAATGGTCTTAATTGGCCTCGTTTGATTTGACTGAGCAGAGGAGCTCTTAACGAGGCACCTCTCCCCTAGTTGGCAATTGGGGAGGGGCCTTGCTCCATCTGCTCTGTTGTCTCAATTGTTTTTTTTGTTTTTTTTTAAATTTGGAGGAAGGGGTCTCAGAGAGAGAGGGGAGAAACAGAGTAACAGAGAAAGAGAGAGGGGGGTGGGAATGGGGGGGGAACTGCGACGGCAGGTCTCCCCTCGCAGCTGTGGGTGGGTGCAATCCCAGATGGCAAAACACAAAGTCTTTGGGGTGGTCTTCAGGTGAGGGGAGAAGATGTCTTCACCTGGGGCAGCTCGAGCCACCAGGCACACACTCCTAATGATGTTTAAATAGGGTGATTAAGAAAAAAAACTTCAGCCTGGTAGCTCCAGCTATCCCAGGCTAGGCAAATGTGGGGGATGGGGGGGGGTTCCAATTGTGGGGGGGGGCCTAGTTGTAAGCAAGGCCCCCATGCACACTTCCACACACACACACACCCCCCGCGATGTTCCGGCCCTCAGTGGTCTTCTTTCCTCCCCCACCGATATAACAAAGTCTTTTTGGGAAATGCACCCACACCCACCTGTAGAAATGTAGTCTCCCTCCTTCCACACTGGATGTTTGTTGTTGGTTTTTCCCCCTCTCTCCAACTCTTTGCAGAAGTGGTAAAAGTGAGTAAAAGTTTTCTGCTTCCTCCTCTCCCTCTGGGTGAAAGTTGGTGGTGAAGCCCCTTCCTTCCTTCTCTTCTTGGGCTGGTCTCAGGGCTCTCCAGGCAGGAGCTAAGGTTGATAGCTCCTCCTCTCACTGCTCACAGCTCCTACTGTGCAGGACACGCCTCCACTGCTCCACGATTGGTTCCTTGTGCATGAAACTCTTTGAGAGTCTACCTGCAAAACATAAACATTAAACTGTGCCACCCGACCTGGGTGACACACCAGACATTTACAAGGCCCTTTTTTTTCCTTTTTTTTGGTTTTTTTTTGTGTTTTTTTTTTTGGGCACTAAAATCACAATTTCTCCGGTGCCCCCTATAAAAGGGAAGGGGACACTAAAAACACCGGCAATTAAACCAAATTAAACTTTAAAACGTAAAATCAAATTAAAATTTGGTTGCCGGGCGTGATGATGCACTCCAGTCCCTCCGGTGCCCACCTCTCGCGGAAGGCCGCGAGCGTACCGGTGGACACCACGTGCTCCATCTCCAAGGACACCCTGGACCAGATGTAAGAGCGGAAGAGAGGCAGGCAGTCAGGTTGAACGACCCCCTCGACCGCCCGCTGCCTGGACCGGCTGATGGCACCCTTGGCCGTGCCCAGGAGCAGTCCTACGAGGAGGCCTTCGGACCTACCCGCTCCCCTCCGCACAGGGTGCCCAAAGATCAGGAGTGTGGGACTGAAGTGCAGCCAGAATTTCAGGAGCAGCCCCTTCAAATAATAAAACAGGGGCTGCAACCTTGTGCATTCCATAAAAACATGGAACACGGACTCATCCAGACCGCAGAAATTGCAGGCGGCCTGGGAGTCCGTGAACAGGCTTAAAAATTTGTTGCACGGGACTGCTCCGTGCACCACCCTCCAGGCCAAGTCCCCGATGAATAGTGGGAGGACCCCTGCGTAGAGTGCCCTCCATCGGGGACCCTCGCCTCCTCCGGACGGCAAGATGGTACGCCATGGCGTGTCCGGACGGCCGGCGAGGATGGCAAAGTTGAGGGTGTGCAGGAGCAGCCCGTACAGGAAACCCCTCCGCGCGGAACTGAAAGGCACGGAGGGGATTTCCCCGAGGCGGCTCAAGTTGTGAGGCGCCGGCCCCCGAGGGAGGTTCCGGGGTTTGGCGCCGATGAGGAATTCCGTCCGGACGGGGGTCAGTTCGGACGGGATCTCCCCACGTGCTTGAGCCTCCTCGATGCACCTAACGGAGTCAGGGCGCAGAGCTGTTTTTAGCGACTCGATGGCATCGGCCGCGTGGCGGACGTTGGCAGAATTTAGGCGCCGCGCCAGCGTGTCTGGCGCCATCCAGCCCGCTCCTCCGCCATCGAGCAGGTCCCTGACCCTGGTCACCTCACCAGCCACAGCCCTCTCTTCCGACCGCCACATAAAACCTCGGCCGTGGAGGTACGGATTCCCGAGCAGCGGCTCCTGCAGGATGGCCGCCACTCCAGCCGGCGGAGAGCTGCGCTTGGTGGAGACTTTGTTCCAGACCCTGATGAGTTCCCTGTAAAAGACAGGCAGCTCCCGGAGGGCGGTCCTGGCACCCCCCAAGTTCACAAACAGGAGCTGCGTGTCATAATTGAGGTCGCGCTGCTGGCGGAAGAAATACCTCGCCAGAGCACACCACCTAGGAGAGGGCTCGACGTAAAGGTATCTCTGCAGGGTCTGAAGACGGAAAGTCGCGAGCTGGGCGCTGACGCACACCAACGACTGACCGCCCTCCTCAAGCGGGAGACTCAAGACCGCGGCAGAGACCCAGTGCTTCCTGTTGTTCCAGAAGAAGTCCACCAGCTTCTTCTGTATCTTGGCGACAAACGCAGGGGGAGGGGTCAAAGTGACCAGTCGGTACCACAACATTGCGGCCACCAGCTGGTTTATGACTAGCGCTCGACCCCTGTAGGACAGCACTCGGAGCAGTCCTGTCCAGCGCCCTAGGCGAGCGGCGACCTTGGCCTCCAGCTCCTGCCAGTTCGCCGGCCAGGCTCCCTCGTCGGGGCTAAGGTAGACTCCCAGATAGAGGAGATGGGTCGTGCTCCAGGCAAAAGGCCTGAGCTCCTCCGGCAGGGAGTCCACCCGCCACTGACCCACCAGGAGTCCGGAACATTTCTCCCAGTTGATCCTGGCGGAGGACGCGGCCGAGTAAATCTCCTGGCACTCACGCATCCTCCGCAGGTCAGCGGGATCCTCTACCGCGAGGAGCACGTCATCGGCGTAAGCCGAGAGGACGACCTCCACGCCCGGCCCTTGCAGAGCCAGTCCCGTCAACCTCGTCCGCAAGAGGCGCAGGAAAGGCTCCACGCAAACGGCGTATAACTGGCCGGACATGGGGCATCCCTGGTGCACCCCTCTCCTAAAGCGAAGGGGCGCCGTCAAGGACCCGTTAACCTTAATCAGACACTTCGCGGCGGCGTACAAAAGTCGGATCCGGGCGACGAAATGCGTCCCCAACCCGAAAGCGCGCAGAGTTCCGAGCAGATAGTCGTGATCCACCCTGTCGAACGCCTTCTCTTGGTCGAGGGATAGGAAGGCGACCGACAGACCAGCCTCCTGGGAACAATGGATGAGGTCCCGGACCAGATGGATGTTATCGTGGATTGTCCGGCCCGGGACCGTGTAGGACTGGTCGGGGTGGATCATGTGGTCCAGCACGGCACCAAGGCGAGCAGACATCGCCCTGGCGAAGATTTTGTAGTCCGTGCTGAGGAGGGAGACCGGGCGCCAGTTCTTAAGGAGGCGGAGATCGCCCTTCTTAGGCAGCAGGACGATGACTGCCCTGCGCCAAGAGAGGGGCATCTCCCCGGTCGCCAGACTTTCCCCCAGGACCCGCGCGTAGTCGCTCCCCAGGACGTCCCAGAACGCCCTGTGGAACTCCACGGTCAGCCCGTCCAGCCCCGGGGATTTTCCCCTCGAGAGCTGGGCGAGGGCACCGGTCAGCTCCGCCAGGCTTAGCGGAGCTTCCAGATTTTCGGCGCCTCCGGGCTGACCTTCGGCAGGTCCTCCCACAAAACTCTACGCGCTTCCTCGCTGGACGGATCCGGAGAGAACAGAGCCCCGTAATATTCACGGGCCCTGTTGTTGACGCCCTCCGGATCCGAGACGAGAGAGCCGTCGTCGGCCAGCAGCGTCAAGAGCTGCTTACGGACACTCTGCCTTTTTTCCAGCGAGTAGAAGAAGGGGGAGCCGCGGTCCAGATCCCGCAGGAACCGGATCCGCGACCTCACGAACGCGCCTCGGGACCCGACGAGCTGCAGGTCCTTCAGCGCGGCCTTCTTCGCTTCGTACACCGTCCGCAGGGCCGGGTCCTGGACGACTTGACCGAGACGGGCTTCCAGGTCGAGCACCTCTTTTTCTAGGCGCCCGACTCTGGCCGCCCACCTCTTGGTCGACCCCCTCGCGTACTCTTGACAGAAGACGCGGACGTGAGCCTTGCCCACGTCTCACCATAGCCTCAAGGAGGGGAAGCCCCCCTGCTTCCTTCTCCAGTCGGACCAGAATCAACGGAACGAGTCCTGGAACCGCACGTCCTCCAGCAGCCGGTTGTTAAAGTGCCAGTACGCGGACCCCGTCCTCGCGCGGAGCGAAGCGAGCTCCGCCCACACCAGGTGGTGGTCCGAACACGGCACCGGCCGCATGGAGGCCGCCGGGACGCAGGAAACGTACGCCCGAGACACGTAAAGGCGGTCGACTCTAGACCATCCTACTCCAGGCGTCACCCAAGTAAAGGCGCTGGAGTCGGGGTGGAGATTTCGCCAGACGTCCACCAAGTCGAAGGACCCGACCAGGTCCCTCAACTTCTCCATCGTCGTCATGCACTGCGGGGCACCGGAGCGGTCCCTCGCCTCGAGGGTGCAGTTAAAATCCCCCCCGAGGACAATGCAGTCGCCGACGTCGACGGAGCCAAGAAGAGCGGACACCTCTTCAAAGAAGCGCGTTTGCTGCGGGCCGGGCTGAGGGGCGTACACGTTCACGAGATGGAGCGGCACGTCCCCCAGGCGAACCGTTACGTGCAGCAAGCGGCCTGGCACGGGCTCCTCGACCCCCAAGATCTCCGGCTGAAAATGCGGGCCCAGCAAGATGGCCACCCCACTAGAAATGGCGGTGAGGTGGCTCATGCGGACCTCAACTTGCCATTCCAGGAGCCACGTGGCTTCATCTCCCGGAACGGTGTGGGTTTCTTGCAGGAAGCACACCGCATATTTCCCCTCCTGCAGGAGCGAAAAATTGTCAAATCTACGGCGTGCCCCTCTGCCGCCGTTGATGTTGAGGCTGGCTATGGTTATCTTCATGGCAAAAGCATAGTGCAACCTCTACCTTAACCTATTGTGGGGGAGGGAGCGGAGTCTTTTGTTGAACTCCGCTTCCTCCGCAGCCCAGCGAGGAGTCCCTCGAGCTCGCGCAGCTCAAGGTGTTGCGCCTTTGTCAAGGGCCCGCCCGCGGCCAAGGTTTTAACGGCGGCGCGGATGGACCCCTTGATCAGCTCTGGCTCGGACCATTTTTCCAGGGCCAGTCGGGCTTGGTTGCAGTGACCCCGGCTCTGGGCCAAAAAGTCCCGGAGTTCCTTTGCAGGAATGAGGACGGTCTCGGCGGCGGCCGCGAGCAGATCCACCGCCTCGCTGGCGGTGGTCTCTAGGTCTTCACCCGCGTCCCCCACCGAGTCCCCGTCCTCCTCCGGGAGGTGGCCGCCAGCAGCCGGCCCATCGACCGCACAAGGTATGGCAAATGAACCGGCCGCTCCAACCGGCCCTGGCTCTGCCCCGATCCCACCCCCAGGATCGTCGGCAGAGGAGTCCCCACTGGGCTCTTTTAAAAATGGTGCTGGGTCTGGAAATGACAGCGGAAGGGGTTTCCCCTCTGCCCCAGGAACTGGGGAACAAGGAGAGACCCGGCCATAGGAAATCCCCAGGCTCCCCAAGTGCACCAGCTCCAAAGTAAGGGGCGAGGGTGGGTGTTCCTCCCCCTCCCCGCTGCCACCCCCCGGCCCAGCATCTACAGTGTCATAATAAACATTTGTTTCGGTTTCTGCCGGGTCGAGCGACTCCCGGGGGAAGTTGGGTATTGGCTGGGCGGGCTCAGGTTCGGCCTTTTCGGCCCCGCCCGCCTCAGTCCCCGGGGCGCCCGGCCCGGCGGCAATGCATTCCTCCGCGGTCCCCACGCCCCCCACGACAGGCAGATCTTCCACGCCATCCCCGGGAGGCAGAGGCTGGGCAGCCTCGACTGTCTCACCCTCCCTGGGGACAGACTCCTCCCGCCTACGGCGCTGCTTGGGGGCGCTGGTGGGGGACGCGGGACACGCGGCGGGCACCGACTCCTCCGCGGAGGGATGTTGTTCCCCCTCCGCCTCAATGGAGCGGCGCCTCCTTTTGTTGCTGGAGGTGCGCTGAGGCAGGGAGACCTCCATGTCTGCCGAGGCCTCCCGCTCCGCCCCCCCTTTTTCTTTTCTTGCCCGCGCCCGGGCCCCTCTGCGGTGTTGTTCAAGGGCTCGGGCACGGGCTCAGGGCACCCCGCGCTCGCCGGTGGCTGGGTTGGGCCGAGCGCAGTGGTCAATCTTTCTGGCGCACTGAGGGGACCCGCCTCTAGATGTTTCTCCTTGTTCCGCGCCTTCTTTCCGCTCAGACGCTCTCGCTCGCCCCCGCCGGAGGCCCTGAAAACAAAGGCCTCCGACGATGCCCGCGCACCTACGGCTCCCGGCACGCGGACGCAACTAGGGGGAGGGGTGGCGGCGGCGCCAGCCTTGGCCGCCTTCGGTGGTTTGGCGGCCTTGGAGGCGGGGCAGTTCTTGCGAACGTGCCCCACCTCCCTGCAGGCATGGCACCGCACGCCGTCCGACGTCCAAAAGACGCGGTCGGCAGTCCCCTCGTGCACCACATTAAAGTTCCCCTCCGTCGTCTCCTCCCGCGCCAGCCGGTCAAAGAGCTGGCGGCGGAAGGAGAACACGTGGCGCAGGCTGTTCTCCCTGAGGCCGAGCGGTATGGGGTTGATCCCCGACCTTACCTCCCCCAGTTGGTGTAGGTGAGGGAGGAGGAGCTCAGCGGGAACAAAGGGCGGGACGTTTGAAACGATGACCCTCTGCGCGGTGGCCTCGAGAGGGTCCACCGGCAGGAACGTCCCGCCCACCGTGAGCCCCTTTTCGAGGGCCAGGGACATCGCCCGCTCCGACCCCAGGAAGAAAACAGCCTTCCCAGATATCTTGGAGGCCGCGACAATGGCCGAGGGGCCGACTACCCCAGCCATCGCCCGCACGCACTCCTCAATGCTCATTGTGGGGTGAGTGTAGCTGTTGACCCCGTGTTTTCTGGTAATAAGTCGAAAGGGTGGCAGGGCAGCAGGTGGCGCAGGAGGTGCCGTGGAAGCGGTTGCCACCTGCGCATATGTTCTTGCTGGCCCTGCCACCGGCGTGGATGGGGTCACCATCACGGGGTCCCTTTAAGGGCTACACCCACCCCAAAGTCACAGGCCTTAATGGTCTTAATTGGCCTCGTTTGATTTGACTGAGCAGAGGAGCTCTTAACGAGGCACCTCTCCCCTAGTTGGCAATTGGGGAGGGGCCTTGCTCCATCTGCTCTGTTGTCTCAATTGTTTTTTTTGTTTTTTTTTAAATTTGGAGGAAGGGGTCTCAGAGAGAGAGGGGAGAAACAGAGTAACAGAGAAAGAGAGAGGGGGGTGGGAAGGGGGGGGGAACTGCGACGGCAGGTCTCCCCTCGCAGCTGTGGGTGGGTGCAATCCCAGATGGCAAAACACAAAGTCTTTGGGGTGGTCTTCAGGTGAGGGGAGAAGATGTCTTCACCTGGGGCAGCTCGAGCCACCAGGCACACACTCCTAATGATGTTTAAATAGGGTGATTAAGAAAAAAAACTTCAGCCTGGTAGCTCCAGCTATCCCAGGCTAGGCAAATGTGGGGGTTCCAATTGTGGGGGGGGGGCCTAGTTGTAAGCAAGGCCCCCACGCACACTTCCACACACACACACACACCCCCCGCGATGTTCCGGCCCTCAGTGGTCTTCTTTCCTCCCCCACCGATATAACAAAGTCTTTTTGGGAAATGCACCCACACCCACCTGTAGAAATGTAGTCTCCCTCCTTCCACACTGGATGTTTGTTGTTGGTTTTTCCCCCTCTCTCCAACTCTTTGCAGAAGTGGTAAAAGTGAGTAAAAGTTTTCTGCTTCCTCCTCTCCCTCTGGGTGAAAGTTGGTGGTGAAGCCCCTTCCTTCCTTCTCTTCTTGGGCTGGTCTCAGGGCTCTCCAGGCAGGAGCTAAGGTTGATAGCTCCTCCTCTCACTGCTCACAGCTCCTACTGTGCAGGACACGCCTCCACTGCTCCACGATTGGTTCCTTGTGCATGAAACTCTTTGAGAGTCTACCTGCAAAACATAAACATTAAACTGTGCCACCCGACCTGGGTGACACACCAGACATTTACAAGGCCCTTTTTTTTCCTTTTTTTTGGTTTTTTTTTTGTGTTTTTTTTTTTGGGCTCTAAAATCACAATTTCTCCGGTGCCCCCTATAAAAGGGAAGGGGACACTAAAAACACCGGCAATTAAACCAAATTAAACTTTAAAACGTAAAATCAAATTAAAATTTGGTTGCCGGGCGTGATGATGCACTCCAGTCCCTCCGGTGCCCACCTCTCGCGGAAGGCCGCGAGCGTACCGGTGGACACCACGTGCTCCATCTCCAAGGACACCCTGGACCAGATGTAAGAGCGGAAGAGAGGCAGGCAGTCAGGTTGAACGACCCCCTCGACCGCCCGCTGCCTGGACCGGCTGATGGCACCCTTGGCCGTGCCCAGGAGCAGTCCTACGAGGAGGCCTTCGGACCTACCCGCTCCCCTCCGCACAGGGTGCCCAAAGATCAGGAGTGTGGGACTGAAGTGCAGCCAGAATTTCAGGAGCAGCCCCTTCAAATAATAAAACAGGGGCTGCAACCTTGTGCATTCCATAAAAACATGGAACACGGACTCTTCCAGACCGCAGAAATTGCAGGCGGCCTGGGAGTCCGTGAACAGGCTTAAAAATTTGTTGCACGGGACTGCTCCGTGCACCACCCTCCAGGCCAAGTCCCCGATGAATAGTGGGAGGACCCCTGCGTAGAGTGCCCTCCATCGGGGACCCCCGCCTCCTCCGGACGGCAAGATGGTACGCCATGGCGTGTCCGGACGGCCGGCGAGGATGGCAAAGTTGAGGGTGTGCAGGAGCAGCCCGTACAGGAAACCCCTCCGCGCGGAACTGAAAGGCACGGAGGGGATTTCCCCGAGGCGGCTCAAGTTGTGAGGCGCCGGCCCCCGAGGGAGGTTCCGGGGTTTGGCGCCGATGAGGAATTCCGTCCGGACGGGGGTCAGTTCGGACGGGATCTCCCCACGTGCTTGAGCCTCCTCGATGCACCTAACGGAGTCAGGGCCCAGAGCTGTTTTTAGCGACTCGATGGCATCGGCCGCGTGGCGGACGTTGGCAGAATTTAGGCGCCGCGCCAGCGTGTCTGGCGCCATCCAGCCCGCTCCTCCGCCATCGAGCAGGTCCCTGACCCTGGTCACCTCACCAGCCACAGCCCTCTCTTCCGACCGCCACATAAAACCTCGGCCGTGGAGGTACGGATTCCCTAGCAGCGGCTCCTGCAGGACGGAGAGCTGCGCTTGGTGGAGACTTTGTTCCAGACCCTGATGAGTTCCCTGTAAAAGACAGGCAGCTCCCGGAGGGCGGTCCTGGCACCCCCCAAGTTCACAAACAGGAGCTGCGTGTCATAATTGAGGTCGCGCTGCTGGCGGAAGAAATACCTCGCCAGAGCACACCACCTAGGAGAGGGCTCGACGTAAAGGTATCTCTGCAGGGTCTGAAGACGGAAAGTCGCGAGCTGGGCGCTGACGCACACCAACGACTGACCGCCCTCCTCAAGCGGGAGACTCAAGACCGCGGCAGAGACCCAGTGCTTCCTGTTGTTCCAGAAGAAGTCCACCAGCTTCTTCTGTATCTTGGCGACAAACGCAGGGGGAGGGGTCAAAGTGACCAGCCGGTACCACAACATTGCGGCCACCAGCTGGTTTATGACTAGCGCTCGACCCCTGTAGGACAGCACTCGGAGCAGTCCTGTCCAGCGCCCTAGGCGAGCGGCGACCTTGGCCTCCAGCTCCTGCCAGTTCGCCGGCCAGGCTCCCTCGTCGGGGCTAAGGTAGACTCCCAGATAGAGGAGATGGGTCGTGCTCCAGGCAAAAGGCCTGAGCTCCTCCGGCAGGGAGTCCACCCGCCACTGACCCACCAGGAGTCCGGAACATTTCTCCCAGTTGATCCTGGCGGAGGACGCGGCCGAGTAAATCTCCTGGCACTCACGCATCCTCCGCAGGTCAGCGGGATCCTCTACCGCGAGGAGCACGTCATCGGCGTAAGCCGAGAGGACGATCTCCACGCCCGGCCCTTGCAGAGCCAGTCCCGTCAACCTCGTCCGCAAGAGGCGCAGGAAAGGCTCCACGCAAACGGCGTATAACTGGCCGGACATGGGGCATCCCTGGCGCACCCCTCTCCTAAAGCGAAGGGGCGCCGTCAAGGACCCGTTAACCTTAATCAGACACTTCGCGGCGGCGTACAAAAGTCGGATCCGGGCGACGAAATGCGTCCCCAACCCGAAAGCGCGCAGAGTTCCGAGCAGATAGTCGTGATCCACCCTGTCGAACGCCTTCTCTTGGTCGAGGGATAGGAAGGCGACCGACAGACCAGCCTCCTGGGAACAATGGATGAGGTCCCGGACCAGATGGATGTTATCGTGGATTGTCCGGCCCGGGACCGTGTAGGACTGGTCGGGGTGGATCATGTGGTCCAGCACGGCACCAAGGCGAGCAGACATCGCCCTGGCGAAGATTTTGTAGTCCGTGCTGAGGAGGGAGACCGGGCGCCAGTTCTTAAGGAGGCGGAGATCGCCCTTCTTAGGCAGCAGGACGATGACTGCCCTGCGCCAAGAGAGGGGCATCTCCCCGGTCGCCAGACTTTCCCCCAGGACCCGCGCGTAGTCGCTCCCCAGGACGTCCCAGAACGCCCTGTGGAACTCCACGGTCAGCCCGTCCAGCCCCGGGGATTTTCCCCTCGAGAGCCGGGCGAGGGCACCGGTCAGCTCCGCCAGGCTTAGCGGAGCTTCCAGATTTTCGGCGCCCTCCGGGCTGACCTTCGGCAGGTCCTCCCACAAAACTCTACGCGCTTCCTCGCTGGACGGATCCGGAGAGAACAGAGCCCCGTAATATTCACGGGCCCTGTTGTTGACGTCCTCCGGATCCGAGACGAGAGAGCCGTCGTCGGCCAGCAGCGTCAAGAGCTGCTTACGGACACTCTGCCTTTTTTCCAGTGAGTAGAAGAAGGGGGAGCCGCGGTCCAGATCCCGCAGGAACCGGATCTGCGACCTCACGAACGCGCCTCGGGACCCGACGAGCTGCAGGTCCTTCAGCGCGGCCTTCTCCTTGTACATGAATGACAGAAGGATAGTTTGCAGGTGAAGCAGGCAATCAGGAAGGCAAATGGAATGTTGGCCTTCATTGCGAGAGGGATGGAGTACAAAAGCAGGGAGGTCCTGCTGCAACTGTACAGGGTATTGGTGAGGCCGCACCTGGAGTACTGCATGCAGTTTTGGTCACCTTACTTCAGGAAGGATATACTAGCTTTGGAGGGGGTACAGAGACGATTCACTAGGTTGATTCCGGAGATGAAGGGGTTATCTTATGATGATAGATTGAGTAGACTGGGTCTTTACTCATTGGAGTTCAGAAGGATGAGAGGTGATCTGATAGAAACATTTAAAATAATGAAAGGGATAGACAAGATAGAGGCAGAGAGGTTGTTTCCACTGGTCGGGGAGACTAGAACTAGGGGGCACAGCCTCAAAATACGGGGGAGCCGATTTAAAACCGAGTTGAGAAGGAATTTCTTTTCCCAGAGGGTTGTGAATCTGTGGAATTCTCTGCCCAAGGAAGCAGTTGAGGCTAGCTCATTGAATGTTTTCAAGTCACAGATCGATAGATTTTTAACCAATAAGGGAATTAAGGGTTACGGGGAGAGGGCGGGTAAGTGGAGCTGAGTCCACGGCCAGATCAGCCATGATCTTGTTGAATGGCGGAGCAGGCTCGAGGGGCTAGATGGCCTATTCCTGTTCCTAATTCTTATGTTCTTATATTCTTATCGTTCAAAAATCTGTCTATCTCCACCTTAAATATATTCAATGTCCCAGCTTCCATAGCTCTCTGGGGCACAGAATTCCATAGGTTCACAACCCTTCCTCCTCATTTCTGTTTTAAATGGGCGATCCCTTATTCTGAAACTATGCCCTCCAGTTCTAGATTCCCCCACGTCTTCTGTGTGTCCTCTCAGTTGAGGAAGGATAACTTACATATAAATCAATCTTCAGTCCTGATATTGTAAATGGACATTAGATGGCGCACTTTGCCAAGAAAATACAGTGGGCTTTGCACAGAGCAAATCGTCTCTTCAGGGCAGTCACTGCAAACAATTCCTGAAAGAACAGAAGGACTATTTCAGTGCCCAAAACAGGGTTTGTATGGCATACTAATTGTGAAGTGGTATTCATGAATGATAGATTGTTGAATATTATATAACTAATTACAACAAATAAAGGTATCTAATTGTCAACGCTGTCCTCTAAGTTTTGGAATTTTTATGCCAGTTTTATATATTTATATATATAAATTTATAAATATGTAAAAAAAAGATGTCTTATGTTGCAAATAAATATCTAACAGCATTTATTATCCCCTTCCAATTGAAGGCACTCTGCAACCATCTTAGTTTTTCTACATTTAATAGAAGCCTTCCATTATGTAGCATTGCTGGATAATTGTGCCCTGGAATAGTGAATGCAGATTGTTGTACCTAGTTTGCAACAATTTCACAGCTCCCACCTTTTGCCTTAAAGACTTGTGCGACTAAACATTTGAATAAAATATCTATCTGTTGTATTTCTATCAATCTGACCGGTCCCTCCGCAGCAGCAACTACATTCAGTGTCTGAACATGGCATCAGCCAGGTTTGTGTGGTTCTCTTGGTTTTACATCCAGTTACAGGTGATTAAATGAACCAGCAGGTACGAATACGTTGGGGGGGAGGAGTAAAGAGGGTTGGGATTCCTCATATTGATAAGTTTAGTCAAAAGGTCAGTATGATTATGATATAATTTACTGTTTGATATAAATGTAATTCTTTTCTTTATGCCTGTTCACTTAATTTTGAAACTGCCAGAACATAAGAAATAGGAGCAGGAGTCGGCCATTTGGCCCCTTGAGCCTGCTCCGCCATTCAATAAGATCATGGCTGACCTGATCTTGGCCTCAACTCCACTTCCCTGCCTGCTCCCCATAACCTTTGACTCTCTTATCGTTCAAAAATCTGTCTATCTCCACCTTAATTATATTTAATGACCCAGCCTCCATAGCTCTCTGGGGCAGAGAATTCCAAAGATTCACGACCCTCTGAGAGAAGAAATTCCTCCTCATCTCCGTTTTAAGTGGACGACCCCTTACTCTGAAACTGTAGCCCCTAGTTCTAGATTCCTCCACGAGGGGAAACATCCTCTCTGCATCTACCCTGTCCAGCCACCTTAGTATCTTATACGTTTCAATAAGATCACCTCTCATTCTTCTAAACTCCCATGAGTATAGGCCCAACCTGCTCAACCTTTCTTCATATGACAATCCCTTCATCTAAGGAATGAATCGAGTGAACCTTCTCTGCCAGGCAGAATTTTACCTCCCCTCCACCGTCTTGCCAAGTGTATATGGAGTTGAATTTCCACAGGGGTTTTCCGGCGAATCCACAAGAACGTCAGCAGAAGAGCCGTGGAAACCCTGGGAAAACAGTGTAAATGCCATTCATGCTATTTTGAAAGATTTCTGCAGCTTTTCTGCTGAAGTTTCCACAGACGAGCTTGAGAACTCCTGTGGAAATTCCCTCCCTCCACGTGTCTCTCTTACTTTGAGATATACTTTGGAATATAAAAGGTTAAACCCTCTAAAAAAAATTAAATTCACTTTTGCATTATCTATTATGGTGCCACATGACAGATAATAACAGGCAATTATTGCTTTTACCATAATGTACGCCATACCTGACAGTACTGCTGAATGCAGGCTGTTCTTTAATGTAACTATAATTACTAACAATGCTCTTATTCCAATGCATCACAAATCAGTCATCTAAATAAATATACTGTATTATGCTTTAAGAAGTAATTTTTATACAAATAAGAATGAGCCTTTTTGAATGTCAGTTTTATGGTAGTCCACCGTCCATATTGTAGAAGATCTTGCCATAAAAATATGGCAAAGAATAACAGCTGTGTACATTTATTGCGCTGCAGGCTGGCTGCAGAGAAATGTCTGGAGGCCATTACAGTTGTCATAGATATTGTGATGTTTATAAAGCATTTCACGGGATTCAATAGAAAACCAAAAAAGAGGGATGACAGTTCATTACAGATCTAGAACTTCGTGGAACATATCCTAGTACTGGTAACTTTGATAAATCCAATTCCCCCCATGTTTATTATTCATGTTATTTCAGCGATAGACCTTACTGGCTGGGGTAATGCATTGAATAAAGGAAATTGTCCCTCCTGTCAGTATAGCTTCAATGTAAATAAGAGGTCCAGCTTACAGTTTTATTGACCATTTCATTGAGGAAAGATTAAAAACTGTCCTGTAAATTATTGCACAAAATATCATACACAAGAGTTAAAGATTAGTGAAGACAAATGTAGGTCCCTTGCAGTCAAAATCAGGTGAATTTATAATGGGGAACAAAGAAATGGCAGATCAACTGAACAAATACTTTGGTTTTGTCTTCACTAAGGAAGACACAAATAACCTTCTGGAAATACTAGGGGTCCGAGGGTCTAGCGAGAAGGAAGAACTGAAGGGAATCCTTAATAGTCAGGAAATTGTGTTCGGGAAATTGATGGGATTAAAGGCCAGTAAATCCCCAGGGCCTGATAGTCTGTATCCCAGAGTATTTAAGAAAGTGGCCCTAGAAATAGTGGATGAATTGGTGGTCATTTTCCAACATTCCATAGACTCTGGATCAGTTCCTATGGACTGGAGGGTAGCTAATGTAACACCACTTTTTAAAAAAGAAGGGAGAGAGAAAACAGGGAATTATAGACCAGTTAGCCTGACATCGGTGGTGGGGAAAATGTTGGAATCAATTATTAATGATAAAATAGCAGAGCATTTGGAAAGTAGTGACAGGATCAGTCCAAGTCAGCATGGATTTATGAAAGGGAAATCATGCTTGACAAATCTTCTGGAATTTTTTGAGGATGTAACTAGTAGAGTGGACAAGGGAGAACCAGTGGATGTGGTGTATTTGGACTTTCTAAAGGCTTTTGACAAGATCCCACAAGATTAGTGTGCAAAATTAAAGCACATGGTATTGGGGGTAATGTATTGACATGGATAGAGAACTGGTTGGCAGACAGGAAGCAGAGAGTCGGAATAAATGGGTCCTTTTCAGAATGGCAGGCAGTGTCTAGTGGGGTGCCGCAGAGTTCAGTGCTGTGACCCCAGCTATTTACAATATACATTCATGATTTAGATGAAGAAATTGAATGTAATATCTCCAAGTTTGCAGATGACACTAAGCTGGGTGGCAGTGTGAGCTGTGAGGAGGATGCTATGAGGCTGCAGGTGACTTGGACAGGTTAGGTGAGTGGGCAAATGCATGGCAGATGCAGAATAATGTGGATAAATGTGAGGTTATCCACTTTGGTGGCAAAAACAGGAAAGCAGAATATTATCTGAATGGTGACAGATTAGGAAAAGGGGATGTGCAATGAGACCTGGGTGTCATGGTACATCAGTCATTGAAAGTTGGCAAGCAGGTACAGCAGGCGGTGAAGAAGGCAAATGGCATGTTGGCCTTTATAGCTAGAGGATTTGAGCATAGGAGCAGGGAGGTCTTACTGCAGTCGTACAGGGCCTTGGTGAGGCCACACCTGGAATATTGTGTTCAGTTTTGATCTCCTAATCTGAGGAAGGATGTTCTTGCTATTGAGGGAGTGCAGTGAAGGTTCACCAGACTGATTCCTGGGATGGCAGGACTGACATATGAGGAGAGACTGGATCGACTGGGCTTGTATTCACTGGAGTTTAGAAGAATGAGGGGGGATCTCATAGAAACATACAAAATTTTGACGGGATTAGACAGGTTAGAGGCAGGAAGAATGTTCCCGAAGCTGGCGAAGTCCAGAACCAGGGGTCACAGTCGAAGGACAAGGGGTAAGCCATTAAGACCGAGATGAGGAGAAACTTCTTCACTCAGAGAGTTGTTAACTGTGGAATTCTCTACTGCAAAGAATTGTTGAGGCCAGTTCATTGGATATATTCAAGAGGGAGTTAAATATGGCCCTTACGGCTAAAGGGATCAAGGGGTATGGAGAGAAAGCAGGAAAGGGGTACTGAGGTTGAATGATCAGCCATGATCTTATTGAATGATGGTGCAAGCTCAAGGGGCCGAATGGCCTACTCCTGCACCTATTTTCTATGTTTCTCTGTTTATCTCTTTATCATTCATAATGTGATTTGACCACAAATAAATGAGCCCTATCAGAGGTTTGACTGATAACACAATGTTGTATCTCAGATAAATGAATGATTCTGCACTTTACTAATTTATTTTCACTTCAGCTTTGCTGTGGTTATATTGAACACTGGGTTCTGCTGGAACAGTCGATAGAAAACCTGGCAAGAGCACAACATGCTGAAGTATCAATTATAACCATTTCCACTTGTAGTTCGGATAAAAGCAAATGCAACCAGTAGTGATGGTTTAAGAACTTGAACAGTCTTGATTTTGATTTGTTAATCTCATTCCAGCTTCTTGAAATTGCCAGATCCCTGTTTGAACTGCACTGTTATTTCCAGCTGGTGTTTGTATCTAAATACTGAATTGCATAACATAATGCAGATAAGACAGTCAGGGGATTTCCCAATTTACTCACTGGTAATGCATTGTGGTCAACCTGTCCATATGAAATGTGTGATAAAAGCCACTAATGTTCTGGTCTTCCAGCAACTGACTAATTAAAGCTGTATTTTTCAAAAGCTACAAGTTACATTTTAATCTCGGAATTGTTGTGGATATTATTCCGTTTTTGAGCTTTTAGGTGCAGGTAGAACAGGATAAACAGGGCGTGCAACAGAGTTGCTTGCAGCAGTGGTGGATTGCCTTTATCCATGGAGCCATATAGACAAAGCCAGGCACAGCTATTTGGGCATTTCCAAGGACAAGTGCCTTTGCAGGCTTCGCTTCATTAAGAAGGCAATAACTGGCTTGTGGGTTCTCCTGGAATTTGAGCATAGAGAAGACATTGCCAGTGGCAGTGATAGTCACCACAGCACTACAGGTTGAACCTCCCTTATCCAGAACTCCTTTATCCAGAACCACCCCTCGTCCAGAACCATTCCCGGCCACTGGCTGGCGCATGCGCAGAACTCCGACATGAACAACTTGAACCAATTGAAGTCCTTCCTCGCTGCCAACTCCCGCAATCACTGGCCTGACCCTGCGATCGACCACCCCATCCCGTGATCCCTCTGCCGCACTCGCAGCCCTAAGCCAGCCAGCCCCGATATCCCCTTACTCAGCACCTGTACCATCCAATTTAACATGACCACCCCTCGTCCAGAAAAATCCCTTATCTGGAACAGGCCAGCCCGGGAGTTCAGGATAAGGGAGGTTCAACCTATATTATGCTTTCTGCTCCTTCCAAGCTACATCACAAGAAGCAGTGCCAATCTCCAAGTGCACAGCTGGATCAAGCAGGTGACTGACACGTTGTTTATCAGGGTGATTGCCTTCATCAGCTTTTCATGGAAATCCAGCTGTAGGATGTGCTGGCTATCCACACTGCAGGATTTGCTGAAGTCGTGGGGCTGGATTTTGGGCTTTGCTGATTTTGGGGCGGTAATGGTGACGGGGCGGTAAAGTTAGCGCCCGGGAACAGTTTGTGCCTCAGTCAGTAACATTGGGCAGCTGGGCCCTGAGTCAGGGGGCGCAGCGCTAAGGGAGGCGTTGTACACCTTCTTTGGGCGCGAGGATGGGACACTCCCGAGCTAAAGAGCCGGGCCGGGAGCACTCCCAGAGATGCCTGGGGGAAAAAAAACTAAATATAAACCCACAAAAACATTCCCCAAACATTGCCCACGCCACCACAACACAAATCACAAAAACATTAAAAGAACAAACAATCGCACTTACCTCAGGAGCCCATTACTCACCTCTCCGCTGTCGGGATGGTGGGACCGCCCTGATTTCCCGGGCGGTCAGTGCGGGGCGCGCTGCGGGGCGGACGGGTCGGGCGGGAGTCAAAACTCGCGCCGGTGTCACAACCGGGGGCGTTACACACCGGGCGCAGCTCTTCCGGGCGGTGCTGCTCCGCGCCGCCGGTAATCCCGACCCGAGGATCGCCGCGGGGCGCTGGAGGCTGACCGCCCGCCCAGAACACCTCACCCCCGCCATTGCCGCCGCTAAACCCGACCCGAGGATCGCCGTGGGGCGCTGGAGGCTGACCGCTCACCCAGAACACCCCACCCCCGCCATTGTCACCGCTAAACCCGACCCGAGGATCACCGCGGGGCGCTGGAGGCTGACCGCCCGCCCAGAACACCCCACCCCCGCCATTGCCGCCGCTAAACCTGACCCGAGGATCACCGCGGGGCGCTGGAGGCTGACCGCCCGCCCAGAACACCTCATCCCCGCCATTGCCGCCGCTCCGGGGCGAAAGACGGAGCGCAGAGGAGCCGGAAAATCCGCCCCCTTTTAAGGTATTATTAATGGCAATATGTCGCTATACGGGCCATATGACATGCATAAATTGCAAAGGGTTTGAATTCATCAATGTGCTGGGGGGGGGTGTGACGATCAGCACAGGATATGCAAGTCAATGCCTACTTGTGAGACAGCAATCATGATTCTTGGATTTTGAGACAGAACATGATTGCTGGTGGAAAAGCAAAGAGGATGGAGGACGATGAGTAAAGTGGTGTCAGAGGATTGAAGGGTGTGAATGAGAATATTTGTTTCAAATGCTGTTACTGTTGTCATGTAGGCAAACATGCAGGTCTGTTTGTCCCCAAAATAGCACTGAGATAAGTGACCAGTTAATCTGTTTTGGCAGTGTTGGTTGAGGGATATATATTGGCTAGGGTGCCAAGAAAAGCCCCCTGATCTTTTTTTTCAATAGTGCCATGGTGTCTTTTACATCCACTTGAACAGGCAGAGGCCTTGGTTCAACATTTTATCGAAAAGACAATGGGGTCGAAATTCAATATCGTCCCGTTTGGGAGCGGTAACCGAGGCAGAAGTCTTGCTTCCGCTGTGCAATATTGGGTGCTCCACTCCCTCTCTGGGTTGGTACCGGGGCGGTAAGCGTGCGAATGTTGCAGTGCTACGCGGCCTCTCCACATAGCGCTGGGGCGAGCACAGGTCCCTCGCCTTCCGTTAAAGGGGCAGGCGCTGCAGTGGGGCGAGGGGCATCCACGACAACACTGGGGACGCGAAAAGCCATGGCCGCAACCCAGCACAGAAGTGGAGTGACGGGCTGCACCATCGCGGCATGGATCCTGCGAAATGAACAATGGAAGGCAGCCGTGAGGAAAAGATGGTGCCGCGCACCTCCCCTTTGCTTTTCGCCCTGCGAGCGAATTGCGGCCCAGTTCGCGACCCACGAGGCCGGTGCTGACATCGCCCACGGCAGCCTCACGGTGCGCCGCCTAATTTCTGTCGGGGAGCGAAAATGGGCCGCTGTGCACATCATTATCGTCGGCGCAGAGCCCAGGGTTCTACCGGCTGGTGCAGGCAGCGATGGCAGCGATGGATACGGTGGTAGAATGACAGTATTCACTATTCCACCGCTACCAATGTTAATTATAGCATATGGCTCTTGATAAAGTGTCTGGATTTCGCCAAGAACTTCATTATAATATGGCTGCAACAGTTTTAACATGTAATGGCATTTTTTTTTAGATTTTTCTGAAAACTTTTATTGAAATTTTAATGAAACCCAGAAGCCTCTTTTTCGGAGCCACTATGATGTTACTATTTGTTTAATAAGAATTTCAAACTGTAATGATACTTTACAATACTGCTTGGAACTAATAGTTCCAGTTTCCAAGAATATCACATAATTAAATAGATTAACTTTTGCTTTGAAGGTAACATTTTTATTGATTCACTGTCTCATCTAAAAGATGAAGCGAAGTTGTACTCTGTTTTGGGAAACACTCAATTTCATCGTTATTGATTTTGTAATTCTGTATTGCATGGGACATTGGGTATAATATTTGCTTTTTTCCAGTTATGGAGATCTGTGCTCCTCAAAAACATGGCACCTGACTGTCTACATCAAAAAAGTTTGATATAAATTGTTCACTGTGCTTACAGCAAGGCACTACTTTCTAATTTCATTTCCTCCACCGGGTGGCAAAGTAGTGGTAACAAGATTAAAATAATAACGCAGAACCTACCATCCTATTCCCAAAGATGGCTGTATTTCTGGTGTTTCGACTGGGACCTTGAACTGGATGGCCTGGGTGCCTGCAAGAAGCAGGTGTGAGACTCCTTCACCCATGCAAATTGGGGTGCTAGGACCAATAGGACTCCAATGCAATTTTGAAGTAGCAGTGAGTGGAGTGTGTGCTGCCGCCCAGTGGCCACTTGCCATCGAGTAACTAAATCAGAGCTCCTCAACGAGAAACAAACCCCAGCAGGCCACTTAGAAAAAGCTTAAAGATGGGTTTGTAAATGATTTTTGTGGGGTAAGGTGGAGCATTAATATTCCTCCTAGCCCCAGAAACAAACAGCCCCTGTGATACCTGCCCATTCTCAGCACCCCCCCCAAGATCAGATCAGCCATGATCTCATTGAATGGTGGAGCAGGCTTGAGGGGCCAAATGGCCGACTCCTGCTCCGACTTATTGTGTTCTCGTTTGCCATTAACTTACCTGGATCAGCTGAGTTCCGAGGTGGAGCGGCCAGAGCTTGCCTCATTAGAAGCTCACTGCAGTGTATTTGCTTCGTGGGCTCTTTGCTTAAGAATGCATAGCAACATATTGCTATTAAGAACTAGTTGGTTTATCAGCAAAGGTTTAACAATCACACTACACATTACCAGTTCATCCACCAGTCTCACAACCACCTGCCTCACCGTGGATCCCCCGAACCCAACTGGCTGGGGTTTTATTGAGTCTTGTGAATATCACGTGACTGGCTAAGCCACTCCCAATGCAACAGCTCTGCAAACCTGTGAGCATACTCACTGGGGGCATACATTACAGTCTCCCACTTGATGGAAGTAGTTACACAAGAATCCACTCTACTCCTCCATACTTATCTTTCAGTCTTGAAGGTAGGTGGTGCTATGCCTCACAGCATCAAACCTTTCATGTTCTTATTCTTTACTTGATAGGATCACTTCCTGTCCTCACTGCATCCCTCCGCTGCCAGTACTGTCTACTTCACACTCAATCAGCTTTCTTGCCTCTGAACCTGCTCCCAGCCCTACCCTTCAGCTGCCTCCTGCAGCCTGAAAAAAGATGCACTGCCTGCCGGTCTACAGTCCTGGAAAATTCTTATGGAAACGTAGGAATTTAGATGAAAAAGTCCAAGGTCCATCTAGTTTGCCATTGACCATTCTGGTAATCACATGATGATACAATGCTGCTGGAGTTGTTGACTGATCACAGCAATTGGTCTCTATCAATTAGTCTACAACAGACCCAGAAATGACACAAGAAAAACCCCAGTGGTGGAGAGCTTTGGGAGCAATAGGTCCAAAGTCAGCACGCGTGTTACACTTACCACATATCAGGTCTGAAAATTACCCATATACTGGTCCCAAAATGTTATTTTCCCCCTCACCATTGCCATTATGTATATTCAAGACAGAGATTGATAGATTTTTGGATACTAAGGGACTTTTCAAGGGTTATGGAAATAGTGCAGGTAGGTGGAGTTGAGGTAGAAGATCAACCATGATCTTATTGAATGGCGGAGCAGGCTCGAAGGAATGAATGGCCTACTCCTGCTTCTATTTCTTATGTTTAGCTTAAGGCCACCTGTGACAGGGACTGTGGCTCTCGTATTGGACTGTTCAGCCACCTAAGGACTCCTTTTAAGAGTGGAAACAAGTCTTCCTCGATTCCGAGGGACTGCGTCTGATGACGATGATGATTCTTATGTTTCTATGTTCTTACTTCCCACTGACTGTGTTTTCAGCTCCCACCGATAAAGAAGGTGGGAACATAAAGGAGAGAGATGGAAAAATAACAAAAAAGACAGATGGTAAATGAAAAAGAGGGAACACACAGAAAAACAAAAGGAGATGTCTGGAACTCACTGCCTGAAAGGGTGGTTGAGGCAGAAACCCTCACCATATTTAAAAATTATTTGGATGTGCACCTGAAGTGCCGTAACCTACAGGGCTACGGATCAAGAGCTAGAAAATGGGATTGGGTTGGATGGCTCTTTGTTGGCCAGCATGAACACGATGGGTCGAAATGGCCTCCTTCCCTGCTGTAAATTTCTCTGATTTTCTATGAGAGCGAAATAGTGAATGACAACATTGACAGAGGCAGGTGAGGCAGAGAGCATGCTCTGAGACCTACCATGAACAATGGAGATCCACTGGCACGATATTAAACGCCCTGCCCATGTGTGCACTTGCCATCATATTGATACATGCTATTTCTGCCACACATTTGTGCCATGCTTTAATTTTGTTATTTAGTTTGAAATCCCTATTGATAATACTGAGCTCCCATTGAATCCTCCCAGCTTTGTCGGCAAGATAGATGGTGCTGTGGCATTATTCTATTCATTATACTTGGCTTTCTGTCTCTCACGTGACATTCTCCCCAGCTGCTTCTCCAAACTCCCAGCTTTGTTTTTAGCTACCCATTGGTTGATAATCTGCAAGTACATTTCCTCAGCCTTGCTCTTTCACCTGTTACTTTTTGTCCTCCTGTATCCTTTTTTCAAGGTCGGTTGTCTGCTTTTTTTGTTTTTTTTCTTTCGCTATCTTTTTTAAATCCTTATTGCTGCTGTGTTTTTCGTTCTTTGGTTGCTGCTTTTCCAGACCTTGTTTCCTGTTCTAATGTCTATCTTGCCGGGTCACTGTTTTTCAAGGCTTGTCGAATGCTCTATTTGAAATTATTTGTACTTTTGCAGTTTCTGTCTTTTAAAACACCTTTTCCTGCTAGTTTTGTCTCTTTGTTTCTTAAAGGACCATTCCTTGTTGAATTCTTTTTCCCTACTACATTTTTCTTTTTTTATTCTCATCTCGTTTTCCCTGCAATTGGGCCAGAATTTGCTGTCAAAATCTTTTTCTTCTTAGGCAGTCCCCTGGAGTCGAGGATGACTTGCTTCCACACAAAAATGAGTTCTCAGGTGACTGATGAGTCCAATGCGGGACCTACAGTCTCTGTCACAGGTGGGGACAGGTGGGTGGGGGTGCTTGATTTGCTGTACGCTCCTTCTGTTATTTGTACTTGGCTTCCGCATGCTCCTGGTGAAGAGACTCAAAGTGTTCAGCGTCTTCCCGGATGCTTCTCCTCCACTTTGAGCGGTCTTGGGCCAGGGATCCCTAAGAGTCAGTGGGGATGTTACATTTATTCAAGGAGGCTTTGAGGGTGTCCTTGAAGCATTTTCTCTACCCTCCTGGGGCTCGCTTGCCATGACGGAGCTCCGAGTAGAGTGCCTGTTTCAGGAGTCGAGTATCGGGCATGCGCACAATATGGCCCATCCATCGGAGCTGATCGAGCATGGTCAATGCTTCAATGCTGAGAATGTTGGTCTGAGTGAGAACACTGATGTTGGTACGCCTATCCTGCCAATGGATTTGCAGGATTTTGCAGAAGCAGCGTTGGTGGTACATCTCCAGTGCATTGAGGTGCCGACTGTACTTAGACCATGTCTCTGAAGCATATAGGAGGGCGGGTATCACCATTGCTATCACTATTGCTCTGTAGACCATGAGCTTGGTGCCGGGTTTGAGATCCTGGTCTTCAAACACTCTTTTCCTCAGGTGACCGAAGACTGCAGTGGCACATTGAAGGTGGTGTTGGACCTCGTCGTCAATGTCTGCCCTTGTTGACAGTAGGCTCCCAAGGTATGCGAAGCGGTCCACATTGTCCAAGGTCTCGTCATGGATCTTGACAATCGGGGGGCAGTGCTGTTCAGTGCCAGAAAGGTTAACTGACAGTAATTAACACATATCACATTAACTTTCTGTGGCGAGTTTAATTCATATCTACTGCGCAAATACAGCAACTTCACGCGAGTGAATGCATTTCAATGGTGCTGACAGCGAGATGTATTATTTCGAAGCTAACAATGGGGTGGGGCATCTCAGACAGCAACTTTTGGATATTCGCGTTTAACAGCACATCTGCCCCACCCCCCCCCAAAGTTGCTGGTCCATTTGCGCATAAAAAACGGTCAGCGCCATTAGCCTCACCGTTATTTTGTCAGCAGATGGCCTTGCATTAAATATCCATAAGACAAAGGTTCTCTATTAATCTGCCTCCACAATAAAATGAGAAACGTTACATACAAGTATATTGCTGTAATGTCAGGGTTAATATTAATCACGGATTTTTCCTCCTCTGGTCCACAGTAAATGTAGAAGCAGAACTAGGGTATGTCATCCCATGAGGAAGGAAATGGAGTTCACCTCAGATGGCTGATAGATTTTATTTTATAAACCAACAGGGGCGAGAATAAAAGAAAGGTTCTATAATGTAATTGATGGGGACTTTCTGTTCTCTCTGTCAACCCCCGTGGGAAAAGTTCTTTTCCTTGAAAAAAAAATGCGCATGCGCAGAATGGCCATTGCTATGGACGCCAGCCTTGCTCGACTGAAAACATCGCTAAGCCCCATTTCACATCGCTAAGGCTATCGCCCCAAATTAAAAAGGTGAAACTAGCAGTTTTAAAAATGGGTGATATTCCAGCGATTCTGCAAAATTAAGAAAGCACCAAGGCTGGAAGTATCGCAGCGATCATAGAAACATAGAAAATAGGTGCAGAAGTAGGCCATTCGGCCCTTCGAGCCTGCACCACCATTCGATAAGATCATGGCTGATCATTCCCTCAGTACCCCTTTCCTGCTTTCTCTCCATACCCCTTGATCCCTTTAGCTGTAAGGGCCATATCTAACTCCCTCTTGAATATATCCAATGAACTGGCATCAACAACTCTCTGCAGCAGGGAATTCCACAGGTTAAGAACTCTCTGAGTGAAGAAGTTTCTCCTCATCTCAGTCCTAAATGGCCTACCCCTGAGCTTCATGCCTGATAGTTAGTGGTCAGGTTGGTGGAAGACCTTTGTCTTACAGATGTTTAGTGTAAGGCCCATGCTTTCGTACACCTCAGTGAAGGTATTGACTATGACTTGGAGTTCAGTCTCTGAATGTGCGCAGACGCAAGCATCGTCCGCGTACTGTAGTTCGACAACAAAGGTTGGGACAGTCTTGGACCTGGCCTGGAAATGACGAAAGTTGAACAGGTTCCCACTGGTTCTGTAGTTTAGTTCCACTTCAACGGGGAGCTTGTTGCGTGTGAGATGGAGCATTGCAGTGAGGAAGATGGAGAAGAGGGTTGGCGCGATGACACAGCCCTGCTTGACCCCGACCCGGACGTGGATTGAGTCTGTGATGGATCCATTGGTCAGGATCACAGCTTGCATGTCGTTGTGGAGCGGTCAGGGCTGTTCGTTCATAATGGCCAGGTTGTGCAGCATGCAGCACACTACCATATTTGATACCCATTTAGCTGAGTATTGCAGGGCTCCTCCACAGCGGTCCAGGCAGCATGGCTCTCGTTGTAGGCGTTCTGTGCACACATGCATGGGTTATGGACCAGAGCCATGAGCCATGTCATGAGTGGATAATCCTTGTCACCCCGTAGCCAATCTTTGACTTGCCATGGTGGGTCAAATACAGCGAGATATTGCTTATATCTCCAGAAGAAGCCTGGAAGGAACCAGATGCATAAACGTTAATGTAGTGTCCTTAGATGCTCTAGTAATGACTCCACAAGGGAATGTGTTGCACTTGAACTGTAGTGACCCTAGTCCATTATTAGTTAACTCCAGAGTGAAGAAGCAGCATGGTGAATCACCTTTTATACCTGCTTGCCCCAGGGTACACAGGTGACCCTTAGATCTCCCACAGGTGTGCCCCCTAGTGGCAAGTCTTGGGTAAGGTCTACATACATACAAAATATCACTACCCCCCCCAAAGTCTTATTGTGGAAGCTATTTGCAAGCTGAGGTAATCTGGCGCCCCACGTCCCCGGGTCGATTGCCTGGATTGAAATCCTGACATGGTGGGTTCATCTTCGTGGTTGACAGCGAAGTTAATCGTGTTAGTGGGTTGCTGGGGGCCAGGTCCTTTCAGTGTGGTTCCTGGTTATCTGTCGTTCGCAGTTTGGTCTTGTCCAACTGCTTTACTCATTAGCCTGGTACATGGTTTCACAATCAAACGCTCCGTTTTCATCACAAACACTCCATTCCCTCCCTTGGCTAATGCAGTGCTAACAGCTCAACTGGGGCCCTGAACATGGTCGACATCACTATTTCTGATGTCGCATGGAGGGGCCGTGCAATTATGGTGCATTCTCTGCTGATGGCATACGGAAGGCTCGGTTCTGAGTGATTCAGTCTGGCGACTACGTAGCACCCAGGATAGCCGGGTCTGAAGGGAGTCTACCGTGACACACGTGGTGCTAGGTTTAGTGATTTGGGCTGCCTGCTCCGGGTTATTGTCGCTGACCCTGAGATCTGGCAAGCCCAGGATGGCCGCAATGGCCTTGAGACTTTCGGTAGTGGCGGGAGGCCTAGTGGTCCCCTTGGGTCGTATTATGGGGGCCCCGGACCATCATCTGTGTGTAGTCGCCCTGCCTTATTTTGCAACGTTGGGATGGGTCTATCATCTTTTTGGCGGATAGGTTGCCACATCCCATCTAGCAGTTCTCCTTTGGCAAGCGATAACGTGGGATCTTGGCTGGTCCAGGTCCTAAACTGGGGGGCCGTTACAGTTGACCCCTCGCTTTCAAGCACTTCCACGACCGCGAGTGGGTCTGCAGGCTGCGCCGTTTCCACCCCGGGGGTGGGCAACGGTGGCCAACTGAGAGCGTGGGTGCCGCTCTCTGTGCCTGGCCTGTGGCGGATCATGTTGCAGTGCACAGACAGTTTTAGACCTTCTCGAAACAACGCATCGATAATGGTGCCTCTGCTCTCCCAAACTTGTGGGCTGAGCAGCTTGTCTGATTCGAGCACACATTAGGACACTCTTTGGTACGTCTCTTTAGTCCTGTGAACACTGGCTGCTGCTTTGTTTAACTTATTGGATACATGTTCAATCGTTTGGGGCTCACCCACTACTTTTGCTTCCTGCACAACACTCCCGACCCCATGCGGTAACATCTCACTTGGTACGAATGCTTTGTTAGACACATATACAACTGATTGGGGTTCGCCTGCTACTTTGGCTTGCTGTACAATACACCCGACCCCATGTGTTAACACATCACCTGTTACAAGTACTTTGTCAGATACATATACGACCGGTTGTTGTTTGCCCGCTACTTTGGCTTGTTGTAAGGTACCCCACAACCCCATACAATGGTATATCATTGACCGCGAACGACCACTCGCAAGGGTTACATGGTGCACACAACTTATTTGAGCGTAGTGGGTTCCTGGCCTTCACCACAACCGCCCTTTTACCTTTGCCCCAAACCCAGTCGTCTTCCTTGCTGGACGACACATTCCTCCATTCCGTTGCGGCGACCTTCCGTGGTCTGGATGCTCTCTCGTCTCATGTTCTGGATGCTCTCTCATCCTGTGGTCTGGACGCTCTCTCGTCCCATTGCCTGGATGCTCTCTCGTCCCGTGGTCTGGACGCACTCTCGTCCGTGTCTGTGATTCCGACTGCCGTAATCTTCCTCCCCAGGTATTTTGCATCTGGCATCGGGAAGACGCATTCGGATCGTTTTGGCCGGAGTCCCACTCCGCATGGTCGACCTGGAGCCTCTTCCATCGTCGCGATGAGGTCGTCGGCTTTGGGTGGTGGGTACCGCGCCTGTACCGCTGCTCGGTTGAACTTTACCTCCTCATGGTCGTGATGAGCGGCCTGTGCCTCGGGGATCTGCAAATGGATCTGCACTTCGATGCCTGGTTCAACTGGAAGTGGGGGTTTACTCAGCCTTTGAGAAAGGGAGGCCTCGTTCGCCGGAGAAGGTATGCAGAGGTCTTCCCAGTTCCATCGAATCTTCCCCATCCACCTCCTCCAAAACAGCGTTGGCCCATCACCTGAAACAATCCACTGTGGTAAATCGTGCACTACTCCCTCATGGGATCCTCTTATGTCCGCACTACCAATAACTGGTATCAGTTCCTTGGTGTAGGTGCGCAGCTTTGCCTGAATTGGGATCAGCTTGGGTCGCTGTGCTTTGTCACCCCACAGCATCTCAAAAACCTCCTGGCTCGTGACTGATTGACTCGCCCCTGTGTCTAGTTCCATGGAGACTAGAATGCCGTTAAGTTCAACTTTTAACATTATCGGAGGGCTTTTGGTGGTGAAGGTGTGTATCCCATATACTTCCTCTTCATCCTCAGGTTCAGTTGCCTCTCCTGCTCGTTCATCGTGATCCTCGCTGGATCGGTCGTCCTCTCCTGACTCTGCCACGTAGTGAGTCAGAGATTGTTTGCACATTCGCAGAAGGTGCCCCATTGTTCCACAGCCCTTGCACACACAGGGCTTGAATCAATATTGATGAGCTCTATGGCTGCCCCCGAAGTGCCAACATAGTGCTAAAGATACACATTCACGCCCCACGGCAGACTCTGAGTCATTCTAGGCCGAGGTCTGGCCTCTGCAATCGGGTGGGCCCTGCCCTGTGCCATCCTCGTTGCCAATTGTAGTGTCCTTAGATGCTTTAGTAATGACTCCACGAGGCAGTGTGTTGCACTTGAACTGTAGTGACCTTAGTCCTTTATTATTTAACTCCAGAGTGAGGAAACAGCATGGTGAATCACCTTTTATACCTGCTTGCCCCAGGGTGCACAGGTGACCCTTAGGTCTCCCACAGGTGTGCCCCCTAGGTCTCTCACAGGTGTGCCCCCTAGTGGCAAGTCTTACATTTGGGTAAGGTCTACATACATACATAACAGTTAAGAACATCATCATCATAGGCAGTCCCTCGGAATTGAGGAAGACTTGCTTCCACTCTAAAAATGAGTCCTTAGGTGGCTGTACAGTCCAATATGGGAATTGCAGTCTCTGTCACAGGTGGGACAGATAGTCGTTGAGGGAAAGGGTGGGTGGGACTGGTTTTCCCTACACTCTTTCTGCTGCCTGTGCTTGATTTCTGCATTCTCTCGGCGATGAGACTTGAGGTACTCAGCGCCCTCCTGGATGCACTTCCTCCACTTAGGGCGGTCTTTGGCCAGGGACTTCCAGGTGTCAGTGGGGATGTTGCACTTTATCAGGGAGGCTTTGAGGGTGTCCTTGTAACGTTTCCTCTGTCCACCTTTGGCTCATTTGCCGTGAAGGAGTTCCGAGTCGGGCGCTTGCTTTGGGAGTCTTGTGTGAGGCATACGAACGATGTGGCCTGCCCAGTGAAGCTGATCAAGTGTGGTCAATGCTTCAATGCTGGGGATATTGGCCTGGTCGAGGACACTAACATTGGTGCGTCTGTCCTCCATGGGGATTTTCAGGATATTGCAGAGACATCGTTGGTGGTAGTTCTCCAGCAACTTGAGGTGTCCATGGTCAATGTCTCTGAGCCATACAGGAGGGCGGGTATTACTACATCCCTGTAGACCATGAGCTTGGTGGCAGATTTGAGGGCCTGGTCTTCAAACACTTTTCCTCAGTGGCCCCACTGCACAGCATTGCCCCCCCGTCATCATGATCCACAGCGCGGCCCTGGACAACGTGGACCATTTCCCATACCTCGGGAGCCTCTTATCAACAAGAGCAGACATTGACGACGAGATTCAACACCGCCTCCAGTGTGCCAGTGCAGCCTTCGGCCACATTAAGAACATAGTCACGTTGACAGCTACAGGCAATGTGGTCCTTGCCTGCTTTGAGGTTGCAGTTGTGGCTGCAGCAGTTGGCAGATTTCAGACACAACCTCTTGTAGGATTTGGCTGGTGCCAACATCAGTGTGTGTATGGGCCGGAAGGACTTTTGCACTTTTAAAATAGCTCTGTACTCTTTTAAAATGGAGACTCACATGGGCTACATTTCAAAATGGAGTTTGAACATTTGGACTTTAAAAAGGACTGATAGCAGGAGCTGTCTGTCTGTTGGGGTGCCATGGGATCAGTCTCAACTTTGTGTGATTTGTGGAAATACACCTTTTGTCCATGGGGCCAGGATGTCTGGATGGACAATGAGGTTTTCAGGCCAAATGTAACACCTCTGGACTCTTTCAATGAAGGAGCAGTCAAGAACTCAACAGACAGTTAGCACTTCGAGAACTGCTCATTTACAGAAATGGCCTACCATTGTTTTCATCAAGTTGACCAATCCAGACATCACCAGGAAGACCAACTAGCATCTCTGCGACCATGGTAACCAGGAATCACCCAGCCAGTTTTGTGTATTATCACTCTTTGGTGAAGCGAAGACATCTCATGCATTGGTTGTCGCTGAAGCAGAAGTAAGAGACTAATTCCCTGAAGACCCTCAGCATGTATGGCCTCCTGTTATGAGCCCTTATTCCCCCTCCTCCCTCTTCTAGCAGCTTGTCCTGCTCTGCATGGCTTCTGCTCATTCTCCCAGTCATGTTCAATTCCAAGAGGAAGGCCTATCTGGCCACCCATGTCTGGAAGCAACTTGTTTCAGCACAAGCTTTTAAATGAACAAAAAACTTCTTCAGCACCAGCCAGACTACTCCCTGTAGACTATCAATGCTTTAAGCAAGTATAGGAAAGCTCCAAAAATGCGTGCAAGAAAAATTATTCAGCAACTAACACGTAAGTAGTTCATTATCTCTTTAAGTAGGGCTGATAGCTGGTCCTTCATGCCATTTAACGTCGTATTCAGCTGTGCAAGGTTCAGGCAGGGTGTCGGCTTCCCGACAGCTTTACCTGCTAGGCGGCTGGAAAAGTCACCTTGCTCAGAAGTGAGTTAAAATGTAGGTCGCGGAACCCCGATTTGCATTTGTTCATGATGTTCTTTCTGGAGTCTGGCAAAAGCCTCATCCAATGGCGTGGATTCAGAGCACGAAATGGAGCTGCTGTATTTTAACTGCTACCTCGTTCTATTCCCACCGACTGGGGAGAGTTAAAATTCCTCACACAGTGTGTGGGTCAGGAGCTATTTTACATTCAGATCAAGATCAAATTTTAGTCTGGAATGCCAGCGTGATGGAAATTGTTTTTTGTAATCAAATGAGTGACCATATGATTTTTTAAATTTCAAAATGTACTTTATTCGTATAAAAATTTGTACAGTACATTCAAAAGCAGTTCAGTCCATTTAGCTGCGGTCAGCAATCCCATACACTATATTTGGGTGCTGACGGCAGTTCCGTTCGATACATTTCCTTGCTTTCCAGTTCAAGTACAATTCGGTACAATACGGGATACATTGTAGTACATTCGACAAATTACATTACATGTGTCACTATACAGTACACGGAATGGGTGACAGTACATTTACACTTTTCTTTTCAACATGCATTCCGAAACAGACCTTGCATTGTACATGGCACTACATAGGTGTTTACTGATCATGGTGCTCCATGTACACAAAAAAGAAGTTACAAGTACGGCCCGAGGGGGGTTTTATACTGATTCCTGCCCCCGGGTTTACCGTGGCAGAAGGGCTTTAAACTGTGGCCCTTCCTAACCGTGCCTTTTCGGCGAATGCACCAATTTTAAGTGCGTCCCTCAGCACGTAATCCTGGATCTTGGATTGCGCCAGTCTGCAACACGCAGACGTGGACATCTCCTTGCTCTGGAAGACCAGCAAGTTTCGGCAAGACCAAAGAGCGTCTTTGACCAAGTTGATGGCCCTCCAGCAGCAGGTGATGTCTGTCTCGGTGTGTGTCCCTGGGATCAGCCCGTAGAGCACAGAGTCCTGTGTCACGGAGCTGCTCGGGATGAACCTCGACAGCAACCACTGCATCTCTTTCCAGACCTGCCTTGCAAAGGCGCAATCCTGAAGGAGGTGGGTGACAGTCTCGTCCGCCTCGCAGCCGACTCGGGGGGCACCGTGCCGTGTTGATGAGACGTTGGCTGTGCACGAATGCTCTGACAGGTAAGGCCCTCCTCACCGCCAACCAAGCTACGTCTTGGTGCTTGTGTTACAGCTCTGGCGATAAGACGTTCTGCCAAACGAGTTCGACAGTCCGCTCAGGGAACCACCCGACAGGGTCCACCCGCTCCTTTCGTGGGGCGTCCAGGACGTTATGTGCTGACCACTGTTTTATGGCCTTGTGGTCAAAGGGATTTTTTGTGAAAAACTTTTCCACGAAGGATAGGTGGGCAGGCATGGTCCAACTGGTGGGGGCGTTTCGCGGCAGCGTGGCCAGGCCCATCCTTCGCAACACCGGGGACAGGTAGAACCTCAGCACGTAGTGACATTTGGTGTTTGCGTACCAGGTGTCTGTGCACAGCTTGATGCAGCCACACACAAAGGTGGCCATCAGGAGAGGGCCATGTTCGGAACATCCTTTCCTCCACTGTCCAGAGATTTGTACATTGTGTCTCTGCGGACACGTTCCATTTTGGACCTCCAGACAAAGTGGAAGACGGCCCGGGTAACTGCCGTGGCACAGGAGCGAGAGATGGGCCAGACCTGTGCCATGTGTATCAACCCCGAGAGCACCTCACTCCTGATGACCAGGTTCTTTCCTGCCATGGAGAGGGAGCGCAGCTTCCACCATCCCAGTTTTGGCGATACGCTCTTCCCAGTTTTTGCCGCATGTTCCGAACCATATTCCCAACACCTTCAGGAAATCTGGCTTGACGGTGAAGGGAATGGAGGCTCGGTCGGCCCAATTGCCAAAGAGCATGGCCTCGCTCTTGCTGCGATTGATCTTTGCTCCCGAGGCCAGTTCAAACTGTTCGCAGATTGCTCGCAATCTGCGGACCAACTGCGGATCCGAGCAAAAGACGGCGACGTCGTCCATGTACAGGGAGGCCTTGACCTGAGCGCCTCCGCTGCCTGGAATCGTCACCCCTCTAATGCCCGCATCCTTCCTGATGGACTGGGCAAAGGGCTCGATACAACACACAAACAAGACAGAGGAGAGGGGACAGCCTTGCCTGACTCCAGATCTGATTGGAAAGCTTTGAGTTTCCCACCCGTTGATTTGAACTGCACTACTGATGTCTGTGTAGAGCAGTTGGACCCAATTGCGAATACCCTCCCCAAACCCCATTTTGGAGAGCATGTCCATCAGGTACGTGTGCGATATCCTGTCAAAGGCTTTCTCCTGGTCTAAGCTGATTAAGCAGGTGTCCACCCTCCTGTCCCACACGTAGGCGATCGTATCCCTGAGTAGCACGAGGCTATCAGAGATCTTCCTGCCTGGGACAGCGCAGGTCTGGTCCGGGTGAATCACCAACTCAAGAGCAGACTTGACCCTGTTGGCGATGACCTTTGACAGGATCTTGTAGTCCACATTTAGCAGCGAAATGGGCCGCCAGTTTTTGATTTCCTCCCTCTCCCCCTTCTGCTTGTAGATGAGAGTGATAATGCCTTTCCTCATCGATTCTGACATGCTGCTGGCCAGAAGCATACCTCCGTACAGTTCCAGCAGGTCTTGGCCTATCACAGAGCCGAGTACAACTCGGCCGGTAAGCCATCGCTTCCGGGAGTTTTATTCGTCTCAAAGGACCGGACGGCCTTTGTCAGCTCGTCCAGAGTTAGCGGGTGGTCTAGACTCTCCCACTTGCTGTCGTCTAAGACGTCCGAAATAGACGAAAGGAAAGACAGGGAGGCTGCGCGGTCTGTGGGCTTGACGTCATACAGCCCGGCATAGAAGGATTTGCTGATCCTCTGCATGTCAGGCTGCGAAGACATCACAGAACCGTCTTCTTCCTTTAGGCTGGTGATCACAGAGCTCCCCCTGTGTACCTTTTGGAAGAAGAAACGCGAACACGTCTCATCCTGCTCGACGGAGCGGACTCTGGAGCGGAAGATGATCTTGGAGGACTCTGAGGCAAAGAGTGAAGCTTGCTGGCCCTTCACCTCTTCGAGTTCCTCCGCAACATCGACCCCCATCGACTGCAGCAGGAGCAGGTTTTGCATACTTGTCTGGAGTTGGGACAATTCCCTCTGTCTCCCTCTCACCTCCTGAACACTTTTGAGGATGAAGAACCTCTTGATGTTCATCTTGATTGTTTCCCACCAGTGCATCGGGGAATCTCAGAGGGGTTTTACGGTTCTCCAACCTTTGTAATCCCTCTTGAGTTCCTCAACGTTTTCCGGAGTCAACAGTTTCACATTCAGCTTCCATATCCCTCTGCCAACTTTCTGGTTTTCCTGTGGGCGACAGTCGGCCAGTAGGAGGCAGTGGTCAGAGAAGAACACCGGCGTGACGTCGGTGGATCTGACCTTGAGCGTGTGGGACACAAACAGGAAGTCTATTCTGGAACGGACGGACCCGTCTGGTCTCGACCAGGTGTATCTGAGCGGTGCTCCGTCTGCAGGGTTGCTGAAGACGTCGCACAGTTTGGCATCTTTTACCACATCCATCAGGAGTTTGGACGTGGCGTCCAGTTTGCTGTCGGCTCTGCTGGATCGTCCAGCCGCATCGATGATGCGGTTGAAGTCACCGCCCAGAATGATCGGCCTGGACGTTGCCAGTAGCAGTGGGAGCTGCTGGAAGAGGGCCAGCCTCTTGTTCTTGAGAGCTGGGGCATAAACATTAATCAACCTGAGAGGGGAGTTTTTGTACATTACGTCTGCTACGAGGAGGCGGCTGCCCACCACCTCCTTAACTTCGGTGATGGTGAAGTGGCCTCCCTGCAGCAGAATGCCCAGGCCGGAAGCCCGGCTGTCGTTGCCTCCTGACCATATGGATGGTCCATGGGCCCACCATCGTGACCACTGCCGGTAACTGCTGAAGTGCGGCAGCCCGCACTCCTGCAAGAACAGCAGGTCCGCTTTGACCTTGGCGAGGTACCCAAGGTGGAAACACATCGCGTAGTAGATTTTACGCTACGCACGTTAATAGTAGTAATTTTTAAATCCATTTTAAACTATTTTTTACAGTTACAAACATTACACTTCAGATAAATCGACCTTTAGGGCCGAGATCTGCTCAATGGCCAGTTCCAGCATGCGTAAGTTATTACGATGAAAGTCGACTGCACCTGGGCTGGCGTGGTCATCGTCCTCTGCCGTGGGGGTGTTTCGACCAGGGGACTGCTGCAGTTCTGTCATTAAGTCCGATATGTCCTCTGCACTGTCCTCGCCTGGTGTTGGTGGTTCCCTCTTTTCCTCAGTCGCAGCGGTCTCGAGCTGGGTGCTTCGATCGCTGCGTCGCTCCCGGTATTCCGGAGGTGGGGTGTGCTGGGCACTTCGCTGCTCCCGTTATCCCGGAGCTGGTCTGCGTTGGTCGCTTCTTCGCTCTCGGTGTTCCGGAGCTCGTGTGCGTTGGGTGCTTCGCTGCTCCCTGGTTCCTGGAGCAGGGCTGTGCTGGTCGCTTCACTGCTCCCGGTCGCCTGTGGCTGAGGGTTGGCGTATTGCCTCTTGTTTTGGTGTCGGTGGTGAGAGGCTTTTTCTCACCTTTCCTCATCAGTCGAGCTGCCGCCGCTGCTGTCTGTCGAGGGTGCTAGCCGCCTCTTCTCTGTCGTTTCCGCACGGGCCCTTGCTCGCCTGTTCGTCTTACGCTTGCAGGCCTTTTTCTTGACGGTCTCCCATCCCGCTTCATCGTCTGCTGTCTCCTCGTTGCTGGACTCGGTGCGTTGGGGGAGAGCTTCGCTGCTGGCTGCTGGTGTCTCGCAGCTCGCCGTAGCAGGCTTCTCTTCCTTGCCAACTTGTTCCGAGTCCACGGGGGCGTTGGTCGGAGGGAGGGTGTGCCTCTCCTCTGGAGCGTTGTGTTCCTCAGCTTCCTCCTCCTCTGGTGCAATGTTCTTTGCTGCCTGCGCATATCTGAAGTTGCGCTTGGGGCAGTTTTTGTAAAGGTGCCCAGCCAGACCACAGAGGTTGCAGCACTTGGTCTCCTTACAGTCCTTTGTCTGGTGGCCTTCGTTCTTGCACCTTCATGGTGATCTGGATCTGGCGCTTGCTGGTCCATATCCCGTGCAAGTCTTTCAAGTCGCTGCTGTTTCCTGCCCCATCGACATACCTGGCGAGGAAAGTCAGCACATCAATGACCGGGATGTGGGGGTTGTACATCTGCACTGTGATAGTGTGTCTTCTCTGCGACGGGAGGGTGAACAGTGGTTCCCAAGTCAACACTGACCGCAGCAGTTCACTCGCCTCCTTCAAACCCTTCAGGAACTTCAGGCAGAGGGTGACGGTTCTGAAGGTCACGTCGAAGTAACCTCTCTTCGGGAGGTCCTGCAAGGCGAAGATGTCGGCGACTTTCATGCCGCATGTTCCAAGCAAGATTTTCTTCACGAACAGGTCCTGGTTGATCGTTGCCTGTCCTTCCACTTTCTTCACCGTCACTCGGATGGTGTTTCGGACGCCCTGGTTCGCCGCCCGGTTGGCCGCCATCCGGGTGGCAGATTCCTCCTTTCGATGTGTATTTTGGCCGAAGCCTTCAATCTGTTGTGGTGCCAGTCCGGCACCTTGGGGGGCCTCTGGGCCCGTCCCTTGGCATGCAGATTTTCCTCTTTCTCCAATTGGCGCTTGGTGCAAGCCGAAGGCCAGAGCCAGCAAAACTGGAAAAACTAGTTTCTGCAATCAGTCAATTTGCAAAAGAATGCCCAATCAACAGATACTGCACTTGAT
Organism: Pristiophorus japonicus; assembly: GCF_044704955.1. Lineage (NCBI taxonomy): Eukaryota > Metazoa > Chordata > Chondrichthyes > Pristiophoridae > Pristiophorus > Pristiophorus japonicus. The sequence goes on from NC_091986.1 coordinate 5,437,472, forward strand.
CTTAGCCAAAAGGCCGAGAGGCGAGAATGCATAAAAAGAGAGTGCCATTGAGCAGCAACACTTCAAAGCACTCAGCACTCCCTTTCATACTGAGGAGGCTTCATGCATCAGAAACTAATGAGTTCCAAGCACAGAGTTGAATACTGATTTAAGTACTGCATCACTCTTCTCCTCCTTCCTTCCATTGATTTGACTTTTGCAGCAGCAAGAAGAGGGGTGGACACAGCAGTGACCAGAAAGCTAGAGATCTGCACTGCTCTGAAGGTCTGAGTGGACCTCAGAAGCTATCAACTTGTAACCGAGGAGTACTCCCAGCCCTATGAAAGGTTGCAATATGACGACTTGGATTCCGTAGCTGGTCCATGGTTCCCTATTAAATCCGCTGAGCAGAATTAGATGTAAGCCACAGGCAAGGACGTGAGGGAGAAGCTCAACTTGTGCCAGTTTCTGGCGCGAAACGGGGTTGTGTGATCGCAACGCTCGCCCAATGATGTTGGTGGGAAGCCAGAGCCAAATTCGGCAGTGGGCCTCAATTTGAATGAAACAGGTCTGTCGGCATTTGTGGGGGCGTGACTGACCCTGACTGGTTCCGATGCTGAGCCAGCTCATAGTTAGGAGAGGGAGGAGGCAAAGCAGAGGGCCGCTCCACCTGGCTCCACAGAAGTTTTAAGTTTTAAAAAGGATCACTGGTTGGGCTGCTCAAAACCTAATACAACCAGGCAGAGCTTGCACAACGCACGTTCCACACATTTGTGCTCGTATTTTATATTGGGGTTGGTCCCTTAACCAACATTATGACCAAATGTAAAGTGCCTAATGCCCATGACACCTAAAAGATACCCATCTCCAAAATCTTGACCGGCTTATTTGTAGGCCAGATTGGGTGGGGGAGCTCACCAATAGAAATTTGCTGGCCCACCAATCATTTTACATCTCATAAATAGGCGAAGGTGGGATGAATTTCTCCCCCATTTCATTAACAGCTGGTGTTAAAGCAGTACATAAAATTACATAGAAAATACAGCATAGAAACAGACCATTCGACCCAACTAGTCTGTGCTTGTGTTTATACGCCACACTCTATTCCCTTTCGTCTACTTTCCTTTTGACAACATCTAAGCTATAAGCCTCACCCGGTTCCTGTGGTCAGGGTTAGGGTCAGGGTCAGGGTTAGGGTTAGAGTTAGGTTTAAGTTTAGGATCACCGTTAGAGTTAGGTTTAGGGTTATGGTTAGGTTTAGGGTCAGGGTTAGGGTTAGGTGTAGGGATATGTTTAGGTTTAGGCTTAGGTTTAGGGTTAGCTTTAGGTTTAGGGTTAGAGTTAGGTTTAGGGTCAGGGTTAGGTTTAGGGTTAGGGTTAGGTTTAGGGTTAGAGTTAGGTTTAGGGTCAGGGTTAGGTTTAGGGTTAGGGTTAGGTTTAGCATTAGGGTCAGGGTTATGTTTAGGGTTAGGTTTAGGGTTTGGGTTAGGGTCACGGTTAGAGTTAGGTTTAGGGTCAGGGTTAGGGTTAGGTTTAGGGTTACGGTCAGGGTTATGTTTAGGGTTCGGGTTAGGTTTAGGGTTAAGGTTAGGGTCAGGGTTAGGATTAGGTTTAGGGTTAAGAGTTCCACATTCTAACCACTCTGCATTTAGGGTTAGGGTTAGGGTTAGGTTTAGGGTTAGGAGTTCCACATTCTAACCACTCTCTGAGTGAAGATATGTCCTCTTATTTCCCTACTTTATTGGTAACTATCTTGTGTTTATGAGCCCTAGTTTGGCATTCTCCACATCTGCCCTGTCCAACCCATTCATAATTTTAAAACCCTCTATCAGGTCACTCTTAAGTTTTCTCTTTTGTAAAGAAAAAAGCCCCAACCTGTTGAATCTTTACCTATAGCTGTCTTCTTTCATCTGCTACCATCTTTGTAAATCTTTTTTTTGCATTTTCTCCAGTGCTTCTATGTCCTCTTTATAGTATGGAGAGCAGAACTGTGCTCAGTACTCAAAGGGGGTGAAATTGGCTTCATTTGCACCTCCTCTTTGTGCCCCCGGGAGACGCTAACGGGGCATGCATGCTTTTGCGGCCGGGCCTGGTGCAATCAGCGACTCCTGCCATATTCAGCAATAATTTTTCAAACATTCAAAAGTTTGCATCCCAACATGGCTCTACCCAATTTCACCCCCTCAGTGTAGCCTGACCAGGGTCCAATACACATTTAATACTTCTGAATTTTATACCACTAAAAATAAATCCCAATGCATTGTTAACATTGTCAATTGCTTTGCTGAGCTGCGATGCTGCTTTTAATGATGTGTTCACCTGTATCCCTAGATCCCTTTGCTCTTCTACCCCATTCAGTCTCTTACTGTGCAAGGTGTCGGTGATGTTTCCTTGTTTACCAAAGTTACCACCTCATCTACCTTAAAGTTAATTTGTCACTTAACTGTCCAGTCTGCATGTTTTCTGATATCTTGTATAATGTTGTATTCTTCCTCAGTGTTGGCTGTACCCCCCAGTTTGTTATCGTCTACAAATATGACAGAGAGTTACTTGTTCATAAGTACAAATCAATAATGTAAATTATGAATAACAGTGATCCCAGCAGCATTCTTTGTGGAACACCATTTCCTACCTTCCTCCAATCTGAATTACTACCCTTTACCCCTACGCTCTGCTTTCTATTTTTTTAGCCAATTTTCTATCCATTCAGCTATTTATCCCCTGATTCCACATGCTCTAACCTTTGTCATGAGCATTCTATATGGTACCTTATCAAAGGCTTTTTGTTTGAGGATTGGCTGTATGGATTAGTGTGAGGTTGGGACTCTAGTACCTGTGGCATTGCTGAGTTGTTGATTTGTAGAGTGTAACAGAGTAGAAGTGATTAATGTCTTCCAAATAAACTGCCTGCTTTTCTTACTCCATCCATCAATTAATATCCAGTGGCCCTGTTTCACAAGTTGTACAGCCGAAGAGGCCCCCACATTGCATTAACATAGATTTTTATTCATTATCCCCCACAAAGATTGGTACATGGGAAAAAATTATACAACTTTATTTCTCTATTTTTTTCAGAGCTAGAAAATAAGCTTCTTTACATTCTAATTAATTGAACAAATTACTAATCTATTTTTACCGCCTGAAGTACTTACTTAATCAATCAGTTGTACACACTTGTACCATTTTCTGACTAATCTCATTGAGCAGGCTTGTCCCAGAGGGAAAAATACATTCAAATGATCAAGTCTTGATTGGAAAGAGATCTGTGCTGTAAATCAGGTGATTAAAGTAGTTTGTTATCAGTGTGGATGTTGTTATTTGGGTCTTTTAAGAATTAAGGGGTGGAAATTCAGTACCGCTGGTTTTGAGGCGGTGTCACTGGCTGGCCTGACCACTCCATTCTCTCCCCCACCTGCCCCCCGCCACATATAAGTTATGCCAGAAGTTCATTGCATTCATATTCATTCAAGTCCAGAAAAACAAGTTTGCATTACTTTTGTGGTTCAATTGTGAGACACGTACATTAGACTGGTGTGATACATTCTTGATACATACTGGGAATCGGTACGGGTGTTAGCACAGGTGCGTAAGGAGAAGCAAGTTCCAGAACTGCTGGATGGTGTCCAGGCAGTCTGCTGGTGGCGCGGTGCCCAGTGCTGGCAGTGAGAACCCGGTTGGCTCAAGTTGCCTGCTCTTGGGGATGTTGCTGTTGCTCCTAATATCGGGCAGGTTCACCTCCCTGTCCTTTCTTTGTGCCCTGGGTCGCTGCTGCTCCCTGAGGAGCTGTCATCTAGCAGTGCACATGGAACTGCTGACTCGCTTGCCTGGGCGTTGTTTGGTTTGTGATCCTGGCTGGTCCCGGTCCCCTTTGGGAGGACTGTTGCGGGTGACCCTTCGTTCCCAGGGATGACCTTGGTGGCGATGGGGTCTGGGGCTACGCCTTAGAACAGCTTGCTCTTTTAGACTCGTGGCGGTTGATGCCATCGGGTGCCTGAGAAGTGGAGCCGATCAGGGACAGGGTATCGATACCGGTGCCGTTGCCCTCTTGAGATCGCTTGCTCTGCAGCTCGTGTATATCGGCTGCTTGTGGCCACACTCCATGGTGCATAACTCTGGTCCCAGGGTCGCAGGCTACAGTGTTGGGTAGCTCGCTGGACCTGTGTGCTCCCGATGGGTGTTTGTCCGCTGCATTGGCAATGTGCAGTTGAAATCCTACATCGCGCAATGTTTCATTACTTATTGTGAATACTCTGTAGCTCTGATCGTGATCGCACGAATTTTCCTTGCTTGTTGTATGAACACAATTCTGATCATCAATTACACATTTTACATGATCGCAGTCGAGCGACTTTTCCTTGCTTATTGCATGTATACAACTCTGATCATCAGTTACACATTTTATCTCTAACTCACAGTTGCTATTGCATTGTCCCTTTAAGTGTGGTGGGTTGCAAGCCTCCTTTAAGAGAGCCTTGCTATCTTTACCCCAATCCTCTTCTCCGTTTGGTGCCACGTGTTGCTCCATCAGCGCTGCACCTCGTAGTCTGGCCACCGCCATCTTTTTCTTCAGCGCATCACCTTGTGGTTCGGGCGCCATCTTTCCTCCATTCACGATGTCGACTGCGGTGATCCTCTTCTCCCCGGGTTTTGCCTCTGAAGCTGGGAAGTCACCTCTGGATCCAATTTTCTTCCTCCGGAATCCTGCCACTGGAGCCTGGAAGGTGCGTTCGGGTTGTCCCAGCTGGATCATCTCCACGCAGTCGTGCTGGGTGGTCTGTGCCTCAGGTGTTGTGCTGGTCTGCTCTCTGGTGCCGGATCCAATCTCAGGTGGGGGCTTGCTTTGCCTCTGAGCACAGAGGGCATCGATCGCTGGAGGGGTGAAGTCTTCCCACTTCCAATGGATCTTCTCCATCCACTTTCTTCCGAGTAGCTTTGGTCCATCACCTGCAACAATCCACAGAGGTAACTTGTGCACTGCGCCATAATGGAGTACCTTAACATCTGCACTACCAACAACTGGAATAAGTTCATCGGTGTAGGTGTGCAGCTTTGCCTGAACAGGGACCAATTTAAGTCATTCAGCTTGATTGTCCCATAGCTTCTCAAAGGCTTCTTGATTCATTACTGACTGGCTCACCCCGTGTCCACTTCCATGAAGACTGGAATGCCATCTATCTCGACTTCCATCCTCAATGGGGAACACTCGATGGTGCAGGTAAACATGCTATATACCTCATTGTGGGGCTGAGCTGCCTCTCTGCTTATCGTTTCATAATCCGTGCTGGATTCATGACCATCTGCAGACTCTTCATCAACACAGTGAGTCATATTTCTCTTACACGTTTGCTGGAGGTGGCCCTTTGTGCTGCAGCCTTTGCATACATAGCCTTTAAAATGGCACTGGTGAGCCCTGTGATTCCCTCCACAACACCAGCATGGAGCCACTCGATTAGCCTTCCTCGGCAGACTCTGAGTTAAGGGACTCGGGGGACTGTTCTCTCTTCCCTGAGAAGGCCCGCGTCAACAGTCCAGCCTTTAAAAGGTGCCACTCTGTGTACTTGCCGGGTTTGAGTCCTGAGAGTGAGTCATTTGCCTAGAGCTGCAAGTCGAGGTCATGAATGCCTGGCTCACAGCGATGGCTTTCTGTAGTGTGACTGTGGTATCTGCCGACAGTAGCTTATGAAGAAGGCCCTCATGGCCGATTCCAATGACAAAAATGTCCCGCAGTGCTTCGGTAAGGTGGTCGCTGAAATCACACGGTGCCGCCAGCCTCCTGAGGTCTGCAGCATATTTTGCGATTTTCTGGCCTTCGGGCCATCGGAGGATGTAGAACCGGTGTCTGGCTGTGAGGATGCTCTCCTTGGGCTTGAGTTGCTCATGGATCAGTGTTATGAGCTCCTCGTACATCTTGGTCATTGTCTTCGCTGGTTCCAGCAAGTCCCTGACGAGGCCATAGACGGTAGGCCCACAACTGGTTAACAGGATAGCTAGCCAGTGTGGCCGGGTTGTCTCCTACCAGGTCATTTGCTGTGAAGAAATGGTCGAGCCTCTCCTCAAAGGCATCCCAATCACCACCATCGGCAAACTGCTGCAACGTACCAAGGGTAGCCATTTTTGCGTGAAAGTCCGTAATCTCGTCGCCAATTGTTATGTCCTTAGATGCTCTGATAATGACTCCACGAGGCAATATGTTGTACTTGCACTGTAGTGACCTTAGTCCTTTATTGATAACTCCAGAGTGAGGATCACACCTGGTGGCCTGCCTTTTATACTAGGCCAGGCACACCTGTACAGGTAACCTACAAGTCTCCCACTGCTGTGCCCTCTGGTGACACACCTTGTGATAATACCAACAGTAGCCATGTAGGATACATGACAGGTGCAGCGTTACCTCTTGGCTCCTCTACCAACGACCCGACTGAATTGATCTCGTGGCGTGGACGGTGCTTACCTCCGCCAGTAGGACTTTGCCGCCCATTAGCCGCCTCCCGCTGGTGGTAACGGGTAGCGTTAGAAAATGAATTTCGACCTCTAAGTTTCTTTGCACAAGTAATTTTAAAATAGTTGTAGAAAATAACTGGAATAATACCCTTTTTCTTTATACACCCAGTCTGTAAAAAGACAAGCGTTTATGGATTGACTGCTAAATGCCAATTGTAACTTCAAATACATGCTCAAGTCACACAAAATATCCCGTGGCTATTAATGATTACATTTAAAATACTAAAGATGTCAATGATTTCAGTTTCCTTGGATTTAAAAAAAAATGCAAAATATTGTTACAGTTCTCAGAATTAACAGATCCCTTATGATCAGTTCTCATTGTATACTAATCCAGAAGGAACAATGATCTGCAGTCGTAAACATTTGCAGATGAGGATATATTTTGTGGAGCAATTCATTAGAAATTTGAGACCTGTAGGATTCTAGTGTCATTTACCGGTTCCAGGCCTATATAGTCCGCTCGAGGCACAGACCAGACACATAACAACTTTACAAGCTTATAGGCTCTATCCTGAGATTTACAAACAATTCCCAAATCTCTTAGGAGTGATTACATCTATCCTGATGGACAAGGGATGATAATTAAATAGAAAAAATATATAGATCTAGGTACTTGTTCCACCAACTTGTAGCATGATATGAAGTTAGATTGCCGTGTCGGATGAGTGTTGTATCAATCTCGATCCTGACAAGATTTCTGTTTCTTCTGTAGCTGCTGCTTTTAATGATAAACGTTTTGCACAATATATATACTTCTAAATGCTAATCAAGCTCACTGGTCAGATTAATGGTAACATTTCAGCAATGAGGTAGGCTGATGCTTTCGAGACAGAAACAGCATTAGCCGAGCTGTAGCATTCATTGACAGAAGCATGTGGTAGCGTGGTACCATAGAAACGATGGGCAGAAAGGCTCTATGCTGATTGTACTCACTGCGCTTCTCACATTTATTGTCTCTTCTATATTGTTATTAAAGTGCAGAGTGTGATGTCATGGCTTTTGTGCCTCACGTGAACAATTAAGAACTTATAGAATCACAGAGTCACAGAAATTTTCAGCACGGAAGGAAGCCATTTCGGTCCATTGTGTCCGCGCCGGCTGACAAAGAGCTATCCAGCCTAATCCCACTTTCCAACTCTTGGTCCATAGCCCTGTAGGTTACGGCACTTCAAGTGTACAGTCAAGTACTTTTTAAATGTAGTGAGGGTTTCTGCCTCGACCACTCTTTCAGGCAGTGAGTTCCAGACCCCCACCGCCCTCTGGCTGAAGAATTTTCCTTTCAAATCCCCTCTAAACCTCATACCAAATACTTTAAATCTATGCTCCCTGGTTGTTGACCCCTTTGCTAAGGGAAAAAGATCCTTCCTATCCACTCTATCTAGGCCCCTCATCATTTTATACATCTCAATTAGGTCTCCCCTCAGCCTCCTCTGTTCCAAAAACGACAATCCCAGCCTATCCAATCTTTCCTCATAGCTAAAATTCTCCAGTCCAGGCAACATCCTCATAAATCTCCTCTCTACCCTCTCTCGTGCAATCACACCTTTCCTGTAAAACTTGACGTGTTATTTGAAATAGTTTTCGAATAGCATGATTCGTTGCAGAGTTAAAGCAGTAATGGCAAAGATCTTAGCCAATGGGCCTATAGAGAAGAACAAGAAGTGCAAATAAACGTTTGTTACAAAGCAGATGTCAAGAGGTTCACAGAGGGTACATTTTTTACATTATTGATGACAGAGAATATTTGGGTGTGAGACAAATCGTTCAATTATACTCAGATTTTTTCCCTTCTACTTTCCTCCTCGCAATTTTTTTTACAGGAGTGTAGAGAGCTGTGCATGCTGCTTCATAATTGCCAGCAAGAAGGATGCTTTAAACATAGAAAATAGGTGCAGGAGTAGGCCATTCGGCCCTTCGAGCCTGCACCACCATTCAATATGATCATGGCTGATCATGCAACTTCAGTACCGCATTCCTGCTTTCTCTCCATACCCTTTGATCCCTTTAGCCGTAAGGGCCATATCGAACTCCATTTTGAATATATCTAATGAACTGGCCTCAACAACTTTCTGTGCTAGAGAAGTCTACATGCTCACAACTCTCTGAATGAAGAAGTTTCTCCCCATCTCGGTCCTAAATGGCTTACCCCTTATCCTTCGACTGTGACGCCTGGTTCTGGACTTCCCCAATATCGGGAACATTCTTCCTGCATCTAACCTGTCCAATCCCGTCAGAATTTTATATGTTTCGATGAGATTCCCTCTCATTCTTCTAAATTCCATTGACTATAAGCCAAGTCGATCCAATCTTTTTTCATATGTCAGTCCTGTCATCCCGGGAATCAGTCTGGTGAACCTTTGCTGCACTCCCTCAATAGCAAGAATGTCCTTCCTCAGATTAGGAGATCAAAATTTTACACAATATTCAAGGTGTGGCCTCACCAAGGCCCTGTACAACTGTAGTAAGACCTCTCTGCTCTTATACTCAAATCCTCTTGTTATGAAGGCCAACATGCCATTTGCCTTCTTCACCGCCTGCTGTACCTGCATGCCAACTTTCAATGACTGATGTACCATGACACCCAGGTCTCGTTGCACCTGCCCTTTTACTAATCTGTCACCATTCAGATAATAATCTGCCTTCCTGTTTTTACCCCCAAAGTGGATAACCTCACATTTATCTACATTATACCGCATCTGCCATGTATTTGCCCACTCGCCTAACCTATCCAAGTCACCCTGCAGCCCCTTAGCAACCTCCTCACAGCTCACACTGCCACCCAGCTTAGTGTCATCTGAAAACTTGAAGATATTACATTCAATTCCTTCGTCTAAATCATTAATGTATATTGTAAATAGCTGAGGTCCCAGCACTGAACCTTGCGGTACCCTACTAGTCACTGCCTGCCATTCTGAAAAGGACCCGTTTATTCCTCCTCTTTGTTTCCTGTCTGCCAACCAGTTCTCTATCCACGTCAGTACATTACCCCCAATATCATGTGCTTTAATTTTGCACACCAATCTCTTGTGTGGGACCGTGTCAAAAGCTTTTGAAAGTCTAAGTACACCGCATCCAAGTAGAGTAAATAGCGTAAATTAATTCTGCAACCTTGCTGCAAATTGACAATGTGTACCAGCTGTAGCAAGCAAGTGGGACATTCAGGTGTCTCCAAGGTCTTGAGCTTGTGACCAATCTGGTTCTCGACCAAGAGAAGGTGTTCGACAGGGTGGATCACGATTATCTGTTCGGAACTCTGCGCGCTTTCGGGTTCGGAACGCATTTCGTCACCCGGATCCGACTTTTGTACGCTGCCGCGGAGTGTCTGATGAAGGTTAATGGGTCTTTGACATCGCCCCTTCGCTTTGGGAGAGGGGAGCGCCAGGGATGCCCCATGTCCGGCCAGTTATATGCCATCTGCGTGGAGCCTTTCCTGCGCCTCCTGCGGACGAGGTTGACGGGGCTGGCTCTGCAAGGGCCGGGCGTGGAGGTCGTCCTCACGGCTTACGCTGATGACGTGCTCCTCACGGTAGAAGATCCCGTTGATCTGCGGAGGATGCGTGAGTGCCAGGAGATTTACTCGCCCGCATCCTCCGCTAGGATCAACTGGGAGAAATGTTCCGGACTCCTGGTGGGTCAGTGGCGGGTGGACTCCCTGCCGGAGGAGTTCAGGCCTTTTGCCTGGAGCACGACCCATCTCCTCTATCTGGGAGTCTACCTTAGCCCCGACGAGGAAGCCTGGCCGGCGAACTGGCAAGAGCTGGAGGCCAAGGTCGCCGCTCGCCTAGGGCGCTGGACAGGACTGCTCCGAGTGCTGTACTACAGGGGTCGGGCGCTAGTCATAAACCAGCTGGTGGCCGCTATGCTGTGGTACCGGCTGGTCATTTTGACCCCTCCCCCTGCGTTTGTCACCAAGATACAGAAGAAGCTGGTGGACTTCTTCTGGAACAACAGGAAGCACTGGGTCTCTGCGGCGGTCTTGAGTCTTCGGCTTAGGGAGGGCGGTCAGTCGTTGGTGTGCATCAGCACCCAGCTAGCGACTTTCCGTCTTCAGACCCTGCAGAAATACTTTTACGTTGAGCCCCCTCCTAGGTGGCACGCGCTGGCGATGTATTTCTTCTGCCAGCAGTACAGCCTCAACTGCGACACGCAGCTCCTGTTTGTGAGCTTGGGGGGCGTCAGGACCGCCCTCCGGGAGCTGCCTGTCTTTTACCAGGAACTCATCAGGATCTGGAACAGAGTCGCCACCAAGCGCAGCTCTCCACCGTCTGGAGTGGTGGCTGTCCTGCAGGAGCCGCTGCTCGGGAATCCGTACCTCCACGACCGAAGTTTTAGGTGGCAGTTGGACGAGAGGGCTGTGGCTGATGAGGTGACCAGGGTCAGGGACCTGCTCGATGGCGGAGGAGCGGGCTGGATGGCGCCAGACGTGTTGGCACGGCGCCTAAACTGGGCCGACGTCCGCCGCACGGCCGATGCCATCGAGTCGCTAAAAACAGCTCTGGGCCCTGACTCCGTTAGGTGCATCGAGGAGGCTCAAGCACGTGGGGAGATCCTGTCCGAACTGATCCCCGTCCGGACGGAATTCCTCATCGGCGCCAAACCCCGGAATCTCCCTCGGGGGCCGGCGCCTCACAACTTGAGCCGCCTCGGGGAAATCCCCTCCGTGCCTTTCAGTTCTGCGCGGAGGGGTTTCTTGTACGGGCTGCTCCTGCACCCTCTCAACTTTGCCATCCTCGCCGGCCGTCCGGACACGCCATGGCGTACCATCTTGCCGTCCGGAGGAGGCGGGGGTCCCCGATGAAGTGCACTCTACGCAGGGGTCCTCCCACTATTTATCGGGGACTTGGCCTGGAGGGTGGTGCATGGAGCAGTCCCGTGCAATAAATTTTTAAGTCGGTTCACGGGCTCCCAGGCCGCCTGCAATTTCTGCTGTCTGGAGAAGTCCGTGTTCCACGTTTTTATGGAGTGTGTGAGGTTGCAGCCCCTGTTCCATTATTTGAAGGGGCTGCTCCTCAATTTCTGGTTGCACTTCAGTCCCACACTCCTGATCTTTGGGCACCCTGTGCTGAGGGGAGCGGGTAGTACCGAGGGCCTCCTCGTAGGACTGCTCCTGGGCACGGCCAAGGGTGCCATCAGCCGGTCCAGGCAGCGGGAGGTCGAGAGGGTCGTTCAGCCCGACTGCCTGCCTCTCTTCCATGCGTACATCCCCGCCAGCGTGTCCTTAGAGATGGAGCACGCGGTGTCCACCGGTACGCTCGCGGCCTTCCGTGAGAGGTGGGCGCCGGAGTGCATCATTACCCCCGGCAACCAAAGTTTAATTTGATTTTATATGTTTTAAAGTTTAATTTGTTTTATTGCCGGTTTTAGTGTCCTCCTCCCCTTTTATAGGGGGCACTTGTAAAATTCATGATTTTAGTGCCCAAAAAATTTGTTAAAAAAAACAAACAAAAAAAAACCAAACAAACAAAAAAAGGGCCTGATAAGTGTTTTCTGTGTCCCCCAGGTCGGGGGGCACTTGATCTAACTATTCAATTTTGTTTTGCTACAAAAAGAGTTGTGACCAATCCGGTTTCCACCTTCCACCCTTGCCACAGTACCTGTCATGTATTCAACCAGCATTGTAACCCATGTATAATCTGACCTAAGTTGTACACTGTGAGAACAATGACCACTAGGTGGTGAACTTGTGGGAGACACTCCTAACCTGGACCTTCAGAGATAAAAGGGGAAGCTCCACCCACTTCCTGCACTTGAGTGCTAAGGAATAAAGGACAGGTCACAGACTGACCTCTCAAGCATGGGCCTCGTGTGCATTTATACTGTATAGTAAGGACGTATCAGTACTGAAACGGTGCTCATCAAAGTCACAAATATCATCCTTTGTGACTTTGTGACCACCTGAATGAGAGGTGACAAAGGTAAACTATCCCTCTTCATCCTGCTTGACCTGTCTGCAGCCTTTGACACGGTTGACCACTCCATCCTCCTCCAGTGCCTCTCCACCGTCGTCCAGGTGGGTGGGACTGCACTCGCCTGGTTCCATTCTTACCTATCCAACTATAGCCAGAGAATCACCTGCAATGGATTCTCTTACCGCTCTTGCCTCATTACCTCTGCTGTCCCCCAAGGATCTATTCTCGGGCCCCTCCTATTTCTCATCGACATGTTGCCCCTTGGCGCCATCATCCGAAAACACAGCATCAATCGCCAATCCCCAATCGCGCAGTTACCTTTTCTCCCTCTGCTCGAGCTCTAATCTCCCGACAACCATTTCCTCGTCTCTCAGTCTCCAACAAATTCCTGAAAGGCCCCAGAGTAAATAGGGTGTAACAAGAGCATAAGAACATAAGAAATAGGAGCAGGAGTAGGCCATTTGGCCCCTCAAGCTTGCTCCGTCATTCGATAAGATCATGGCTGATCTGATCTTGGCCTCAACTCCACTTCCCTGCCCGCTGCCCATAACCCTCGACTTTGAAGTGGATGCAAAAAAACTCTCTCACATGTTCTGACCATTAGTCTGATTTTTTTGAAGTAGACTGACTGTGATAAAAAAGCGAAGAAGGCAATGCTGAGATGAAAGCTCATTTTGCATATCATGAAATTCTAAATTAGCTTATATCAGACTGTGGTCACCATTTAACTCAAGGGAATTCCAACAGTTTGCACAACCATATGAGTTCTGTCAGGTTTCCAGCTCACCCAGATATCTATATTCAAACGGTAAGTAAAAGGTTCTTTTAACATTGTAAAAGCACTTCTAGAAAAAACATAGATCTGGCAGAGACCCTTACCTCACTCTTTTTGAGTGGTGTACAATACATCAAATGACGTATTAGACAGCTCACTAGCTCAATCTGACGAATGAAGACAGATCTCTGGGAATTCATTAGCCAGATCTAGCCTGATGGCCATATGTTTGGCATTTGTGTTGTAACAGGTGGAGTGCTTGCAACTGGAAAAGTAGCAGGATTTTAGCTTGTGAAATCACAGTTGCACTGATGCACAATGTTGTGGGTCTGGAAATCATGGGGGCAAAATTGGGCTCGGTAGCACCTGTTCTTTGGGCGCTACGAGGCCTCTTAAACTATCGAAATGGCGCCTGCGGCATGTGTGCACATTTCTGATGGATGGTGCACCTGACGCTATATTTGTAAAGGGGTTAGCGCACGTACACCTAATGACTGCCAGCAGTATGCGGAGCAGGCAGATCAGGACGTGATTTGGTGCTAGCGCTGCCATTTTGGAGCTCCACACTCCAGCCTATCCCGTCTCTTAATCTCCCACAGCTGAACACATGTTCAATGGCATAAAGGACCCTTTACCCACTCTATTTAAAGGGATCATCAACTACTTACGGGTCAGTTGCTGTATTGTATCTTCTTGCTGATACTGCAATTCTATGCATTTGGGTGCTTTTCCATTGTTGTTAAAAGTTTCAAGTCTACAGGCAGTGGTTTGGCTAGTGCTGAAGTACTTTTATGGTGAATATGCGCAAATTAGACACGGAAGGCCTAGTAGGGCTTCCTTTTGGCATTGAGCATGACTGCGAGACTGAGCAGAGGCCATGCAGAACAGGACAAGCTGCTAGAGGAGGGAGGAGGAGGAGGAGGGGGAGATGGGCTCTCAGCAGGTGGCCACATCCGCAGACGGTCTTTAGGGAGCAGATCTGTTGGAGAACAGTTTTCTGGAGTGCTGTGACACCCTGAAAGCCCCTTTGCACACTGGTATCCAGAGCCATGGTGGCAGCAGTCTGAGTTTCCACGGCAACAAGCTGAGATTAGATGATTGCAGTCTGTGCTTTCACTGCAGGACTAGGCTGGATAGCTCTTTGTCGGCCGGCACGGACACGGTGGGCCGAAATGGCCTCCTTCCTTGCCGTTAATTTCTATGCTTCTATGATTCCCTCAGACATTGGGTGGATGCTGCTTGTGCTGAGATATCGCCCATCGGACCCTGCATCATGGCCCATCGAAGTCCTCAACTGAGTCTTTTGCAGCAGAACTAGTGTGTGACCTCACCCTCCGGCGAGCTAGCAACTGTACCCTCCTTTCCAAGCGGGCTCTGCCCTACTTATGCCCAGTATCTCACCACATGCAGATCCTACCTCTATCCTATCCTCTCAATTACATGCAGTGTCAACATTTGAGCTGGTGGCTGTGACTGTCAAATCGAGCGATGATGTGTTTTCATCTTCACTGTCTTCTTGCTCTTCCTTCAGTGCCTGGGCAGGGTGCAGTTCTTGGGTATCTGAAAGGAAAAGGGGACAAGGGTTGGGTTGTGATGAGGGGAGAGGAGAAAAAACAAAGTGCATGCTTACACCATCTGCATATTTTAAATCAGAAATGATTGCGGGGTCAGGGGGAAGTGGGATGAGAGAAGGAGGATTAGGTGTGAAGATACCATCATCTTCAATTGCTTCAGCTCTGACGGTGGCCACGGGCTCACCAATGGCTCTTCCCATAATGGCCAGCTCCGTCTCCTCTATGAGAGTTAGAACATGCAGGCGTACCTCTCCCTCTCCTGTTAATTCCTGCTGCCTCCTGTTGTCCGTCACTTTCTCCTGCAAGAGAGAGGGAAGGGTGTCAATGAGTGTAGTGCAATATATTTGGGTGATGCGGCTGTCACGGTTGAATAGCTGGCAGTGTGTGTAAGCTCTGAGATGTGGCCGCGAGGCTTGCAACAATGCTAAGTGTCTGAGGGTGAGGTAAAGCATTTCAATGTTGCATATGAGTCCTGATTGATAAAGATTGTTGGTAGGTAAGTGATGAGGGTATGGTGAATTGAGAAGTGGATGAGGCTAGTGATGCAATTGGTAGGATATTGCATTGAAAGATGCACTCAACTTGACCTTGACAACTCGTGTGAGTTCCTTAAACTTTTTCCTGCACTGCACCCAGGTCTTTGGGGCTACACCTCGAGCATTGATCTCCTCCACTATCTCTTGCCACTGCCTTCTGAGCATGTGTCGGGAGGATCTCCAGCCTCCCTTAGAACATAAGAACATAAGAAATAGAAGCAGGAGTAGGCCATACGGCCCCTCGAGCCTGCTCCGCCACTTAATACGATCATGGCTGATCCGATCATGGACTCAGGTCCACTTCTCTGCCCGCTCCCCATAACCCCTTATTCCTTTATCATTTAAGAAACTGTCTATTTCTGTATAAATGTCTTAAATGTATTTGCTTCTATGATTCCCTCAGACATTGGGTGGATGCTGTCTGTGCTTAAATCTGAGGGTACAAAACATCTCTGTTTCTTTCCACCAGTTCCACCAAGACCTCCAGTGCAGCGTCCGAAAACCTTGGTGCCTGGTCTCTCCCATGGTCAACCATTATTGATTGTTTCACAGCACAATTTTCAGAATGATCTCAGCACCACCAGCAGCCACAATGCACCTCCTTTAAGAGCTGCAGGCTAGGTTTAAGTAGTGCTGGGCACTAACGATATTGGGCCTCCTGCTGATGCGCGGGGAACATGCAAAAATCATGGATATGAGCAGGCAGCTCAAAGTTGGCATTCTGCCTGCATTTCAATTACTGGGCACACGTTAATTGCGCGTCGCGATCCCATCGCCTGTTTTCAGGGGTTATCCAATTTAACCCCTCTTGGCTTTTCCCAACCTGTACCTAGGTTTCCTGGGGTTTGGTCATCATCATAGGCAATCCCTCAAAATGAGGATGACTTGCTTCCATGCCAAAAAGGGATGAGTTCACAGGTGTTTCAATGAAGGACCTAACATTCCAGATCCCAAACGACATGTTGAAGGGTGGAAGATGCCTGTGCGTGGATTTTTTTAACGTGCACACCAGCCACCACACGGGCTTCACAGAGCGAGGTCTTGGTCCAGTGGCAAGGGACTGGAGACCAGCTCTGCTGCACGGACCTAGTGCACACACATATCGTAGTGTGGGCTGGCCCGTGCTGCCCCTGGGCCCTCGCCTCTTCTGGACCCCGAACTCACGCCTCTCTTGGACTCCAATCACATCCCTCTACATTCTCTCACTGCTTCTTCACCCCGACCTGGGGTTTGGTAAGTAAGGTGTGCCTATAGTTGAGCGCACACTCCATTATGGACAGAAACACGGTGATGAGTTCCATGTGTGTCAGACACTTGGCTGACCAAAACAACAATTATATTTTTACATTGAAGTAAACTGCATGAAAAATGTTGGTTATAGATAATAATTCAAAACTGAATTCATACTTGGTATATCAAGATTGTGAAGGATGTCTTATAATTTAAGACTTTTTCTTAAAGCTAATTGGTGCCTTAAAGAGCAAATCTACTTGGGGACACACAATACAGTGATGCAAATTTGTTTCTCCATGAAGCTTGACTCCAAATGTTGCCACATAAAGAAAATTGTGCACTGTCAAGTACATAGGCTGATTGATTAAGCAATAAACAGCTTATAGTTCTCTCCGGGTAGAAGTTAAAGAATAACACATGCTTCACAGACTAATATCAAATATTTATATCGGAGTGAAATGTAATCTGTGTTAAATGTAGTTGTAATTATTTTTGAAAGCTGACCCATAAGCATGTCCTCATTTTTTTTCTGTGATTACAATATATTACTGGCTACATAAATTCAGTAGATGCTTTGTGCATTCTGATTTGTAATGTACATACTATGGGTGCAATTTTCCCCAGTGATTTGCCCCATTTTCTTTGAGCAGGCTGTTCTTTTTGGCCTAAGTTGAAAAACCAGTTTCCCCAATCAATTTGCACCAGTTAGTTACAATTTTTTTAGGTCAGTTTGGTCAGCTGAGAGTTACTTCAGTTGTGTTTCTGCCAGCGTATGTGACCTCTGCAGAAAAACCTTCCTTAGAGTTAAGAAAATCGGCGCAGGTAAGGAAATCGGCGCAGCAGATGCCCAGACATACTAAAAGAATTGAAAAGCATATAGCAGCAACTTACCTCCAATCCTGCCTGAAAGCTATCCGGTCCCAGGTTCTCGCACAAACACACAAACACACACACATACACACACATACACACACACACACACAGAATGAATGTGAGAATGAATCCGGGGACCGAGAATGGGACCGGATCGGCAAGCCCTTCAGGCGGAGTTGGAGATAAGTTTCTGCTATGTGTTTTTCAATTCTTTTAATGTGTTGGGAGCTGGCTGTATGCTTCACTTTGCAGCCGTAGCTCGCATTGTGTCCCTGGTTACCATGGCAACCCGATCTTTTTGCAGATCAAGGCTCCACCCCCAAAACTAAAGGTTGCGTTAGGCTGCGCCAAAATTAAGAAATTCAATGGGGAAACTTAGAATTTTTTTTGACGTACTTAGGCCCCCAAAAATTGGGCATAACTCTTCAAGTACGCCAAAAAAAGGCTTTGGGGAAAATTGAGCCCTATGTGAGTCCAGTCACTCAGTATAGAATATGGATGAATGCTCTTTGGCATATTGTCTGCCTGGTTTCCTCACTGCACCAACATATTGTGATGTAGTAATTTCTTCAAAATATATGAAGCAAATATGTCCTGGAACTAATAATTAAGATCTTTTGTGGCATATTTAAAATTCTAATTTGCAGTATGTATTTTCTCAGTATGTGAGCGTGTGGTACTGTGACTACCAATTAGAGATGCTTTTCATTTGGGCTGTTAACTCAGGTAAAAGCCCATGGAATTGACGACAAATTATTGACCTGGTTATGAAATTGGCAGAGCGACAGGAGACGGAGAGTAGAGATAATGGGTAGGAACTCAAATTGGCAGGATGTGACTAGTGGTGTCCTGCAGGGATCTGTTTTGTGGCCTCAGCTATTCACGGTATTTACTAATGACTGAGACGATGGAATAGGAAGTCATATATCCAAATTTGCCAATGACACAAAGATAGGCGGCATTGTCGGCAGTGTGGATGAAAACTTAACATTACACAGAGGTACCGACAGATTAAGTGAGTGGACAAAACTCTGGCAAATGGATTTCAATGGAGGCAAATGTGAGGTCATCCACTTGGAACCAAAAAAGGATAGATCAGGATACTTTCTAAATTGTGAAAAATTAAACACAGTGGAGGTCCAAAGAGACTTGGGGGCCGAGGTAGATAGATCATTAAAATATCATGAACAGGTTCAGAAAATAATCAAAAGGCTAATGGAGTGCTGGCCTTTATATCTAGAGGACCAGAATACAAGGGGGTAGAAGTTATGTTGCAGCTGTACAAAGCCCTGGCTAGGCCACACCTGGAGCACTGTGAGCAGTTCTGGACACCACACCTTAGGAAGGATATATTGGCTTTCGAGGGAGTGCAGTGTAGGTTTACCAGAATGATAACCGGACTTCAAGGGTTAAGTTACGAGATTACACAAATTAGGTTTGTATTCCCTAGAATTTGGAAGGTTAAGGGTTTATCTGATCAAAGTTTTCAAGATATTAAGGGGAACAGAGGATATTAGGGAGAAACTATTCTCGCTGGTTGGGGAGTCTTGGACTCGGGGGCATAGTCTAACATTTAGAGCCAGACCTTTCAGGAGTGAAATTAGGAAACACTTCTACACATGAAGGTTGGTAGAAGTTTGGAACTCTCTTCCGCAAATGGCAATTGATGCTAGATCGATTGTTAATTTTAGATCTGAGATTGATAGAATTTTGTTAACCAAAGGTATTAAGGGATAGGGGCCAAAGGCGGGTATATGGAGTTAAGTCTCAGATCAGCCCTGATTTCATTGAACAGGCTTTAAGGGCTGAATGACCTACTCCTGTTCATATTTTCCTATGTTCCTAGAATCATAGAAATTTATTGGCACAGAAGAAGGCCATTCAACCCATTGTGTCTGTGCTGTCTGAAGAAGATCTATCCAGTTTAATCTCACTTTCCAGCTCTTGGTTTGTCGTCTTTTAGGTTACGGCACTTCAAGTAGATATCCAAGTATTTTTAAATGCGATGATGGTTTCTGTCTTTACCACCTTTTCAGGCAGTAAGTTCCAGATCCCGAACACCCTCTGGGTGAAAATAACTATCCTCAACTCCCCTCTAATCCTTCCACCAATTAATTTAAATCTATGCCCCCTGGTTATTGACCTCTCTGCTAAGGGAAGTAGGTCCTTCCTACCCACCCTATCAAGTGACTAGTTTAACCTCCTGTAGGAAAACAATACTGTTTACATCCCCCGCATTCGCTAAGTTAGGTTAGTGAACACCCCCTACAGATAAACGAGGAACAATCCTGCAGCCAAGGCTCTGTGCTCCTCTATTTTGTTTTTCGTTTTTGGATTTCATTTTAATTTTATTTGTTTCCTGTATGTGCACTATTTATAGTACTTCTTTAATATTGTTACATTTTGGGGTTTTACGCTCGATATTCTAATCAGGTTCAACATTACTAACCAATCATATAAACATATTTTTTTTACAACCCACTCCCTTTTTATTCTTATTTATTCTCTGTTTCCCACGGCAACTGGTAATCATTCCGCCATTCACACCCTATCTAGACGCATCTTTTGTTTCCTAACTTGTGCCATTACCATCTCAATTTGGCCCATCATCCCTCTTGTCTCTCAAATCTCTCCTGATTTCCACCCTATCACAGACCTTCCCTTTTGTTCTTTCATCCCCCTCCCCCTCTCACTGCCCCCTGCACTTCCTTCAGAATCTGTTACATTTCAAACTTTGGCCAGTTCTGACGAAGGGTCACAGACCCGAGACGTTAACTCTGTTTCTCTCTCCACAGATGCTGCCTGGCCTGCTGAGATTGCCAGCATTTCCTGTTTTTATTTCAGATTCCAGCATCCGCAGCATTTTGCTTTTGTCCTTGTCCACTACGATGTGGATGTGCCTTTGCCTGCTCGACATCTAGGTAAATGATGGTGAGATGCAGGGGTTGAAAAGAGAATCTTTTCCATTTACATGTGGTGTTACATAATTCTCTTTTCCTTCATCAGCTGGAGTCAGCCTGAGACTCAGGTTATAAACCGAATGGCAACTTATTTAACATAGACCAGATAGATCAACTGGACTTTGGAAAAAAATATATTTGCAAAATTTGTTTTTGATATCTGAAGGGATAGGAATAAGAATGTTTCTCCTGAGCTCGCTTTCAGTATAACTAGATCCCTGAAAATGACTGCTCAGTTCATACATGGTGCAACCAACAATGGAATCAAATTTTTGTTGGCTAGAGACAAACCCCTTTGAAGATGTACAGGGTACTGACAAAAATACAATTCACAAGTGCTACATTTCCTGGATTTAAATTATATGGTTAGTCACTCTTTGTCAATTGTATTAGGATGTTTGTCCCCGCTGTTGCAATGCCTGTGATAGTTGGAACATAACAGTTTGCTCAATCAACATACTATAAAACAGGTATAAAGTAATGTTCAATCAACAATAGCAAATTAAAATAGATCTTTGTTCCACAATGACTAAAATGCAGATGCATATTAATTGGCTGTTGTGATGAAATTTGTATCTATGTATCTTACAGAAGCAACCAACCTAGAAACTATAATTAATCTGGTGTGTACTGTTGCTGGTAATAAAGGGCCCAAATTTCCCCAGGAGTTGCTCTGTTTTTTTTGGAGCAACTTGATTTTTCTGGAGTATCTCTTTAGTTGCAATTCTGGCCATTTAATTTCCGCCAGTGTAAGTGAGTTAGTTAGGTTTTTTTTTAGTTTAGTTTTCTTTTTCAAAAGGGGGTGTTACCAGCCAATTATGCCTGTTTTGGCCATTTAAGCAAGGTTAGCCAGCTAAAGTTACTCCAACCTAACTTAGGCCAGTGTAAATGGGCACTCTTGCACATTCAGAAAAACCCTGCGGTGACTTAAGAAATCAGCGCAGGCAGCCAGAGATGGAGGGGGAAGGGGACCTTGCAAAGCACTAAACACCTTCACAACAATATTAATGAAGCATAAATACATTTAAAGCACCAAGCACTAAACAAAGCACAAAAAGTAATAAGCAATTAATTAACAAATAAAAAATAGAAGGAACCCTGCACCTAAAGCACCAAGATCAAAGTAATAAGCAATCAATCAATCAATCAATCAGTAAATAACAAATAAAAAATAGAAGTCCTATCTTAGGGAATGCAGCGGGCCGCTGATGAGGGAGCCCATTCAGCCAGGGCTAGGGACGGCGTGTTTTGGGCCCCTCCCACACAGCCTGCAGCATGCACTCACAGATTCGGCCTGCCAGGAACTACTGCACATGCAGACTCTAGCGCGCACTCTAGAGGTCCTGGCTCCGCCCCCAATCCAATGGGCCACGCTACGCCACTACTGAGGAAAGGCTGGGGAGCGGCCAGAATCGGGAGGAAGATTTTCGGCGCGCTTGGAGGCAGACAAAAACATTGCACCTCGGTTGAGAGCGCCAGAAAAAGGGGTTGGGGAAATTTGAGCCCAAAGAATCCAAATCATTAACCTAATACAGACAAAGATACATTTTTTGTCAAGGCATATTAGTGAAATGAGACAACATGTTTCAAGGAAGTAAAATGGAACTATTAGAATTCTAAACTTTACATCATTCTCACAGAAGTGCAATACACCAAAAATCAAATCGACTGAGTGTAGTTCCAAGATCACAAAACATTGCAAAACACTGACATAACTTGATCAGGTGCTCCTGGTGAGGATCGATGCTTGTAGGGAGCACTGATTAGGGAATCACAGTCCTGCAGCCTTGTCCCTGTCTGGCGTAAAAATAAAGCGGGGAAGGTGGCTCAACCGTGGCTTACAAGGGAAATTAGAGAAAGTGTTAAATCCAAGGAAGAGGCATATAAATTGGCCAAAAAAAGCAGCAAACCTGAGGACTGGGAGAAATTTAGAATTCAGCAGAGGAAGCCAAAGGGTTTAATTAGGAGGGGAAAAATAGAATATGAGAGTAAGCTTGCAGGGAACATAAAAACTGACTGCAAAAGCTTCTACAGGTAGGTGAAGAGAAAAAGATTAGTGAAGACAAATGTGGATCCCTTACAGTCAGAATCAAGTGAACTTATAATGGGAAACAAAGAAATGACAGACTAATTGAACAAATACTTCGGTTCTGTCTTCACTAAGGAAGACACAAATAACCTTCCGGAAATTCTAGGGGACCGAGGGTCTAGCGAGAAGGAGGAACTAAAGGAAATCCTCATTAGTCAGCAAATTGTGTTAGGAAAATTAATGGGATTGAATGCTGATAAATCCCCAGGGCCTGATAGTCTGCATCCCAGAGTGCTTAAGGAAGTGGCTCCAGAAATAGTGGATGCATTGGTAGTCATTTTCCAACATTCTACAGACTCTGGATCAGTTCCTATGGACTGGAGGGTAGCTAATGTAACACCACTTTTTAAAAAAGGAGGGAGAGAGAAAACAGGGAATTATAGACCGGTCAGCCTGACATTGATGATGGGAAAAATGTTGGAATTAATTATTAAAGATGTAATAGCAGCGCATTTGAAAAGCGGTGACAGGATTGGTCCAAGTCAGCATGGATTTATGAAAGGGAAATTATGCTTGACAAATCTTCTAAAATTTTTTGAGTATGTAACTAGTAGAGTGGACATGGGTGAGCCAGTGGGTGTGGTGTATTTGGACTTTCAAAAGCTTTTGACAAGGTCCCACAGAAGAAATTAGTGTGCAAAATTAAAGCACATAGTATTTGGGGGTAATGTACTGACATGAATAGAGAACTGGTTGGCAGACAGGAAGCAAAAATTGGAATAAATGTGTCCTTTTCAGAATGGTAGGCAGCGACTAGTGGGGTACCGCAAGGTTCAGTGCTGGGACCCCAGCTATTTACAATATACATTAATGATTTAGACGAAGGAATTGAATGTAATATCTCCAAGTTTGCAGATGACACTAAGCTGGGTGGCAGTGTGAGCTGTGAGGAGGATGCGAAGGGGCTGCAGGGTGACTTGGACAGGTTAGGTGAGTGGGCAAATACATGGCAGATGCGGTATAATGTAGATAAATGTGAGGTTATCCACTTTGGTGGTAAAAACAGGAAGGCAGATTATTATCTGAATGGTGACAGATTAGTAAAAGGGCAGGTGCAACGAGACCTGGGTGTCATGGTACATCAGTCATTGAAAGTTGGCATACAGGTACAGCAGGCGATGAAGCAGGCAAATGGCATATTGGCCTTCATAGCTAGGAGATTTGAGTATAGGAGCAGGGAGGTCTTACTACAGTTGCACAGGGCCTTGGTGAGGCCACACCTTGAATATTGTGTAAAATTTTGGTCTCCTAATCTGAGGAAGGACATTCTTGCTATTGAGTGAGTGCAGCGAAGGTTCACCAGGCTGATTCCCGGGATAACAGGACTGACATATGAAGAAAGACTGGATCGACTCGGCTTATATTCACTGGAATTTAGAAGAATGAGAGGAGATCTCATAGAAACATACAATTCTGATGGGATTGGACAAGTTAGATGCAGGAAGAATGTTATCCCGATGTTGGGGAAGTCCAGAATCAGGGGTCACAATCTAAGGATAAGGTGTAAACCATCTAGGACTGAGATGAGGAGAAAAACTTCTTCACTCAGAGAGTTGTGACCATGTGGAATTCTCTACCACAGAAAGTTGTTGAGGCCAGTTTGTTAGATATATTCAAAAAGGAGTTAGATGTGGCCCTTACGGCTAAAGGGATCAAGGGGTATGGAGAGAAAGCAGGAATGGGGTACTGAAGTTGCATGATCAGCCATGATCATATTGAATGGTGGTGCAGGCTCAAAGGGCCGAATGGCCTATTCCTGCACCTATTTTCTATGTTTCTATGTTTCTATGAATCAGTGGGAAATGTGGGCTGTCGGTCTGTGAGTTTCTGATCCGCACTCCCCACAAGGACACACATCAGCCGTAAAATAACAACATGACTGATTAGCTGGTAAACAGATATGAATTCCTGATAGAATCCAGTGATTTAAATATTTTGGGTGTAGTCAGTGCACAAATTTGGCTATAAGATGAGCCTGTGAATGATTCAGTAACTACTGTCAGCTGTGGCTCAGTGGGTAACACTCTTGCCTCTGAGTCATAGATTGGGGGTTCACAGTCCCATTCCAGGGAGTTAAGCACAAAAATCTAAGTTGACACTTGAGTGCAGTATTGAGGGAGTGCTGCACTGTCGGAGGTGCCTTCTTTTGAATGAGATGTTAAACCGAGGCCCTGTCCACCTTTCTAAGGTGGATGTAAAAGATCCCATGACACCATATCAAAGAAGAGCTGGGGAGTTATCCCCGGTGTCCTGGCCAAAATTTATCCCTCAAACAACATCACAAAAACAGATTATTTGGTCACTTATCACATTGCTGTTTGTCGGAGCTTGCTGTGCGCAAATTCGCTGCCGCATTTCCCACATTACAAAAGTGACTAAACTCCAAAAAGCATTTAATTGGCTTGTAAAGTGCGTTGGGGCATCCGGAGGTCGTGAAAGGTGCTATATAAATGCAATTCTTTCTTTTCTGTTGGCTAATTGGGCGGACACTCCACATTCAAACTGCTCATATCATTATTGGGAGTAAAAGTAGAGTTAATGGGCCCAAGTTTTGGGCCACGCCTAAAACGGCGCAGCCCGGACCTGGACACCCATTTTTCACGCCAGAAAGTAAGCCTAAAAAAAACTTACCTATTCTCCGGCTCCCTGCAGGTCCTCTGGAGCTGGGCGCGGCGCAGCACGAGCTGTGGGGGGCGGAGCCAGGTCCCTGCGCTGAAAACAGTGCCGGGACCTCTGCACATGCGTGCTACAGTGGGCGCGCATGTGCAGTAGCTCCAGGCGCCCAAAACTGTGGGAGGGGCCCGAAGCATGCAGCTCCTAGCCCTGGCCGAATGGCCTCACTGGGACTGCGTGGATAAGGCTCCTCCCACCTGACCGGACCCGACCCAACCCCCGCTCTCACCCCCCCCCGGGGACCCGACCTCCGCTCCCCCCCCCGGACCTCCGCGACTCTCTCTCCCCCCCCCCCCCCGACCTCCGCGACTCTCCCCCCCCCCCCGGACCTCCGTGACTCTCTCTCCCCCCCCGATCTCCGCGACTCTCTCCCCCCCAGGACTTCCGTGACTCCCCCCCCCCCCGGACCTCCGCAACTCTCCCCCCCCCCCCCGGACCTCCGCGACCCCCCCGAGACCCGACGCCACCTACCTGTAAATCCTGCCCGAAGTCTTGGGCCCGGACGTTCAGCCTCCTTCTCTCCCTTCCCCCCCAGCCCTCTCCTTCCCTCCCTCCCTCCCTCCTCTCTACTTCGCTCCCTCCTCTCTCTCCTCCCCTCCCTCCTCTCTCCTTCCCTCCCTCCTCTCTCCTTCCCTCCCTCCTTCCCTCCCTCCTCTCTCCTTCCCTCCCTCCTTCCCTCCCTCCTCTCTCCTTCCCTCCCTCCTCTCTCCTTCCCTCCCTCCCTCCTCTCTGCCCCTCTCCCCATCTTCTCCCCCTCCTCCCCTCCTTCTCCCCCTCTCCCCTCCTCTCCCCCCACCTTCTCCCCCTCCACCCCACCCCACCCCCCTCTACCCCCACCCCACCCCCCTCTACCTCCCTCCTCCTTCCTTCCCCTCCCACCCACCCCCTTCTCCCCTCCACCCCACCCCCTTCTCCCCTCCACCCCCCTTCTTCCCCTCCCCCTCCCACCCCCCTTCTCCCCCTCCCCTCGCTGTCAGAAACACAGACACTGACAGACAGAGAGTGAGAGACACACAGACAGACAGACAGAGAGATAGAGACACTGACAGAGACACACTGGGGGGGCCGTCCCAGCATGCTGTTGGAGGACTCCCGGTGCTGCAGTCGGTAAGTAGAAAATGTTTTATTTATTGATTTTTAATTTTTAAAAATTTTTTAATTAATTTTTTTTGATTGATTTATTGGTTGATTTATTGACGTATTTATCATTTATTATTGATGATGGCTCTTTATTTGTAAAACTGAAGTGTTTAATGTTTGTAAACTTCCATTTAAACCTCCCCCCCCCATTCCCTACACCTAATTTGTAACCTACGCCTGATTTTCTAAAGTGTAGACAAGGTTTTTTCGAACGTACAAAAATCTTCACTTACTCCATTCTAAGTTAGTTTGGAGTAAGTTTTCACTGCCTAAACTTTGAAAACAGGCGTAAGTGGCCGGACACGCCCCCTTTTGAAAAAAAAATTCTGTTCCAAAGTGAAACTGTTCTAACTGACTAGAACTGGAGCAAACTAAATGCCGAGAATTCAAATTTCTAAGATACTCCATTCTAAACCAGTTGCTCCAAAAAAACAGGAGCAACTCAGGCCGAAACTTGGCCCCACAATATGGTAAAATGTGTATTCTGATTATGGATAATTGCATGGAGGGCTCGCCAGAAAAGCCTGAACTGGGTGGCAGATTGAAATTATGTTGGCCTGTGAAAAGTGAATAGTTGATGTAAGGTGGATTGCTTCAGAGACACCAACGATATCTACATAAAAGTATTTGTGATGCTATATAAAGAGTACCCTGAATATCAAAGCATATAGAAACTTAGGCAGCAAACTGAAAAGGCCACATGGCATCTTGGCTTTAATAAATCATTTTTCATTATAGGATTGTCTAAAATATTCTGAGGAAAGGACAAATTCAGTGAACCTATGCTACCATTTGCTTTGTCCAAGTGATCTTTGTAGAAAGTTATTCAACTGGAAAGGCAATACATATTTTTTGGTTGTAGATTTCTTCTTGCATGTTACACTTGGCGCATACTGCTTCGCAAGAAATTAGTTACATCTCATCATCATCATCATCATAGGCAGTCCCTCGGAATCGAGGAAGACTTGCTTCCACTCCCAAAGTGAGTTCTTTGATGGCTGAGCAGTCCGATATGCGAGCCACAGACCCTGTTGCAAGTGGGACATTTGTATAGGGAAGGGGTGGGTGGGGCTGGTTTGCTGCTCACTTCTTCTGCTGTCTGCGCTTGACCACAGAGCTCAAAGAGCTCAACGCCCCCCCGGATGTACTTTCTCCACCTCAGGCAGTCTGCGGCCAGGGTCTCCCAGTTGTTAGTGGTGATGTCGCACTTTACCAGGGAGGCTTTGAGGGTGTCCTTATAATATTTCCACTGCCCACCTTTGGCTCGTTTACCATGAAGGAGCTCTGCATAAAGCATTTGCTTAGGGAGTCTCGTATCTGGCATACGAACTATGTGGCCTGCCCAGCGAAGCTGATCGAGTGTGGTCAGTGCTTCAATACTGGGGATGTTGGCCTGGATGAGGACACTGATGTTGGTGCGTCTGTCCTCCCAGGGGATTTGCAGGATCTTGCGGAGACATCGTTGGTGATATATCTCCAGCGACTTGAGGTGCCTTCTATACATCGTCCATGCCTCTGATCCATACAGGAGGGCGGGTATTACTACAGCCTTGTAGACCATGAGCTTGGTGGTAGATTTGAGGGCCTGGTCTTCAAACACTCTTTTCCTCAGTGGACCATTTCCCATATCTCGGGAGCCTCTTATCAACAAAGGCAGACATTGATGTGGAGACACAACATCGCCTCCAGTGCACCAGTGCTGCCTTCGGCCGTCTGAGGTTACATCTCATGGCATACCAGAACATGTACTTTCAGATATTGACCCACAGTTTTCAGCTCTGAACATTACGAGCAGCTCACGGTATCTGTAAAGCCACGTTCTAACCTATGTAAACTTGAGGTCATCCAAAACTTTGCTGGCTGTGATCCTAACTCACACCAAGTCCCACTTACCCATCCCCCTATGCTTGCCGACCTACATTGGCTCCCGGTTAAACAACGCCTCGATTTTAAAATTCTCATCTTTGTTTTCAACTCACTCCATGGCTTCTCCACTCCCTTTCCCTGTAATCTCCTCCAGCCCCACAACCACCCGAGATGTCTGCACTCCTCTAATTCTGCCCAACCATTGGTGGCCGTGCCTTCAGCTGCCAAGACTCTAAGCTCTGGAATTCCCTCCTTAAACCTCTCTGTGTCTCTACCTCTCTTTCCTCCTTTAAAACACTCCTTAAAACCGACCTCTTTGACCAAGATTTTGACCTAATTTCTCCTCATGTGAATAAGTGTCAAATTCTGTTTTATAACACTCCTGTGAAGTGCCTTGGGACATTTTAGAAAGAAAGACTTGCATTTCTACAGTGCTGAGGGAGTGCTGCACTGTCGGAGGTGCCGTCTTTTGGATGAGACGTTAAACCGAGGCCCCATCTGCTCTCTCAGGTGGATGTAAAAGATCCCATGGCACTATTTCGAAGAAGAGCAGGGGAGGTATCCCCGGTGTCCAGGCCAATATTTATCCCTCAATCAACATAACAAAATCAGATTATCTGGTCATTATCACATTGTTGTTTGTGCTGTGCGCAAATTGGTTGTCGCGTTTCCCACATTACAACAGTGACTACACTGCATTTTGAGACATCCAGTGGTTGTGAAAGGCGCTATATAAATACAAGTCTTTCTTTTCTTTATTTCTTTTTGCATTCCAACCATCTTCATTCCATTCGCCATTTTGATTACTTTTTGTTCCAGTGCACTGGCGTTTAGTGATGTCTAAACCTGAACACCCAAATCACTGTGCTCCTCCATATTTTTCAATCTCTCATCATCAGAAAAATAAGTTTGCTGACAAAATGCTGTGTGTCAGAGAATAGCTAGAGCAATATAGCTATGCCCCCAGTCATAGGTCGGGGCCATAAAAGGAGCGGTGAGCAGTGGCCATCGGCAGCGTGGAGGCATGCCACTTCAAGGTACAGCATGAGCTGGTGCAGGAGGGCGACGGCTGTGAAGAGTGACGTCATCAAGATCCAAGTCGGTGATTGGAGCGTGGGCAGGTACAGCAGGAGAGGCGAGGTCGGGGCGAAGGAGCGGCTAGAGATTGTGGGGGGATATGATCAGGGCCCAGGGGAGGCGTGAGTTCGGGGCCAGGGGCCCAGGGGCAGCACGGGCCAGCCCACACTGCAATATGTGTGCGCACTAGGTCCGTGCAGCAGAGCTGGTCTCCAGTCGTCTTGGGTAATCCTTGCCACTGGACCAAGACCTAGCTCTGTCAAGCCCGTGTGGTGGCTGGTGTGCAACGGCCACCCCATGTTAAAAAAATCCACGCGCAGGCATCTTCCACCCTTCAGGATGTAATTCGGGTCCTTCATTGAAACACCATTGAACTTGTCCTTTTTTGTTGGCGTGGAAGCAAGTCATCCCCGTTTCGAGGGACCACCTATGATGATGCGATTCCCCCACGAGGGGAAACATCCTCTCAGCATCTACCCTCCTGAGCCCCCTCAGAATCTTATATGTTTCGATAAGATCACCTCTCATTCTTCTAAACTTCAATGAGTAGAGGCCCAATCTGCTCAACCTTTCTTCATAAGACAACCCCCTCATTTCAGGAATCAATCTCGTGAACCTTCTCTGAACTGCCTCCAATGCAAGTATATCCCTCCTTAAATAAGGAGCATAACTTCCTGATGTAAGTGTGGGATTAATGAATTTACCCTGTAGTATTATCTAGCTTACTGCGCTGTCTACCTTTCAAGTGGACATAAAAGATCCATGGCACTATTCAAAGAGAAATAGTAAAGTTCTCCTGGGGTCCTGGCCAACATTTAACATTTTATCAACATCAATAAAACAGATCATCTGGTCATTTATTTCATTGATGTTTGTGAGACATTGCTGTGCATAAATTAGTTGCTGCATTTCCCTACGTTACAACAATGACTACAATTCAAAAGTACTTGGCTGTGAAGCGTTTGGAATGTCCTGAGATCATGATAGGCACTATTTAAATGCAACATTCTTTTTTCCTTATACTGAGAAATAAATTCTGCTAAAAACAAGAACAAAGTAGCCAATCATAAAACAAATGGATGAATAAAGATGTAAGGTCAAAGTTGAAATTAAAAAAAAAGGCACACACTAAGTACATTTTGAAAAATTTGTTCAAGGGATGTGGGCGTCGCTGACAAGGCTGGCATTTATTGCCCATCCCTAATTGCTTTTGAGAAGGAGGTGGTGAGCAACCTTCTTGAACCGCTGCAGTCCGTGTGGTGAAGGTGCTCCCACAGTGCTGTTAGAGAGGGAGTTCCAGGATTGTGACCCAGCGACGATGAAAGAACGGACGATATGCTTCCAGGTCAGGATGGTATGTGACTCGGAGGGAAACTTGCAGGTGGTGGTGTTCCCACAGACAACAAAGGAGAGGATGGCAAAAGGGAATATGAAGAGGTTAGGAAAGTAATCATAACATAATTAGGAAGGCAAAGTGTAACTATAAAATTAAATTGTCAAGGATTATGAAAAGAAATAGGAAAGTAGATAAAACCTCTGGTCCAGGTGAATTGCATCCGCGCATATTAAAAGAAGCTAGGGAAGATAGAGAGGCACTAGTACATATTTATACAAATTCACTAGACTGGCGGACAGATAATGTTATACCTTCTTCTCGTCTTCTTCTGAGGCAGTCCCCCCGGAGTCGAGGATGACTTGTTTCCATACTCAGATAAGTTCTCAAGTGGCTGATGAGACCAATGAGGGACCTACAGTCTCTCTGTCACAGGTGGGGCAGACAGTGGTTGGAGGGACGGGTGGGTGGGGGGCTTGGGTTGTCGTGCGCTCCTTCCGCTGTTTGTGCCTGGCTTCTGCGTGCTCCCAGCGAAGAGACTCGAGGTGTTCGGCGCCTTCTCGGATGCTTCTCCTCCACTTTGAGCGGTCTTGGGCCGGGGACTCCCAAGAGTCGGTGGGGAGGTTACATTTTTTAAAGGACGCTATACCTATATTTAACAAGGGAGATAGAATAAGTCTAGGGAACTATAGGCTGGTTAGCTTAATATCAGTGGTAGGAAATATAATGGAATTTTTACTAAAAAATGCAACAAACATCTGCAAACCAAAAATATGATAAACAATAGTCAGGATAGATTTCATGCTTGACCAACCTTATTGACTTCATTGAAGAAGTAATAGAAAGAGTAGACAAAGGTAATGTAGTGGATGTAATATATTTGGATATTCAAAAGGACTTTGATAAGGTACTTCAGATAAGCGTCTTGACTAATGTCAGGGCATGTGGAGTCAGGGGATAAGTAGCATAATGGATAGCAAACTGGCTACAGAACAGAAAACAGAGAGTCGGGGTTAACGTTTGTTACACAGACTGGCAGAAGGTGGGCAATGGTGTTCCACAGGGATCGGTGCTTGGACCACTGTTGTTCATCACTTACATAAACCATTTGGACTTGGGAATCGGAAGTACAATTTCATAATTTGCGAATGACACAAAATTGCGGGTTACAATTAATACTGAGGAAGACTGTGATAAAATACCAAGAATTCATTAATAAAATTGCAGAATGGACATGGTATTACATTTTGGTAGGAAAAATAAGGTGGCTACATGCTGCTTGGGTAATAAGAGTGTAACTGGGTTAGAGGGGCAAAAACGAAAAAAGACTAGCGCCTTTCATGACCACCGGACATCGCAAAGCGCTTTATAGCCAATGAAGTACTTTTGGAGTGTAGTCACTGTTGTAATGTAGGAAACACAGCAGCCAATTTACGCACAGCAAACTCTCACAACCAGCATTGTGATAATGACCAGATAATCTGTTCTTTTTATGTTGATTGAGGGGCAATTATTGGTCAGGCCACTGGGGATAACTTCCCTACTCATCTTCGAAATAGTGCCGTGGTATCTTTTGCGTACAATTGAGAGGGCAGACAGGGCCTTGGTTTAATGTCTCATTCGAAAGTCGGCACCTCCGACAGTGCAGCACTCCCTCAGACTGCACTGGAAGTGTCAGCCGAGATTTTTGTGCTCAAGTCTCTGAAGTGGGACTCAAACCCACAACCTTCTGACTCAGAGATGAGTGTGCTGCCGACTGAGCCACAGCTGACACAGCAAAGGGAATTGGGGTACAGATACACAAATCTCTAAAAGTAGCGTGCATTAAAAAAGGAAAGCAAACACTGGTGTTCATTTCTCCAGGGATAGAATTGAAAAGCAGAGAATTTATGTATTGTGTTCCGAACACAGATGAGACTGCACACAGGGAGGTTAAAGTAACAGTGACTTCAGTCTTTATTAAGATACTCCAGAGTGAGGAACAGGCCTTAGGGGCTGGCTTATATACAGTGCTCCCAAGGGATGCTGGGATCCCTTGGGACTTCAGGGGATGCGCTCCCTGGTGGCGGAAGATGGGAGTGCACGCTTTACAGACACATAACATTACTGCCCCGCAAAGTCGAAGTGAAAACTATTTACAAGGTGAGGCGGTTGGGAGCCTTTCTTTCCCTGGTGGACTGCCTCGGTACAAATGTCTGTTCTGGTGTGTTGGCTGTGCCCTCGCTGGGCTGGCGTGTTGTTGGCCCTGCAGGGCTGCTGGGTGAGCCTGGCCTTGCTGGGCAGTTGGGCATGATGAGTTCGATTTCCTGGTCCGGCGTGGTGTTGTTGATCCTTTGGGTGTGTGTTGTGGGCTTGAAAAAGGTGGTGTCTGCTGTGGGTTGTTCAGGGCAGTCTTGAACCGCAGCCTCGTTTGGTCCAGGTGCTTTCTGCAAATTTGTCCATTGTCTAGTTTGACTACAAACACCCTACTCCCTTCTTTAGTTATCACCATGCCCGCGATCCACTTAGAAACATAGAAACAGAGAAAATAGGTGCAGGAGTAGGCCATTCGGCCCTTCTAGCCTGCACCGCCATTCAATGAGTTCAAGGCTAAACATGCAACTTCAGTACCCCATTCCTGCTTTCTCACCATACCCCTTGATTCCCCTAGTAGTAAGGACTCCATCTAACTCCTTTTTGAATATATTTAGTGAATTGGCCTCAACAACTTTCTGTGGTAGAGAATTCCACAGGTTCACCACTCTCTGGGTGAAGAAATTCCTCCTCATCTCGGTCCTAAATGGCTTACCCCTTATCCTTAGACTGTGTCCCCTGGTTCTGGACTTCCCCAACATTAGGAACATTCTTCCTGCATCGAACCTGTCTAACCCCGTCAGAATTTTAAACGTTTCTATGAGGTCCCCTCTCATTCTTCTGAACTCCAGTGAATACAAGCCCAGTTGATCCAGCCTTTCTTGATATGTCAGTCCCGCCATCCCAGGAATCAGTCTGGTGAACCTACGCTGCACTCCCTCAATAGCAAGAATGTTCTTCCTCAAGTTAGGAGACCAAAACTGTACACAATACTCCAGGTGTGGCCTCACCCAGGCCCTGTACAACTGTAGCAACACCTCCCTGCCCCTGTACTCAAATCCCCTCGCTATGAAGGCCAACATGCCATTTGCTTTCTTAACCGCCTGCTGTACCTGCATGCCAACCTTCAATGACTGATGTACCATGACACCCAGGTCTCGTTGCACCTCTCCTTTTCCTAATCTGTCACAATTCAGATAATAGTCTGTCTCTCTGTTTTTACCACCAAAGTGGATAACCTCACATTTATCCACATTATACTTCATCTGCCATGCATTTGCCCACTCACCTAACCTATCCAAGTCGCTCTGCAGCCTCATAGCATCCTTCTCGCAGCTCACACTGTCACCCAACTTAGTGTCATCCGCAAATTTGGAGATACTACATTTAATCCCCTCGTCTAAATCATTAATATACAGTGTAAACAGCTGGGGCCCCAGCACAGAACCTTGCGGTACCCCACTAGTCACTGCCTGCCATTCTGAAAAGTCCCCATTTACTCCTACTCTTTGCTTCCTGTCTGACAACCAGTTTTCAATCCACGTCAGCACACTACCCCCAATCCCATGTGCTTTAACTTTGCACATTAATCTCTTGTGTGGGACCTTGTCGAAAGCCTTCTGAAAGTCCAAATATACCACATCAACTGGTTCTCCCTTGTCCACTCCACTGGAAACATCCTCAAAAAATTCCAGAAGATTTGTCAAGCATGATTTCCCTTTCACAAATCCATGCTGACTTGGACCTATCATATCACCTCTTTCCAAATGCACTGCTATGACATCATTAATAATTGATTCCATCATTTTACCCACTACCGATGTCAGGCTGACCGGTCTATAATTCCCTGTTATCTCTCTCCCTCCTTTTTTAAAAAGTGGGGTTACATTGGCTACCCTCCACTCCATAGGAACTGATCCAGAGTCAATGGAATGTTGGAAAATGACTGTCAATGCATCCACTATTTCCAAGGCCACCTCCTTAAGTACTCTGGGATGCAGTCCATCAGGCCCTGGGGATTTATCGGCCTTCAATCCCATCAATTTCCCCAACACAATTTCCCGACTAATAAGGATTTCCCTCAGTTCCTCCTCCTTACTAGACCCTCCGACCCCTTTTATATCCGGAAGGTTGTTTGTGTCCTCCTCAGTGAAAACCGAACCAAAGTACTTATTCAATTGGTCTGCCATTTCTTTGTTCCCCGTTATGACTTCCCCTGATTCTGACTGCAGGGGACCTACGTTTGTCTTTACTAACCTTTTTCTCTTTACATATCTATAGAAACTTTTGCAATCCGTCTTAATGTTCCCTGCAAGCTTCTTCTCGTACTCCATTTTCCCTGCCCTAATCAAACCCTTTGTCCTCCTCTGCTGAGTTCTAAATTTCTCCCAGTCCCCGGGTTCGCTGCTATTTCTGGCCAATTTGTATGCCACTTCCTTGGCTTTAATACTATCCCTGATTTCCCTTGATACCCACGGTTGAGCCACCTTCCCTTTTTTATTTTTACGCCAGACAGGAATGTACAATTGTTGTAGTTCATCCATGCGGTCTCTAAATGTCTGCCATCGCGCATCCACAGTCAACCCCTTGTAGGGGAGGACGAAAACCCCCTCATTTTACCCAGAAGGAAAGGGGCTGTGGGATCAGTCTGTGCTGTGAATTGAAACCGATGGAAGGAAAACTTTGGGACACAAATGGAGACCCCCCCCCGTGTTTGGACTCATAGGAAAGGGAATTTAATTTGGAACTATCTACCAGAAAGTTTGAAATCCTAAAGTGCACATGGAAGAAACTATGAACTTTAATCGAATTTGGGATTTTTTTAAAGGTCTGCAAGAAAAGGGGTGGAGTCAATATCAAAAGGGCCAGTTTGGACATTGGAACTAATCAAATTGTCTGGGAACTGTATACCCTCGAAACTTGCCCCTTGAAAACATTAGCATTTAAACAATGCCACATACATATTCCAACACCTTTTTCATCAGGCATAGAAATATCTGGCTCAGGCCAGACTAGCACAATGGCTACAGGAGGCCAATGCAATCAACACCCACTCAAACCTTGAGTAGGTTAAGATCAGTGGGGAAAAAAACCTAAAAACCTCAAACTGTTGCATTTTTCAAAATCAAAAGTCCACCAATGAGAAGAATCGACTTCAGCAGGAGAGGCGGACTGGATAATTTGGCTATAAAAAAAGGGGTTTCTGACGTAGTGAGATAGAGGAGTGATGATTTTCCCTGCCCTGGTGATTCAACAACCACAACCACAGGCCTCTCGACACGGAAGGAAAACCAGTGTCCGAAGACACTGAAGATAGAAGAAACAAACCACCAGATTGCAGAAGGCACAGTAGTGAGTATAACCTCTGGTCCCCAGAACTCCCAACTCAGTTAGGCCAGGAAAGGTGGGAGGTTGGGCATTGTACTGCTAAACTGGTGTAAAGATTTTCGTTGTGTCCGTTTAGTGGGATTTAGGGGGATTGTTTTGTTGGTGTATTGCTGTTTGTTGAGTTACACCTTGCCAAATAAATTGGAAGCCTAAAGTTCCTCTTGGAATCACCTTGTCTCAGTTCTATTGTATTACATCTCCTGATCGTGAGTCTTATGTCAGAACCGTGTAAGGGAAGCTAAGAGCGCCTCGAAAACGCTCAACTGTGTGTCACAGGCTAGGGAAGAAGGGGTTAGGAGTGTTTGACACTCACAGGTGCCTCACAGGCTAGGCATAAGCTGTGGGGATGCACGAGTCTCAAAACCCCCTTCATAAGCTGTGGACACAGTCTCTCCAGGGGTGCTCTTGCAGCACTCAGGGTACCTCACAGGCCAGGCATAAGCTGTGAGGGCAGAAGCCCAGAGAGAGACACCCAAGGCACAACAACAACCCTGTGAAAACCCCTTACAGAACATGGCGACCACGAAGGGACATAAGCAAACAGGAGATGTTAATATAACAGATGAGGTGATAAGAGAGGAAACTAAAATGGAGGAGAGAATTTCCTCATACATTTTTGGCAAGGTGAACCTCACCAAACCTTGGGTGCAAGCCCTCACTCGGGCAGAGCGCCCAGTGGATGCTGCTGCTCAGTGGACAGCAGGGAAGGACCACAACCACAAGGTGGAAAAGGCCATCTGGCTTATCTGCCTCACCCGCCAAGTCCGAAAGCTCGATCAGCGGGTGAAGGACTTGGAACAGAGTCTTCAGAAATCAGAGGAGCTCTCTGCTATCCGGGCTGTGGTTGGGGACAACCTGCTGGCCGAATTAGCTGGGGAGCAGCAAAGGAACCGGCAGTTGGAGGAGACCTTCCGAAATAGCCGGGACTATCTTCAGTGTCAGGTCACTGAGGCCAAGGGTAGTGAGGGGTCCCTCCGGGAACAGAATTCTCGGCACACCCAGAAAATTTGGGAACTGGAGAATAAATTAAAAGACGTACAGGCAGCCTATAAAGTGACCAGTAGCAGTGAGTTCGCAGATCACGGTCCCTGCCAGGAGAGGATTAAAACTCTCACCCACGCTTTATCCCAGGCAAAGGGGATGGTCGCCCTGATAGGACCTGGAGGGTCCACAGGGGACAAAGGAGAGTATTGGGGGGTAGAGGAGAATCCAAAGGCAAGAGACGCCCGACCACCTCCTGAGGCACCGGTGGTTTGTCCGGTGGGGTACCAGGAGGGGCGGGGCACGCAGGTAGTAGCATACCCAGGGCTGGGGGCGGGACCAATGTGTCCCGCTCAGCAGCAGGGATGTGAGGCTCCAGCCGAGGGTCAGTTAAAGGCTGGATCAGGCGACCAGGCACTGTCTGCTGCACCGGGTATGGTGGGACAGCCAGAGGTAGAGGGACCAGCGCAGAAAGATCCTGAACCAGGGCGGATGTGCCCGGTCAGGCAGCGCAAGTACGGTCCTCCACAGGCAGGTGGCCAAGGTCGGGGAGCGCTGGAGAGCGACTTTATTATTCCCCATGGAGTTCAATCACTCAGGGCCATGGTGGCCCATTTGGCCAAACTCACTCGCAGCGGGGACCCGTCTATCCACTTCATGGAGGTGATGCAGGCAGGGGAAATTAATGGGTGCGACGAGGAAGAGACAGCCAAGCTGCTGCTCTTCTCTCTGGACAGCAAATTGTACCAGGCCCTACCGGCAGAATGCCGGAGAGGACAGCGTACATTTACTGAGGTCCAGAGGGCCGTCCTTGAGGCTATGGGCTTCGATGACGGCAGTCCTTTCGAACGGGTCGAAAGGACAAGGCAGCTCGCAGGGGAAACCCCGCAGGCGTTTGCGGACAGGCTGTGGGTGGTATACCACGCAGCCTGTGGGGAGCTCCTCGACCGGGCGAATCTTTCCGCGGTACAGACTGGCCGCTGGCTGAGGATGCTGGTGGCAAACTGCTTGCCCCGGCTCAAGGCCAGGGCAGAACTGTGGTTCGATTCCCGGGACCCCAACCTCACCGAGGAAGCAGTGGTCAGGCAACTGGCACTGGTCCAACGGAATGGAGGAGGGGAGGAGGAGAAAACCTCCAAAGGTCGGGTAAATGAAGTAAAGCCCAACTCGATTCCCAAAAGGGAATGGCACCAGGAGGGTGGCCGCTCGATTGATAAGGAGGGTGTGTGCTACGGGTGCGGGAAAGCTGGGCATTTTAAAAGGGATTGCAGGAGCCCAGTAAAGAGATATGGGGGGAGAAGTCCTTCAGGAGCCGCCCAGAGTGAGGGAAGTGGAGTGAGCTCCTCACTATCCCTTGACCAGATAGTAGCTGCAGTGAGGACAGCGCTAGAGGGGACTGGGAAGGTAGCCACGGCAACAAGCAGGGAAGCACCAGCAACCCTGCCAGTACAGAGACCGTGACTAGCCCAGACCCAGCCTGCATACCTGTGCCCACTAGAATACGACCCCTGGGGACGACCCTGGGTCAAGATGGAGGTTGAGGGTGTATTGGGTACCTACCTTTTGGACACTGGTGCTTCCAGCACGATAGTCCATTCGGAGGACCCCGCAACCTCACCTCTATCAAACGGGGTGCCGTATCAACTAGTTGGGTTCACAGGTAATGAGAAGGCTGGGTTTTTCTCAGTCCCGCTTGCAGTTCGTTTAGGAGCACTCCAAACACAATGGAAGTGCGTCCTGATGAACTGGGAGCAGGTGGGAAAAGGGATCTTGGGGGCTGATTTTATCATCGCTCGCCAGATCCTAGTAGACTTGAGGAATCACTGTCTATGGGGCACAGTGGGCACGGGAGCAGAGGGAGAAGTCATGGTTATTGATAAGAAACAGGGAAAAGGGACTCTGTGTACAATGAAGCCAAAAGGGGGTTACGACCTGGAGGTTCTGGTCAGTAACACCCCGGCCGAGTACCGGGACTATGTGCAAGCAAATCTTGCAGCATTTGCCACCCATAAACACGACTGTGGGAGAGTCACAGGAGTGGAGGTTAGAATAGATGGGGATCCCATGTCGCGCCCGCAAAAGCAGTATGGCTTTCCCCGAGAGGCAGAAGCAGACTTGGAGACAGCTTTAAGCTCGCTTGTCGAGCAGGGTGTTTTGAGACCCATAGCCACCCATGTCAACTCCCCGCTTTGGCCGGTTAGGAAACCGGATAATTCTTGGAGAGCTACGGTGGATTATAGGGTGCTCAATAAAAACATCCCAGCTTGTGCCCCCACAGTAGCGGCGGTTGCGGATCTGATAGGGGAAATCCCTGCATCCGCAACCACGTTCACAGTGTTGGACATATCCAACGGGTTCTGGTCTATCCCTGTACGGAGGGAAGACCAGTACAAGTTTGCCTTCACTTTCCGGGAACAGCAGTATACATGGAGCTGCCTCCCACAGGGCTTTCATAATAGTCCCAGCATCTTTCACCAATGCATGGCGAACTGCTTAAAAGGCTTCAGCCAGCCACACCAGCTGGTCCAGTATGTGGACGACCTGTTGTTGTTCACAGACAGCAGTGAGGAACACGGTCCACTGCTGGCCGAACTGCTGGTATTACTGAAGGAAGGGGGTTTTAAAGTTAACCCCAAGAAAGCCCAGATAGGTCTAGGAGAGGTAAAATTCCTGGGCCTGACGATAAGGGCAGGAGAAAGGGCCATTGATGAGGCTAGAAGAAAGGCAGTGCAGGAACTCCCTGTCCCTAGGGATGTGTCGGGGGTAAGGTCTTTCCTGGGAATCACTGGCTACTGTAGGGACTTCATCGAGGACTATGCAGCCACTGCCGCTCCTCTGCTCAGACTCCTACATAAGGGGGTCGAGTGGGAATGGGACGAGGGCTGTGAGGCAGCATTTGTCCGTCTTAAGAGAGACCTGCAGGTAGCACCAGCCCTAGGGGCAATTGATGGGGGGGAGGAATTCTTCCTGGAGGTGGCAGCCAGTGGTGACAGCTTAAGTGCAGTGTTGCTCCAGGGGCGAAACGGTCAGCTGAGACCAGTGGTGTACTCCTCCAGGGTCCTCACGGAGGTAGAAAAGGGATACTCCAATTGTGAGAGGCACTTGCTTGCCACCCACTGGGCAGTAAAGAGAGCTCAGATCTTTACCGGAATATCCCCCATTACACTCCTCACCCATCATACCCCGACGCAGATGCTGTTGGACGGGAGGATTAAGGATGGGACAGTGAGCAGTGCTAGAATCACTCGCTGGACCCTCCTCCTCTCCCAAATGACTTTAAAGGTCAAGGGCCTCTGCGAGCCCAGGCTCGCAGCAAATTTAATCTATCCAGGGCAGCCGCATCGATGCTCTGTGGAGGGAGTATGGGACATTAACTTTGGATTTCGGGCAGGGATACACCCCACAGGCCGCGAGATCTATGTTGATGGCTCCAGTTCAGTGTCCGCGGGTACAAGACTCACGGGCTGCGGAGTTTGGGATCCCAAGGCAGGAATTGCCTTGGCTCTTAAACTCCCATGCACCCTGAGCGCCCAGCAGGCGGAACTCTCGGCGGTGATGTATGTGGTCACACACCCCGAGGAATTCCCTACCCCATACACGATTTGCTCGGACAGCATGTTCACTTGCAATTCATGTACAGAGTATCTGGCGATTTGGTCACGCCGGGGGTACACCTCTGCGGATGGGAAGCCCCTTGTGACCAAACCCCTGCTAGAAAAGATCGTGGCTGCAGTGGGAGAAACCGGGGATGTATATATCCATAAGGTAAAGGCCCACTCCAAAACTGAGCCACGGGGGGAAGGTAACCAGCAGGCAGACCTGCTGGCAAGGGAAGGTGCTCGCACAGGTCGCCCATGGGACCCATACGAGGCAGGCAGGATAGCAGCAGCAAGAAGCAAGCCAGGGCCACAAGGGAGCATAGGGGCAGCTGTGGCCCCGGACCTTAAAGTAGTCCAGATGCAGGATCCGATCCTGAAGGCTGCCTTGGCTGCTATCAAAAGGGGGGAAAAGGCAGAGGGCCCATACAGTGCTGTAGATATTGCTGTGCGGGAAGGCATGTTGTTTAAAGGGGACAAATGGGTAGTGCCGCCACAACACCGGAGGGAATTCCTTCAGCTGGCCCATGAGGGTCCAGGTGCGGGACAACCTGGGCCGGAATCTACCTGGCAATGGGTAGAAAAGGCAGGGTGGTTGCCAGACCTCCGGGAAGACGTCCGCAACTTCTGTGCGGGCTGTCTGGTTTGCGCTGCAAACAATCCAGACCCTCAGAAAAGGAAGGTGTATATGGGACACGTCAGGCGGGTAGAGGGACCATGGCAGTCGATCCAGATCGACTACATCGGACCCCTACCGGCCGCCCAGGGAGGTTATAAATACTGCCTTGTCCTGGTGGATGTGTTTTCCAAGTGGGTGGAAGCCTTCCCTTGCCGAACAGCTACCGTGGTGGGGACTGCAAAAATCCTGGTGAGGGAGGTGTTCTCTCGGTGGGGTCTACCTCAAATCGTGGAGTCCGACCGAGGAAGCCACTTCACCGGCCAGGTGATGCAGGCCACCCTAAAGGTGCTGGGGATAAGAGCCAAATGGCATGTCGCCTACAACCCTCAGTCCTCAGGCCCCGTAGAACGCCTGAACCGGACCCTAAAGGAAAGGCTGCGCAAGGAGACGGGAGACTCACCGAACAAGTGGGTGGAGGTCTTACCGTTGGTCCTCATGGGAATCCGGGCCAGTCAGTCAAAGAGCACAGGGTACTCACCCCATGAGCTGATGACGGGCTGGATCATGAGAACCCCAGTGCATGTGTTGGCGCCGGTTCTCACCGAAGGGCAGCTCCGAGAGGTGAACCGGGACCGGTTTGTCAGGAACCTGTTTGAACACCTGAAACAGATTCACTGGCAGGCTGCTAGTAACATGGGCAGACAGCATCAGAGTAACCGATTGCTGCTAGAACCCAGCAAACACCACGAATGGGAGATAGGGGACCAGGTCATGGTGAGAAACTATGCTCGGGTCGGGGTTTTTGAAGCATTATATATGGGACCATACAGCATAGTCGACAAGGCTAGCCCTATGGTCTATGCGGTTCGATTGCCTCGCCGGGTGAAGTGGTATCACATTAATCAGTGTAAATTGTTTGACCCCAAAAGAGATAAAAAACAGAGGGGACAAGCAAGGGAAGGGAATCAGGCACTGGGGGAAGAACAGGCCCCAGTGGATTTGGAGGCTCCGGAGGAGGCAGCGGGCCCCGAAGCTCTACAGCCGGGGCTGGTTCACTGCTCCAGCAAGGCTATCCCACCACTGGGTAGAGGTTCCCAGCCCACTAACAGAAGTAGGGAGAAAGGCTCTACCATTAGCAAGGTTCAAGGGGAAGCTGAACCTCCCATGGTGGATCAGCTGGGGCTAGCCCAAGAGGTGGAGGAGATGGCACTGCAGCCCATAACGTGGGACTCTGCACCGACAGTAAGGAGGGGTAACAGAGTGCCACAGCCCAGGGCACCGTGGTCCCCTGTTAACTTAGCCTCCCGCCCCAGACTGATACGGCGAAAGACAACAGGGAGGGTGCTCTGTTGCGCTAGCAAGGGTCTCCCACCAATCATCCGGGGCTCGGGACGGCCTTGGAGGGCAGCACAAGACTCATTTAGGGGGACCATACGAGCCCCTCAGCGGAGGACATCCTGGTCCCCAGGGTACGGTCAGCCAAGTGGTCGACGACGCCTGTACAGTGACAGGATATAGCCTGGCCACCCGGGGACGGGTGGCGGTGTATATATTTCCCCTTCCTGTTTTGTTACTTTGTGTTGTGAGTATATGTGTTTAGGTAAGGCAGTGACGGTTGGGTACAGCATTTTTGTGTTTGGAACATGTTAAGTGGGCCGAGCCTGGAGAGGTCTCTCAAGGCAAGGCCATGTTCTTCTTGCCTTTCAGATGTCAACACCTCCCTACTGGCCGTTAGTGATGCTGGTATCGCTAAGGATCTGCACCGGGCACCGAGGGGACACCGAGGACTCCCTAGTTTTCGGATGCTCCGGGGGCAGAGCGCCGACAGTGACCACAGGAGAAGGGACTCCGGTGGCGGATGGCCGGGTCACCTACTCCCATGAGGGGAAATGGCCTGGGTGGTTGGGATCGAACTCCACCAAGTACTCCAACCATAAGGACTTTACCTACGGAGAGGCCTCCATCCCCTGCCCGGAGATCACTGTGGCCACTTCCAGAGTGAGAGTGACAGAAGGCAGGAAGGTATGCCTAACTTGCCGAGGGGACATACCTCTGGGACGGTGGTGGTGGCTCAGAAAGCTCAAGAGGAAAATGAGAGACCGACACTCGGACTGGGAACGTCTGGATAATGATACCTACCGAACCATCAGTGGGTCATCTGGCGGGGTCACGGTGTGCTGGGAGAAATGGTGGGCGCACGACCAAGGAATTTATTTGTGTATGTGGGGATCCACTCGCGTGTGTTCAGAGGGGGTCTCCATTGCTTTTTATAGGTGGTGGCAGGATGTCGGGGATGGGGTGGTATGGGATCGCAGCGGGGAGGCGTGTGTGATCCCTAATCCCCGGGTACCAGTAAATGCCACTGAACTTGTAGTTTGGGAAAGGAAGCCCCCACCCACGGCCAAGCCCACCGTCCCACACGAGTGCCCGACAACAACCAGGGGGCCGGGGAATGGTTTAGTGTTGGTCCCTACCGAGAAACTATTTTATCAGGGGTACACTACGCAGTGGCATCAGTGGTGCTAAATCTGACAGAAGTCCGCCTACCTACGTGGTGTCCCCGGGAAACCGAGCTGTTATACCAGGCTCTGCTGCGGGAGATGTTCCGGAAGTTCTACGAACTGGACTTTGGGAATGTCAAAGTGACAGACTTGTATAAACAGTGGGATAGGGCCGAACCGGGCAGGCAGAAGCGTGGCACTTTAAATGACATTCTTACGGGGTTTAACACCGGGGCGTCCGCCATAAACAGTTTGGATAACATGCAGCTGGCCCTCCAGATAAATGGGTTAAAGAATCAGCTGCGCAAAGTCCTGGGGGACGAGAATACCATAGTGGGATCCGCACTCCACGAAGAGGTGGCAATGACAGTTGACTTAAAGGAGATTATCTCTCAATTGGAGGCACAGGCCAGGGCTGTAAACGCCTTGATTCGGGAGGATAGAAACGCCTCCGATCAAGCCGCCCAAAATGAGGTGTGCGTGCTCTATGGGGCCTGGTTGCTGGGAGAGGGACGGAGTAACCTTGAGGATCTGAGACAGGGACAGGTCC
Organism: Pristiophorus japonicus; assembly: GCF_044704955.1. Lineage (NCBI taxonomy): Eukaryota > Metazoa > Chordata > Chondrichthyes > Pristiophoridae > Pristiophorus > Pristiophorus japonicus. Next base: position 5,481,700 of record NC_091986.1, read on the forward strand.
CCTCCTGGATCAGCAACCAGCACTTAGCAGCACTGCACCCTTACGATAATGTTTTGAGTCCTTGCCAACTTTGTGTAGCATCGGAAGCCTACCCGGTACCGGTGGACTGTGGAAAGTCAAATCATACCATCATGGGTGTGGTGGTCAGGATGCCCGTGATGGGGGCGTCCCCACGACCAGCACCCCTGCACCGAGTGGAGAATGTGGGAGTCATTCGTGGAGGGGTGCATGTTCGATTCCAAGAGGTCCCACCTTATGTCACAATGTGGGAGCACACTGTGACAGGTACAGACCTCTCGGGTTGTCGGAGCAGGGGAGCACAGGTAATCCTGTGCCCCCAGCACTTGAACGCTTTTGCAAGGCCACAGTGCGGGTTCAGCACTGCTGGGGCAGAGCCTATCAATTGCACAATGGAGGTAATGGCCCCTAACCACATGCCTCCATAGGTAGCATATGTAGGCGGTGGGACATATTGTGTCACCACAAGTGCCCAATGGTATGAACACGGACCGGGAAGGTGGTGTCCAATTCCGTACAGCAGCTTTTGCTTTAAACCCAGGGCAGAGGTTCAAGTGGCACACACCAGAATCACACCCATCCCTGAACCTTCCACGATTCACCTCACGGTACAAAACAACCTCAGCCATCTACAACAATATGTCGCCCAGTTTGGCTATCCCATTGCCCCACCACCTGAGAAACTTACAGCCCTCCTCCAGGCAGTGGATTTGTCTCAAAAACATTTTTACACCATGGAGCAGAAAACTGAAATTCTAGCAGGGGAGATTGCCCAGATTAAACCCCCAGCATGGTGGGATTTGGGAATACGGGCAGACATACCTGCGTGGATCCGGGTGGGATCACATGCCTTAGTAATCGGCCAACTCCTGATTGTAGCTTATCTGCTAGTTACAAGCTGTAAGCTCAGGAGAAAAAGAAAAAGAACGCAGTTCCTCAGGCTACTACACAGACAGGAGAGCCGTTGCTAAACACTCAAGGTGTGTAAACAAAGCTTGACCGTGACACTTAGGCGGTTTTGTTATTTCCAGGGATGACTGCGTTTTCATACATGGCTCCTGGGGAGTTTGCAGGGCAGGTTTCTTTGTTTTACGTTTGAGACCGAAGTGAGACTCAATGTACAATTACTGCTGTAACCTTAAGTACATATATGTATGTTGCTGTCGTGCATTGTAACCTGTTGGATTTCTGTGTTTAGTACCGCGTTAAAAGAAATTACGATATATATCGACGGGATCAGTTTAGAGTTAAACTGGGGAAAGTTGGGCAATTTGGGAGACCTAGGGTTTTCTCACCACCCTGAACTTTGACACATTCGAGTGGTGTCTGACTGTGTCAGATGGGGGATTATGTAGGGGAGGACGAAAACCCCCTCATTTTACCCAGAAGGAAAAGGGCTGTGGGATCAGTCTGTGCTGTGAATTGAAACCGATGGAAGGAAAACTTTGGGACACAAATGGAGACCCCCCCCCGTGTTTGGACTCATAGGAAAGGGAATTTAATTTGGAACTATCTACCAGAAAGTTTGAAATCCTAAAGTGCACATGGAAGAAACTATGAACTTTAATCGAATTTGGGATTTTTTTAAAGGTCTGCAAGAAAAGGGGTGGAGTCAATATCAAAAGGGCCAGTTTGGACATTGGAACTAATCAAATTGTCTGGGAACTGTATACCCTCGAAACTTGTCCCTTGAAAACATTAGCATTTAAACAATGCCACATACATATTCCAACATCTTTTTCATCAGGCATAGAAATATCTGGCTCAGGCCAGACTAGCACAATGGCTACAGGAGGCCAATGCAATCAACACCCACTCAAACCTTGAGTAGGTTAAGATCAGTGGGGAAAAAAACCTAAAAACCTCAAACTGTTGCATTTTTCAAAATCAAAAGTCCACCAATGAGAAGAATCGACTTCAGCAGGAGAGGCGGACTGGATAATCTGGCTATAAAAAAAGGGTTTCTGACGTAGTGAAGAGAGGAGTGATGATTTTCCCTGCCCTGGTGATTCAACAACCACAACCACAGGCCTCTCGACACGGAAGGAAAACCAGTGTCCGAAGACACTGAAGATAGAAGAAACAAACCACCAGACTGCAGAAGGCACAGTAGTGAGTATAACCTCTGGTCCCCAGAACTCCCAACTCAGTTAGGCCAGGAAAGGTGGGAGGTTGGGCATTGTACTGCTAAACTGGTGTAAAGATTTTCGTTGTGTCCGTTTAGTGGGATTTAGGGGGATTGTTTTGTTGGTGTATTGCTGTTTGTTGAGTTACACCTTGCCAAATAAATTGGAAGCCTAAAGTTCCTCTTGGAATCACCTTGTCTCAGTTCTATTGTATTACATCTCCTGATCGTGAGTCTTATGTCAGAACCGTGTAAGGGAAGCTAAGAGCGCCTCGAAAACGCTCAACTGTGTGTCACAGGCTAGGGAAGAAGGGGTTAGGAGTGTTTGACACTCACAGGTGCCTCACAGGCTAGGCATAAGCTGTGGGGACGCACGAGTCTCAAAACCCCCTTCATAAGCTGTGGACACAGTCTCTCCAGGGGTGCTCTTGCAGCACTCAGGGTACCTCACAGGCCAGGCATAAGCTGTGAGGGCAGAAGCCCAGAGAGAGACACCCAAGGCACAACAACAACCCTGTGAAAACCCCTTACACCCTTCAGTATCATTCGCCAATCTATCCTAGCCAATTCACGCCTCATACCTTCAAAGTTACCCTTCTTTAAGTTCTGGACCATGGTCTCTGAATTAACTGTTTCATTCTCCATCCTAATGCAGAATTCCACCATATTATGGTCATTCTTCCCCAAGGGGTCTCGCACAACGAGATTGCTAATTAATCCTCTCTCATTACACAACACCCAGTCTAAGATGGCCTCCCCCATAGTTGGTTCCTCGACATATTGGTCTAAAAAACCATCCCTTATGCACTCCAAGAAATCCTCCCCCACTGTATTGCTTCCAGTTTGGTGAACCCCATCTATGTGCATATTAAAGTCACCCATTATAACTGCTGCACCTTTATTGCACGCACCCCTAATTTCATGTTTGATGCCCTCCCCAACATCACTACTACTGTTTGGAGGTCTGTACACAACTCCCACTAACATTTTTTGCCCTTTGGTATTCTGCAGCTCTACCCATATAGATTCCACATCATCCAAGCTGATGTCCTTCCGAACTATTGCCTTAATTTCCTCCTTAACCAGCAATGCTACCCCACCTCCTTTTCCTTTTATTCTATCTTTCCTGAATGTTGAATACCCCTGGATGTTGAGTTCCCAGCCCTGATCATCCTGGAGCCACGTCTCCGTAATCCCAATCACATCATATTTGTTAACATCTATTTGCACAGTTAATTCATCCACCTTATTGCGGATACTCCTTGCATTAAGACACAAAGCCTTTAGGCTTGTTTTTTTAACACCCTTTGTCCTTTTAGAATTTTGCTGTACAGTGGCCCTTTTTGTTCTTTGCCTTGGGTTTCTCTGCCCTCCACTTTTCCTCATCTCCTTTCTGTCTTTTGCTTTTGCCTCCTTTTTGTTTCCCTCTATCTCCCTGCATTGGTTCCCATCCCCCTGCCATATTAGTTTAAATCCTCCCCAACAGCACTAGCAAACACTCCCCCTAGGACATTGGTTCCGGTCCTGCCCAGGTGCAGACCGTCCGGTTTGTACTGGTCCCACCTCCCCCAGAACCGGTTCCAATGCCCCAGGAATTTGAATCCCTCCCTGCTGCACCACTGCTCAAGCCATGTATTCATCTGTGCTATCCTGCAATTCCTACTCTGACTATCACGTGGCACTGGTAGCAATCTCGAGATTACTACTTTTGAGGTCCTACTTTTTAATTTAGCTCCTAGCTCCTTAAATTCGTTTCGTAGGACCTCATCCCTTTTTTTACCTATGCCGTTGGTACCAATGTGCACCACGACAACTGGCTGATCTCCCTCCCTTTTTAGAATGTCCTGCACCCGCTCCGAGACATCCTTGACCCTTGCACCAGGGAGGCAACATACCATCCTGGAGTCTCGGTTGCGGCCGCAGAAACGCCTATCTATTCCCTTTACAATTGAATCCCCTATGACCATGTCCATAGTTTAGCACATAAACAGGGTCATTGAGATCAATTTCCCGTGACACAGTGGCGCGACCATCGTTTACATTTTGTTTCAACCGCCTGCTCTCTACCTGATCATGCAGGTTGGGGTGAACCAGCGAGAGTCTGGTTTTAAGTGCCCTTTTCATGAGTAGCTCAGCCGGGGGCACCCCTGTGAGTGAGTGGGGTCTCATGCGGTAGCTGAGCAGTACTCGGGACAGGCAGGTTTGGAGTGAGCCTTCTGTGACTCGTTTAAGGCTCTGTTTGATTGTTTGTACTGCCCGCTCTGCCTGCCCATTGGTGGCTGGTTTAAACGGGGCCGAGGTGACATGTTTGATCCCATTGCGGGTCATGAATTCTTTAAATTCGGCACTGGTGAAACATGGCCCGTTGTCACTGACCAGTATGTCAGGCAGGCCGTGGGTGGCAAACATGGCCCTCAGGCTTTCAATGGTGGCGGTGGCGGAGCTTCCCGACATTATTTCACATTCAATCCATTTTGAAAAAGCATCCACCATCATCAGGAACATTTTACCAAGAAACGGGCCCGCATAGTCGACATGGATCCTCGACCATGGTCTGGAGGGCCAGAACCACAAACTTAGCGGTGCCTCTCTGGGCGCGTTGCTCAACTGAGCACACACACTGCATTGCCGTACACAGGACTCTAAGTCAGAGTCGATACCGGGCCACCACACGTGGGATCTGGTTATCGCTTTCATCATTACTATACCTGGGTGTGTGCTGTGGAGATCCGAGATGAACGTCTCCCTGCCCTTTTTGGGTCGCACTACGCGGTTACCCCACAACAGGCAGTCTGCCTGAATGGACAGCTCGTCCTTTCGCCGCTGGAACGGCTTGATTAGCTCTTGCATTTCAACGGGGATGCTGGCCCAGCTCCCATGCAGTACACAGTTTTTTTACTAGGGACAGCAGAGGATCTTGGCAGGTCAAAGTCCTAATCTGGCGGGCCGTGACAGGTGAGTTATCATTTTCAAAAGCTTCCATGACCATCAATAAGTCTGCGGGCTGCGCCACCATCAACAAGTTTGCAGGCTGCGCCATTTCCACCTCCGTGGTGGGCAATGGTAGCCGACTGAGAGCATCCGCACAGTTCTCGGTGCCTGGCCTGTGGCGGATGGTACAGTTATATGCTGATAGTGCGAGTGCCCACCTTTGTATTTATCGCCTTGTTTTCAGCGAACAGGGATATGAGGGGCTTGTGATCGGTTTCCAGCTCAAATTTGAGGCCAAACAGGTACTGATGCATTTTCTTTACCCCGAACACACACACTAATGCCTCTTTCACAATCATGCTGTAGGCCCTCTCGGCCTTCGACAAGCTCCTGGAAGCATAGGCGACAGGTTGCAACTTCCCCGCAACGTTAGCTTGTTGCAATACACACCCGACTCCATACGACGACATGTTAGCACGAGTCTTTTACATGGGTTATACAATACAAGCAGCTTGTTGGAGTGTAAAATGTTTCTGGCTTTCTCAAAAGCAATTACTTGTTTTTTTCCCCATACCCAGTTCTCACCTTTACGCAATAACACATGTAAGGGCTCTCAGAGGGTGCTTAACCCCGGTAGGAAGTTACCAAAATAGTTGAGGAGTCCCAGGAACGACCGCAGCTCTGTGATGTTCTGTGGCCTGGGCGCATTCCTGATAGCCTCTGTCTTGATGTCTGAGGGCCGAATGCCGTCCGCTGCGATCTTTCTCCCCAAAAGCTCCACTTCTGTTGCCATGAAGACGCATTTCGACCTCTTCAGCCACAGCCCTACGCGATCCAGTCACTGGGTGACCTCCTCCAGGTTTTGTAGGTGCTCAACGGTGTCCCGACCGGTGGCCAATATGTTGTCCTGAAAAACCACCATGTGTGGTACCGCCTTGCGTAGGTTCTCCATGTTTCTCTGGAAGATCGCTGCAGCCGACCAAATTCCAAACAGGCATCTGTTGTAGATGAACAGTCCCTTGTGCGTGTTGATGCAGGTGAGGCCCTTTGAAGACTCCTCCAGTTCCTGCGTCATGTAGGCCGAAGTCAGGTCGAGCTTGGTGAACGTCTTGCCTCCTGCCAGCATCGCAAATAGGTCGTCTGCCTTAGGTAGTGGGTATTGGTCCTGTAGCAAGAAACAGTTAATAGTTACTTTAATCCTGACCATGTCATCACTTTTGAGTACTGAAACAATCGGGCTGGCCCACTCGCTGAATTCCACTGAGGAGATGATGCCCTTGCGTTGCAGCCTGTCCAGCTCGATTTCCACTCTCTCCCTCATCATGTGAGGTACCGCTCGCACCTTGTGGTGAATGGGTCGTGCCTTCGCCTCAGAAAAGTTTCCAATGCCTGGCTCAAAAAGGGAAGAAAATTTGTTAAGAACCTGGGTACATGAGGCCTCATCGACATGTGATCGCGCTCGGATGTCATCCCAGTTCCAGCGGATTTTGCCCAGCCAGCTCCTTCCAAGCAGTGTGGGGCCATCGCCCGGGACAATCCAGAGTGGCAGTTCATGCACCGTGCCCTCGTAGGTGACCTTGACCATGGCGCTGCCCAGGACAGTGATAAGCTCTTTGGTGTACATTCTCAGTTTCATGTGGATGGGGCTCAGGGCTGGTCTGAGTGCCTTGTTGCACCACAGTCTCTCAAACATCTTTTTACTCATGATGGATTGGCTAGCGCCAGTGTCCAGTTCCATGGCTATGGGTAAGCCATTCAATTTTATATTTTGCATTATAGGTGGACATTTCATCGAAAATGTGTGTACCCCGTGTATTTCAGCATCTGCCTCCTCTCTCTGAGGCTTGAAATTGCTTTGGTCCACCATGGACCGATCTTCCTCTGCCACATGGTGGTTAGCAGGTTTTGCAGAGCTTGCAGCTCGTCTGCAAGCTCGTTGGAGGTGCCCCATTGTTCCCAGCTCTTGCAAACATACTCTTTGAAGCAGCATGAATAGGCTGAATGGAAGCTTCCACAATGCCAACAAGGTGTGAATTGCCTTGCATTCATTCTTTGTTGGGGACTCTGAGTTACCTGGGTCTCCTGAGGCCTGCTGGCAGTTGCAGACTCATGGGTTCTGCCCTGTACATTTCTGCTCGCAATCACAGTTCCAGTTAATTTATGAACATTGCTTGCACTTGTGTGCTGAGAGATTTGTTTGGTGTTATCACTGGTGGACATAAACGCCTGTGCTATCGCAATGGCCTTACTGAGGATCGGTGTCGCTACATTCAAAGGTTTTCGTAGGATGGTCTCGTGGCCAATGCCCAGTACAAAAAAGTCTCTGAGCATTTGCTCCAGGTAGCCATCAAACTTACATTGTCCTGCAAGCTGTCTTAGCTCGGCACTTCCTAACCTTCAGATCGCTGGTACGTATAGAACCGGTACTTCGCCTTCAGCACGCTCTCCCTCGGGTTAAGATGCTCCCGAACCAGTGTACACAGCTCCTCATATGACTTATCTGTGGGTTTCACCGGAGCCAGAAGATTCTTCATGAGGCTGTCGGTCGGTGCCCTGCAGACTGTGAAGAGGACCGCTCTCCTTTTTGCAGCGCTTCCTTCTCCATCCAGCTCGTTGGCTATAAAGTACTAGTCTAACCATTCGACATAGGCTTCCCAGTCCTCACCCTCCGAGAACTTCTCCAGGATTCCCACAGTTTGCTGCATCTTTGCATTGGATTCGTGTACTTGTTGCCAGTTGTTGTGTTCCTTCCACAGATGAGACTGCACACAGGGAGGTTAAAGTAACAGTGACATCAGTCTTTATTAAGACACTCCAGAGTGAGTAACAGGACTTAGGAGCCGGTTTATATAGAGTGCTCCCAAGGGATGCTGGGATCCCTTGGGACTTCAGGGGATGCGCTCCCTGGTGGCGAAATATGGGAGTGCATGGTTTACAGGTACACAACATTATGTTAAACTTGTATCGAACCCTGGTTAGATCACAGATCTGGTGTCCATATGATAAAAATAATGCAGAGGCATGGAGACAGTACAAAAGAGATTTACAATGATGATACCAGAAGTGAGAGGATTTACTTATCAGGAAAGCTTGAACAGACTGGGGCTCATTTCTCTAGAATAGAGAAAGCTGAGAGGTGACCTAATCAAGGTTTTTAAAATTATGAAGAAGTTTGATAAGTTAGATATGGAGAAATATTTCCAATTGTGCGATTGGGAGACCAAAACTAGGGGCTATAAATATAACATAACCACCACTAAATCCAACAGGGAATTCAGGAGAAACGTTTTTTCCCCAATGATTGGTACGAATGCAGAACTCGCTACCCCAGTGGGTAGTTGGGGCAAACAGCATAGATGCATTTAAGGGGAAGCTCGATAAACATCTGAGGGAGAGAGGAATAGAAGAATATGCTGATAGGTTTAGATGAAGAAGGGTGGGAGGACGCTTTTGTGGAGCATAAACTCCAGCATGAACCTGTGGGGCCGAATGGCCTGTATCTGCGCTGTAGACCCAATGTAATTCTGCGGTTCTCAGAAAATAGAAAGGATGCTTCTTTCAGGCAGCACAAAATTAGGATTCAACATGCGAGGAGCAGAAAACATGGGGAGTGCAATGTTTCCATTATTAAAACACAGTTGTTTGTTTTGTAGCTGAGTTTGATCAAAAGTACACACAACACCACAACTTCCATTTTGTATGTAAGCAGGATTGCTCTAATAACGCAGTGCCACTGCATCATACATCCGAGTTAGGCTTCGTTTTTGGAACAGTTAAATAGCCTATTCTGACAATTCCACTATTAATACCTTGATATTGTCTGCTTGTATGTGCTTCAGCATAAATACAGCATATATTTATTTGTCTGAGTTTTTGTTTGCAAACTCAGTTAAAAACTAATTATGGTGCAAGATAAAACTGGTGATTCTGTGCGGGAGATATTCAGACCAACAAGTCCTGCCGCCTATCTCAAGAAGACCATTAACTCAGTTCTATTGCCGGTAACTTGCTACCTCAGGGGGTAGTTGGGGCGAACAACATAGATGCATTTAAGGAGAAGCTCAGTACCCCCAGTTACCGGCAGTGCAAAGCGAGGAAGGAAAATGGCGGCCACCACGGGACTCGCCGTCAGTTGACAAAAGTTCGTCAGCCGCCATTTTTACAACATTTCATGGTGCTATGGAGAGGCGATAAGTACATGAATTTCTAGCCCAAAAAGCTTAGGTCTATGGGATCATTATTTTGATGATGGCATGATTTGCAGTCTTCCATTCATAAGCTTAGTAAAATGTGTTGCAAGGGTACTTTGTATGACTTGACACTGCTCCTTCACTGAAGTGGATAATTTAAATGTTAATGTTTAATCCTTCGCACAATTTCTTTCCTAATTACTGGTATAAAAGAAGTTGCACTACTCCCCCAGTAGATGGCGCTCCCTTCATTCTCTTTCTCTTGGCACTCCAGCTCAGAGAAAGAATAAAGAAACCTTATAAAATGACGGCTACGAATGGAGTAGAAAAATAAGAATTTTTAAAAAATAGCGAATTTAATTTTGCTTTTTCATTAGCAATCAAACTTTCCTGTAATATCTGTCCGTGAATTCCTTTGTTGAGATGCCTGTTTAAAGTGCAAATTTTATAAATTCACTCAATAATTTTCTTCAGTTACTGGAAATAGCTTGTAGGTATTAAAAAAATAAAATATATAAGATTTTCATTATATATAAACTGTGATTTTCTAGTAACGTGCTTATAAGAACATAAAAAATAGGAGCAGGAGTCAGCCATTTGACCCCTCGAGCCTGCTCCGCCATTCAATACGATCATGGCTGATCTGATCATGGACTCAACTCCACTTCCCCGCCCGCTCCCCATAACCTTTGACTCCCTTAAATATATATTTTCTCAGCATGAGGTCCTTTTGTTCTGCTCCACAACTTAAACTTGCAATGTACAGAAAAACAAGCACTGGCATTTTTCTGAAGATTATCATAGGCAGTCCCTCGAACGATGCTTCCACAAGAGTTCACAGATGTTTCAATGAAGGACCCTATATTCCAGTCCTGAACTCCAGTTGATGGGGTGGAAAATGCCTGTGCGTGGATCTTTTTAACGTGTGGTGACCGTTGCACATCAGCCACCACACGGGCTTGACAGAGCTGAGCCTTTATCCAGTGGCAAGGGATGAACCAGGACGACTGAAGACCTGCTCTGCTGCACGGACCTAGTGCACACACATATCGCACAGTGTGGGCTGGCCCGTGCTGCCCCTGGCCCTCGGCTCTTCTGGGCCCCGTACCCTCATTCACCGCACCTACGCCCACACTGTTCCAGGGCCCAGCGCTCCAGCTCTATTTATAAGCCCCGACCTGCAATGGTGTTCTCACACAGGTCAGGGAGGCCCACGATGTCCTGAAGACTATCATGACGGGGAACTACAGGCTGTAGACGTCTTCACAGTCTCATTGGCTGTTACAGTACTGTAACTACCAGTATGTACAAAAAAAAATAACATAACACTACATACAACAGTTACGCCTGGAGTACGCTGGTCTAGAGGGAGCAATGTTTGACTTTTTCACTGTTCCACAATCCAGAATGTATGTATCCAGAATTATTGAAATATTCTTCAACAACAACAACAACTTGTATTTATATCGCGCCTTTAACGTAGTGAAACGTCCCAAGGCGCTTCACAGGAGGATTATTCGACAACATTACACTGAGCCACATAAGTAGAAATTAGCGCAGGTGACCAAAAGCTTGGTCAAAGAGGTAGATTTTAAGGAACGTCTTGAAGGAGGAAAGAGAGGTAGAGAGGGGGAGAAGTTTAGGGAGGGAGTTCCAGAGCTTGGGGCCCAGGCAGCTGAAGGCACAGCCACCAATGGTTGAGCGATTATAATCAGGGATGCTCAGGAGGGCAGAATTAGAGGAGCGCAGACATCTCGGGGGGTTGTGGGGCTGGAGGAGATTGCAGAGATAGGAAGGGATGAAGCCATGGAGGGAGTTCCAAACAAGGATGAGGATTTTGAGATCGGTTGCCTAACCAGAAGCCAATGTAGGTCAGTGAGCACAGGGGGTGATGGGTGAGCGGGACTTGGTGCGAATTAGGACATGGGCAGTGAGCACAGGGGTGATGGGTGAGCGGGACTTGGTGCGAGTTAGGACACGGGGCAGCGAGCACAGGGGGTGATGGGTGAGCGGAACTTGGTGTAAGTTAGGACACGGGCAGCGAGTACAGGGGTGATGGGTGAGCGGGACTTGGTGTGAGTTAGGACACGGGGCAGCCAGGTTTTGGATGACCTCAATTTACGTCGGGTAGAATGTGGGAGGCCAACCAGGAGTGTGTTGGAATAGTCAGGTCTAGAGGCTACGAAGGCGAGATTTTATGTAAATAATTGTTCTCTCTATAGGTGTGATCTTTATTTTCTGACTTTTCTTGATTGCATTTTGTAAATATCATGTGTACTAATTAATGCTATGATAATTTGTAATGTGATGATATCTCTCTTTGGCTATATCCTTAATGTCAATACAAATGTGCATTAAATGAATTGAAAAATCAGCATCATTGGAGTGAGATTTTATTCTGAGGGGATTGGGGCAGGGGAGGGGTTATGTGGTCTCGGCGTTCAGATGATATGAACAAAGCAATTGACTTGTACATCCAAATTAAAAAATTTGCATTACAGTTTGCAATGCAAATAATGTTACATAAGAACATAAACATAAGAAATAGGAGCAGGAGTTGGCCATTTGACCCCTCGAGCCTGTTCCGCCATTCAATAAGATCATGGCTGATCCGATCATGGACTCAGCTCCACTTCCTGCTCGCTCCCCATAACCCTTGACTCCCTTATCTTTCAAAAATCTGTCTACCTCCACCTTAAATATATTCAATGACCCAGCCTCCACAGCTCTCTGGGGCAGAGAATTCCAAAGATTCTCCTCAACTCCGTTTTAAATGGGCGGCCCCTTATTCTGAAACTATGCCCCCTAGTTCCAGATTCCCCCACGAGGGGAAACATCCTCTCTGCATCTACCCTGTCAAGCCCCCTCAGAATCTTATACCTTTCGATAAGATCACCTCTCAGTCTTCTAAACTCCAATGAGTATAGGCCCAATGTGGTCAAACTTTCTTGAGACAACCCCTTCATCTCAGGAATCAGCCTTGTTAACCTTGATGTTTGTGTATCATTCACAGTGACATGAGAATTATTGGTATCTGATTTTGGGCAACATTCGCAAGGCCACATTTAATGCCCATCCCAAGTTACCCAGAAAAGCTGACAATGGACCTTCTTTTTGAACCACAGTTACAGTCCTTGTGGTGATAAACATAATCAAACAGCAACTAATTGCAATCTCATTCCTAATTTATTGATGCTGCTTATGACATGGCAAGGTGTAATGCATAAATAAAATTTATATAATACTATTTATATATTTACTGAAGCTTCCCAGGGCCTACCTGATTGAAGGGATTCTGGAATGATTTAGGAAAAAAATCTCTTCAATAAACCCTGCAGAAGCTTCAAAGAATGCAAACAAACCACTTTCAAGCAGATTGCAGGTGAGCGCCCCTTTCAATGGCCCTCCCAATTGTCGTTTCCAGCCTGTATCGCAAAGTATTAGTAGATGGGTCTAGCACCATGTGCTACTTCCATCATGATCAGTTAAAATGGCATCGGGGTTCGACATAGCTGAATAAAATGGCTCAGCGGCAGGAATGTGGTAGTAAATTATTGCCCACGATTTTCAGGATTGTACCCAGCAGAGCCTTTGAAAAATCATCCCACAGTGTCTTTCCTCATTGTAGATTAGCTCTTTTTCAAAATGAAATTAATTGAATTTTGAAGCAACCTCTAATTATCTGATTATTGCCTGTTGTGTTGACAATTTGAAAAAGTAAACATTTTAATTGCTAACAACTGCAAGACATACTGAAATCCAGAGATAGAGTAAAAAGCACAAAGAGGGGTGGAAATATGCTTTGGCCTCTTGGGTGCTGGGACCCCAGCTCTTTACAATATACATAAATGATTTAGATGAAGGAATTGAGTGTAATATCTCCAAGTTTGCAGATGACACTAAGCTGGGTGGCAGTGTGAGCTGTGAAGGGGACGCTAAGAGGCTGCAGGGTGACTTGGACAGGTTAGGTGAGTGGACAAATGCATGGCAGATGCAATATAATGTGGATAAACGTGAGATTATCCATTTTGGGGGCAAAAACACCAAGGCAGATTATTATCTGAATGGCGTCAAATTAGGAAAAGGGGAGGTGCAACGAGACCTGGGTGTCGTGGTTCATCAGCCATTGAAAGTTGACATGCAGGTACAGCAGGTGGTGAAGAAGGCAAATGATATGTTGGCCTTCACAGCTAGGGGATTTGAGTATAGGAGCAGGGAAGACTTACTGCAGTTGTACAGGGTCTTAGTGAGGCCTCACCTGGAATGTTGTGTTCAGTTTTGGTCTCCTAATCTGAGGAAGGACGTTCTTGCTATTGAGGGAGTGCAGCAAAGGTTCACCAGACTGATTCCTGGGATGGCAGGACTGACCTCTGAGGAGAGACTGGATCAACTGGGCCTTTATTCACTGGAGTTTAGAAGGATGAGAGGGGATCTCCTAGAAACGTATAAGATTCTGACGGGACTGGACAGGTTCGATGCGGGAAGAATGTTCCCGATGTTGGTGAAGTCCAGAACCAGGGGACATAGTCTTAGGATAAGGGGTAGGCCATTTAGGACTGAGATGAGGAGAAACTTCTTCACTCAGAGAGTTGTTAACCTGTGGAATTCCCTGCCGCAGAGAGTTGTTGATGCCAGTTCATTGGATATATTCAAGAGGATGTTAGATATGGCCCTGATGGCTAAGGGGATCAAGGGGTATGGAGAGAAAGCAGAAAGGGGTACTGAGGGAATGATCAGCCATGATCTTATTGAATGGCGGTACAGGCTCGAAGGGCCGAATGGCCTACTCCTGCACCTATTTTCTATGTTACTATGTTTCTAAGCTTATTCACTCAGAGAGCTGTTAACCTGTGGAATTCTCTTCCGCAGAGAGTTGTTGATGCCAGTTTGTTAGACATATTCAAGAGGGAGTTGGATATGGCCCTTATGGCAAAAGGAATCAAAGGGTAAGGAGAGAAAGCAGGAAAGGGGTACTGAGGCAATGATCCACCATGATTTTATTGAATGGTGGTGCAGGCTCGAAGGGCCGAATGGCTTACTCCTGCACCTACTTTCTATGTTTCAGGTCTGAAATAGGTGTTGCGCTGGAATATGTGTACACACGCCACCCAACATGTTGGATGCTTCGGTACCCGTTTTAAGCCTGCAAAACTAGTATTTTCTTCATTTAACTTGTTTTTATTCAAATAAAAATGAAGAAGTTGAACTTTGAAAGTTCTAATCACTGTCCATGTTTTGTTGACAGTAACTAGGAGGTTGCTATTTTGGTACAGCTGTGTGTGTGAGGATGACTAGACAGAGATCACTAGACGGTAAAACACCAAATTAAATGTTTACAGAGAACCTTTAGATAACCACAAACTGGTGCTGTCACACTGGATTTTCCCGAACCAGTGCTGCAGGGCCCATGTCCTCACAGCTGATAGACGCCAGGAATCCACTCGCGATCCAGTCCCTCACATTCAACTCCCAGCTCTGCCTTCCGCAGTTCTGCCAGACTCCAGGTTCTCCCTCCACAATGCTGATAGATCAATGGACCCCCCTCCATGCTGCCAAATGACAGCACCTCACCTCAGTGCAGTAGTCAAACTTGCGGATCACTATGGCACCAAGGGCCATTCCCCAGTGCAAGCAAAAGCAAAGACATTGGGGCAGAAATTCCGAGGTGGACTTCCCGCGGGCAAAACAATAAAGAACAGAAATAAAATGCGCACTTACCTGAAGCTGCTGTGCCCGCTGGAACTCCCGACCCACAGGCCTCCTCTCCCTGCGACGCGCAGCGCGTGCATGTCGGGACGTGCGCAGGAGTCACGTGGGCCTGGACACCCAATCACAGGCAAGTATTTTCTCATTCATTGTAATAGGAGTTTCGTAAGTTACTCCTATACCGTAAGTTACAAATCACCTATTACAATGAATGAGAAAACCTCCAAAATGCACAATCACTACATAAAACATTTGAAAAACACCTCACAATAAACTAATAGAAATTAAAAATGTTACACATGTTTTTTAAAGAAAAGAAAAATTGCCGATTTAAAAAAAAAGTTAGGGTTAGTGTTTAAAATAACATTATCTGAGTGGGCAGGGTTTTAACATAAATGTGTTTTTAAAATTTTAATTTTAATCATGTTTTTTCTATGTTTTTAAACTCTTACGCCTGTAACAGTAGGCTATGAGCCTGCTTTTTCAGGCGCAAGAGTTTTGAGGACATTTGCCGGCAAGATATGGGTAAATAGCCCAAACTTCCACGTACCAATATCCTCGCTTCTGATCTGTGGATGATCTGTCAAGCTCCAGCTGACAGATCGGAAAAGCCGGTTTTCAATGCATGCGCATTGTGCACCGAAAACCGGCTTTTCCGATGCCTTTCCGGGTCCATAGAAACTTCGTACGGACCCGGGACGTCGGAAATTCTGCCCCATAATTACAACGCAAAGGACTGCCCGCAAGTGTAGCTGAACCCCATTCCACCTTCGCATTATTGCTGAATATTAACCCCTGAATAGTAACCCCATTACCTTCGGGCAGTTCTGCTGATCCCCTGCCATGATTTTGGTGGGAGAGCAACAGAAACCACAGAGAAATGGTACAAACTGCTGTTTTTAACCATTTACAGCATATCTTCAAGTGTTTTGCTGAACTCCCACCACAGACACCCCACATAGATTTCTGGTGCAAATATGTACCACCAAGTGGTGCATCGTGCATGCTATCTTGCTGTGTATTCTCAGCCTAGAAATGGTAAGGTTAGAAAATAAGTATCAATTTTGCAGACAATACTTAAAGGCATGTAGTTAAAATATAAAGGCCATAAATTTTCAATTTTCACAGAATAATGGACAGAGTTGTGAAATTCAATCTTTGAAGCAGCAGTAAAAATCCCAGAATACATTTTAATAAACATAAAATTTGACTATTGATTCACTGTAAATCAGTATCCCTGATGAAAGATCAATGGCATGTGATGTTAACTCTGTTTGGCCTAGAAATTCGGGAGTTTAAGTGTGGGCAGTGAGGCCCGTTTTGATGAATAAATGACGGCCAACTCACTTCAGCGGGTCCTGCGGCCGGCGGCGGCGGCCATTTTGGGCAGGTTGGGAGCGCTGCAGCTGCCAGCAACATCAAACCTTGAGGGTGGCTTCTCAGAGACATGGCTATCTGCTCTGTACCTGGCTGATAGTTGAAGAAGGGTGGTTAAAGGAATATGGGAACAGAGCGTGCATATGGGATTAGGGGTAAGAACAAAAGAACATAAGAAATGGGAGCAGGAGTCAGTATTATGGCCCCTCGAGCCTGCTCTGCCATTTAATAAGATCATGGCTGATCTGATCATGGACTCAGCTCCACCTCCCCTCCCACTCCCCACAACCCTTTACTCCCTTATCACTGCTTGTGAGGAGGATAAACAGCAGCAACAGAGTGTTTTGAGCCGAAAGGGTTGTTTCCGTATTTTCTATGTAATTCTATCTGCAAAAGTGCATCCAAATGTTCCTTGAACACATATATACTATATGCTTAAATGGCCTTCCCTTGTAATCTACTGATATTTAGGTGAAAATGTTGCACCTAACCTCCGCTAATCTAATGTCCTAATTTTTAAACAAAAAGCAAAATGGTTGAAATGTGAAAACAAAACCAAAAACAGCTGGAAATAGTCAGCAGGTCAGTGGGCATCTGTGGAGGAGCTGAAGTCCTGAGGAAGGATCTTAGACTTGCAATGTCAACTGACCTCAATTTTATCACTTCAGTTCTCTTCTTTTACAAATAATGTTCACCTGCTCAACCATTTCTCACGACTTAAAATCTGATTCTCTGAATCATCTTTGTTGCTCATGTCTGCACCATCTCAAAGGGCAGCTCTTTGCACTGAAGGTTTTCGAGACTGTTTTTCTAGTTCGCTGACACAACTAGACAACTAACGGGTCAAGTTTCTGGCTGTTGGTAGATGGAGCTTTAACAGAGGAATGATTCATTCAAGACAAGCTGTTTATGAATCACCGGCTTGAGACAACAAGAGCACAGCAAAGCATATGTGCCGTTTGTAGTTGTGCACCAATTTATTTGAGAATTATCTTCACAGTTGCAGGGATGAAGTTTGAATGTAATTTCTACATTGCCATTTTTATCAAAGATATAGTCATGTTTACAAGGTTGATTTCTCTTTTCAAGTCCCAGGAATGCACAGCTGGAGAGGAGGGAGTAATGGTCAAGTGGGAGAGCGTGAACAAAGTTCACATTTCTAGCAACACCAGTGCTGCACTTTCCTGTCCATGGAGTTTAGTGAACTATTCATAGCGGCGTACAAGTCTATCACAGGTTAATGCTTACGAAGCAGGGAATTAGAATCTTGACCCCATAAGTAAAGCAATGGGCACCAATCAATACTCACTGAAAAGAAACTTCAGGGATAAGGTTCAAAAAACATCCCAAATTGGACATGTCAATCATTGTAACAGACACACTGGCCAGGAAGGGAGTGATATTCAGTTCAGGCTCGAATCCCCACACCAGACAAATGCCAGAAAACAAGCACCCACCAAATGAATTAATGCTGTATCCACTATCCATCAAACATGCCAGGTCAGGAAATGGTTCTCTAACATGAGAAAACAAAAAAATGTCCTTCAACTGTCAAACAGGGCCGCAATAACTCAAAAGTTTGAACGCTAATGGAAGAATCTGTTGTAGAGCAGCTTGAACTGGCTCATTTAAAGGGAATTGCTGAGACTGACCCTGGCCCAAGACCGCTCAAAGTGGAGGAGAAGCATCCGGGAAGGCGCCGAACACCTCGAGTCTCTTCACCTGGGGCACGCGGAAACCAAGTGTCGACAGCGGAAGGAGCGCACGACAACCCAAGCACACCACCCACCCATCCCTCCAACC
The DNA here is from genome assembly GCF_044704955.1 of Pristiophorus japonicus. NCBI lineage: Eukaryota > Metazoa > Chordata > Chondrichthyes > Pristiophoridae > Pristiophorus > Pristiophorus japonicus. Next base: position 5,499,850 of record NC_091986.1, read on the forward strand.
ACCGTCTGCCCCACCTGTGACAGAGACTGTAGGTCCCACATTGGGCTCATCAGTCACCTGAGAACTCATGTTAGTGTGGAAGCAAGTCTTCCTCCACTCCGGGGCAATGTCGAAGAGAAGGAGAAAAGGATAGAGTTGCAGACCCAAGGCCTAAACAGAGCAAATGGTAAGTACAGACTTCTGTGGGTTCATTTTCAAAGTTAGAGTATTAAAGCCCCAACAATGTAACCACAATGCTGTGGAAAATTTACATACTACGGTAACCAAGAGGATGCACAAATCCACCTTTGAGCTATCTATAATGTTCTGGATCAATGATTGGCTGTACAGTGACCCACTGGAGATACTGTGGCTGCAATACGGCAATAGCAGTTTACTGTGTATACAAATAAATTGTCAATCTCCTCGGTTTCACACAAGGGGAGGTGAGACGAAGTTGAGTTTTCAGGTGCAGTGGGCTCAGGAAGTGATGTAATTGGAGCAAGCCATGCAGATGTAATTCAGTCCCCACTTTTAAGTCATGCAATCAGTCTGTATTTTGTGTAATACTTCGATTTCAAATGACAATTTATAGTTAAATAGCAAGACTTGTGGCAATTCGGGAGGGATAGAAGTAGAGTTGGTTGGAGCAAAGGAGTTTCGCTGCAGCAACAACTGAGATGCTGGGAGAAGCAGAACTGCGATGTTCCAGTGGGAGTGTGTAACTACAGTGTGAGAAGTTTACATCGGGGGTCTCCAGTATAAAGGTAAACAAAAGAATTTGTAATGGGAACATTGGACAACAGGAGGTTACTTTTGTATTCAGGAACTGTGCACAGACATTAGGGGGGCTGAAATTGCCCACCGCCTGAAACGAGGCGCACCGAACGTGTTCGAAGTGTCCCGGCCGCCCCCATGCATGGGGCAGCCAAACCGGAGAAATTCAGCACTTGGTGCTTTTTTTTTGAGCGGGGCGGAAATGGCCTCATTGTGGGGGTGGAAGTGGGGGTGGGGCGGAGTGGGCGGAGTGGCCGTCAATAGCGGGGTGAGAGTGCGGGCAGCATGGATTAGCCGATGATCAAAATCATCAACGCCGTGCTAGTGATGTCGTCGCGCTGGCGGGTCACAACGTCCTTCCCCTTCAGTTAAAGGGGAGGGGCGCTGCGAACTCTGGAGCCATTTTAGTGGCAAATACTGGGTCACCAGAGAGGGTGTTGGCCGGGCCAGCAGCCTGGCACGCCCAAGAGGGCGACCTAGGTTGCCTGTTGGCGGCCCGGACCGAACGCAGGGGTATAACTGTTGGCCCGACCTGGCAGTCGGTCGACGATAAAAAATAACAAGGCGTCGCTGGCAGTGCCACCTCCCTTTAAGGGCGGCCGTGCGACCCAGCCACAGAGAGTGTACCCACAGAAAAAGCTGTCGGGGGCACCGACCGGCGGCGGGGCAATACCGCGGGGCAATACCGGGAAAGGGGCCATTTCCCACGGGGCAATTTTGGAATGGGATCGTCGGCAGCCGGTAAAGGGTCAGCACGTGCACGCCTCGGTGGGAAAATGGGCGGAGCAGTCCCCTACACTGTTCCAAACCTGAGGAAAGGCAATTTTTAAAATGGCAGCCGCTCTGCGGAGACTCGGCGGCCATTCCTCACCGACCCGTGGCCGCCGCTTTCTGGGCGGGGAAAAGGGCAATTTCGGCCCCAATATTTTGAATATATTATTAGTCATTGCACACGGGAAGCCAAGACCGAGTGCAGTCTTCAGGTGAAGCTAGTTTTGAGCACAATTGAAATGAGTTCACAGGTGTGACTAGTGGGGTACCGCAAGGTTCAGTGCTGGGACCTCAGCTATTTACAATATACATTAATGATTTAGACGAAGGAATTGAATGTAATATCTCCAAGTTTGCAGATGACACTAAGCTGGGTGGCAGTGTGAGCTGTGAGGGGGACGCTAAGAGGCTGCAGGGTGACTTGGACAGGTTAGGTGAGTGGGCAAATGCATGGCAGATGCAGTATAATGTGGATAAATGTGAAGTTATCCAATTTGGGGGCAAAAACAGGAAGGCAGAATATTATCTGAATGGCGGCAGATTAGGAAAAGGGCAGGTGCAGCGAGACCTGGGTGTCATGGTTCATCAGTCATTAAAAGTTGGCATGCAGATACAGCAGGCGGTGAAGGAGGCAAATAGTATGTTGGCCTTCATAGCTAGGGGATTTGAGTATAGGAGCAGGGAGGTCTTACTGCAGCTGTACAGGGCCTTGGTGAGGCCTCACCTGGAATATTGTGTTCAGTTTTGGTCTCCTAATCTGAGGAAGGACGTTCTTGCTATTGAGGGAGTGCAGCGAAGGTTCACCAGGCTGATTGCCAGGATGGCAGGACTGACATATGAGAAGAGACTGGATCGACTAGGCTTATATTTACTGGAATTTCGAAGAATGAGAGGGGATCTCATAGAAACATATAAAATTCTGACAGGACTGGACAGATTAGATGCAGGAAGAATGTTCCCGATGTTGGGGAAGTCCAGAACCAGGGGTCACAGTCTAAGGATAAGGGGTAAGCCATTTAGGACCGAGATGAGGAGAAACTTCTTCACCCAGAGAATTGTGAACCTGTGGAATTCCCTACCACAGAAAATTGTTGAGGCCAGTTCATTAGATATATTCAAAAGAGAGTTAGATGTGGTCCTTACGTCTAAAGGGATCAAGGGATATGGAGAGTAAGCAGAAATGGGGTACTGAAGTTGCGTGATCAGCCATGATCTTATTGAATGGTGGTGCAGGCTTGAAGGCCGAATGGCCTACTCCTGCATCTACTTTCTATATTTCTATGTCATTCATTCTCCATTTTTAACTCATAAGGGTGAAAAGTGATTGGTCTGCTCCATCGGTGGGGCTGCGGTGGATGGGCCTTAAGTGCCGCTGCTCAGGCAAGGCGCAGCGTGCCAGGAACGTTGTTTCAGCAATGGCTGCCCAATGGGGCCCAGAATGCTGGACAGGCTCTACCATGCTGCTTCAATGGCTGAGAGAAGGCACAAGAAGGGCTCAAATAAAAATGTACGTTTCTTTTTTAGTCCTCAGTTAACGAAGGGATTTACCATGGAGGCCCGACCTGCATGAGAACACCAGCAGCAGGTCGGGGCCCTAGAAGGAGCGGAGGCGCGGCGGCTCAGGAGCAGCATGGAGGCCATTTCAGGGAACAGCGCAAGCTGGTGCAGCGAAGAGTAACATCATCAAGGTCCAGGTCAGTGATTGGAGCGTGGGCAGGTACAGCAGGAGCGGCAAGAGACTGTGGAGGGATGTGATCGGGTCCCAGGAGAGGCGTGAGTTCGGGACCAGGGGCCCAGGGGCAGCACGGGCCCAGCCCACACTGCGATATGTGTGCGCACTAGGTCCGTGCAGCAGAGCAGGTCTCCAGTCGTACTGGTTAACCCTTGCCACTGGACCAAGACCTAGCTCTGTCAAGCCCGTGTGGTGGCTGGTGTGCAACGGTCACCCCATGTTAAAAAAATCCACGCACAGGCATCTTCCACCCTTCAGGATGTAGTTCAGGATCTGGAATATTAGGTCCTTCATTGAAACACCTGTGAACTCATCCCTTTTTGGCATGGAAGCAAGTCATCCTCGCTTCGAGGGACTGCCTATGATGATGATCTTGTAGGTAATCAACCATCTCCATGGCAACAACAGTTGTGGAACCTTTTCTGGGACTTCAGCAGGACTAATGCCAGATCTTAGCTGGCACTAGTCGCAATGAGGGGCAGAGTCAGCATCATTCCTGAGAAAGCCGAACAACTCCCTGAGGCATGTCTCCAGGGTGTCGGGTGATGGATGAAAGCCCTCTTCCCCACTGGAATCTTCTGGCTTTTTCTCCACAGGTAGAGTTCTGATGGAACTGAGTTCCAGACCATTTTCTGAACCTCTTCTGGCAGTTATACCGGAGAGGTTCTTCGGGCATGAATGGAATTTGTATAATGCTTTGATTGGGGATAATATACTGACGTGGATAGAGAACTAGATGGCAGAGAGGAAGCAGAGAGTGACTAGTGGAGTGCCGCAGGGCTCAGTGCTGGGACCCCAGCTCTTTACAATATACATCAATGATTTGAATGAAGGAATTGAGTGTAATATTTCCAAGTTTGCAGATGACACTAAACTGGGTGGTGGTGTGAGTTGTGAGGGGGACGCTTAGAGGCTGCAGGGTGACTTGGACAGGTTAGGTGAGTGGGCAACTGAATGGCAGATGCATTATAATGTGGATAAATGTGAGGTTATCCACTTTGGGGGCAAAAACGCAAAGACAGAATATTATCTGAATGGTGGCAGATTAGGAAAAGGGGAGGTGCAACGAGACCTGGATGTTATGGTTCATCAGTCATTGAAAGTTGGCATACAGGTACAGCAGGCGGTGAAGAAGGCAAATGGTATGTTGGCCTTTATAGCTAGGGGATTTGAGTATAGGAGCAGGGAGGTCTTACTGCAGTTGTACAGGGCCTTGGTGAGGCCTCACCTGGAATATTGTGTTCAGTTTTGGTTCCCTAATCTGAGGAAGGACGTTCTTGCTATTGAGGGAGTGCAGCGAAGGTTCACCAGACTGATTTCCGGGATGGCAGGACTGACCTATGAGGAGAGACTGGATCAACTGAGCCTTTATACACTGGCATTTAGAAGCATGAGAGGGGATCTCATAGAAACATACAAGATTCTGATGGGACGGGACAGGTTAGATGCGGGAAGAATGTTCCCGATGTTGGGGATGTCCAGAACTAGGGGAGATAGTCTTACGATAAGGGGTAGCCCATTTAGGACTGAGATGAGGAGAAACTTCTTCACTCAGAGAGTTGTTAACCTATAGAATTCCCTACCGCAGAGCGTTGTTGATGCCAGTTCATTGGATATATTCAAGCGGGAGTTAGATGTGGCCCTTATGGCTAAGGGGATCAAGGGGTATGGAGAGAAAGCAGGAAAGGGGTACTGAGGGAATGATCAGCCATGATCTTACTGAATGGTGGTGCAGGCTCGAAGGGTCGAATGGCCTACTCCTGCACCTATTTTCTATGTTTCTATGTTTCTATTTTATGTGATATTTTATAGTTAGATAGCAAAACTTTTGGCAATTGGGGAATCAGGTAAATAGAGTTGGTTAGAACAATGTTGTTGTTATTCTTGTGAAGTTGTATTTTTCTAAGTAAAGTGCAGGGTGTTCAATAAAAGTAAATTGCTTTGGAAATGAAATAGGGGGCATTATAGAAGTGAGAAAGTTATACATGCACTGTCGTTCACATCCTATGTTTGAGATGGCTTGAATGAATCTGAACGCTCTGTGCATGAGTGAGCGTTGTCGTGGGATTTGAAAGTGCTACACCTGCAGATACAACAGTTGCATCTCTGCATACCTTCCATTATCAGCATCATTTATACAAATCTAAGGGCTCGAATTTCTAAACAATCCGCCAGCGCCGGATTTCCGCCCAAAATACCGCTAAAATTCCCAAATTATCGCCGGCGAAAAATTCCATAAAAAAAGGAAAAAAATCCACCCAGTGAAAAAAATGGTCCTTACACCCCGATTGTCGACGAAAAAATTGAATCTTGGGCCGATTGGGCTGTTCTTAAAAAAATGTGCGATAATTACTTAAATTTACACCGAGGCCGCGGGTTGGGCCTCGGAGGAGAAAAACACAGAAAATATTTTTTCCAAAAACGTAAAATAAAAAATCAGAAAACGATTCTCAGGACCCTTTTCACTTAAATCACTGCAAGAGAATTTAAAAATAATTAGCAAAAACCTATTTACTTACCTGTTTTTGCCGGGCTACTCACCCAGCGCCCAGTACTGCCCAGCTCAGCTGATTCTCGTGGGCCGTTTTTTAAAATACTTACCGCTGAGCCAAAAATCGGGCGATGGCAGTCTATGGACGGTGATCGCCGGCGGTCCGCTCCCCAGCGGTACCTCGAAACCGCCGGTGTAAAGCTGTGGAACTTTTCGCCGGCCCGGTTATCGCCCAAAACGAACAATACCGCTGAGAGACCGGGTGGGGAAGCAATGGAAATTCTAGCCCTTAGAGTGTCGGGGCCGAAAGTGCCTCTTTCTATAAGGACCATGGCCACCTGAGAGCGAGCATGTGGGCAGAAAAGTGGCAAATAGAATTCAATCCATAGAAGTGTGAGGGAATGCATTTGGCTAACAAGACAAGGGAATACACATTAAATGGTAGAACACTGAACATTTTAAGGAACAGAGGGACGTTGGAATACATGTCCACAGATCTCTGAAGGCAGCAGGATAGGTAGATAAGGTGGTTAAGAAGGCAATGGGATGTTTGCCTTTATTAGCCGAGGCATAGAATATAAGAGCAGGGAGATTATGCTTGAACTGTGTAAAACATTAGTTAGATCACAGCTAGAGTACTGTGTACAGTTCTGGTCATCTCATTACAGGAAATATGTGTTTGCACTAGAAAGGGTGCAGAGGAGATTTACGAGGATGTTGCCAGGAGGAGAATTTTAGAGATGAGGAAAGATTGGATAGGCTGGGGTTGTTGTCTTTGGAACATAGGAGGCTGAGGGAATACGTAATTGAGGTGTATAAAATTATGAGGGGCCTAGATAGAGTGGATAAAAAGGACCTATTTTCCTTAGCAGAGAGCTCAATAACCAGGGGGCATAGATTTAAAGTAATTGTTAGGAGGTTTAGAGGGGAGTTGAGGGGAAATGTCTTCACCCAGAGGGTGTAGGGGTCTGAAACTCACTGCCTGAAAGGGTGGTAGAGGCAGAAACCCTCACCACATTTAAAAAGTACTTGGATGTGCACTTGAGGTGCTGTGACCTACAGAGCTGCGGACCTAGAGCTGGAAAGTGGGATTAGGCTGGATAGCTCTTTAGGCCAGCATGGACGCGATGGGCCGAATGGCCTCCTTCTGTGTGTAAATTCCTATGATTTCTATGATTTAAAAAATGGGATTGTATAAAATCAGCCTGCAAGAGGGGGCTAAATTCTACGCAAGCAAGAAGGGTCGAATGGCATCCTCCTGTGTGTTTCCACAATGTTGCTGCATTTTGCGGAAATTCGAGTGACTTGCATTTGTAATCAAATGTCTGTACTCACTTTTAAGGATTTTGCCAGTCAGAGCTATAATGAGCTGTCAGATGGTCTTGCTACAGGGAATGTTGTGATAGCCTCAAATCTCCCCTCTGAATGAACTTCCCCAATCACAATTTTAAATTCATACTGTTATGTATTTAACCTCTTGTAACCCTGTAACCTGCATTACACCTGTCCAGAGGGCCTACCTGTTGGAGTCCCAAGGGATCCCAGCATCCCTTGGGAATACGGTATATAAACAGGCCACCCACGAGGTACCTGCACTCTGGAACTACAATAAAGGAGCTAAGGTCACACTTGCTCATTACACACAGTACTTGGTCTGACCATTTATTATGAGTATAACAATTGGCAACGAGGTAACGAACCGTGCGAAAATGCAAAGAATAGTCGGCATCCTGGAGAAGTTCTTGGAGGGGGACAATTGGGAGGCCTTTGTGGAGAGACTCAACCAATACTTCATAGCCAACGAGCTGGAAGGGGACGAGAACGCGACCAAACGAAGGGCGATCCTCCTAACTGTCTGTGGAGCCAACACATATTCATGAAGAATATCCTGGTCCCGGCTAAACCTACAGGGAAATCCTATGAAGAGCTGTGTACACTGGTCCGGGAGCGTCTAAATCCTAAGGAAAGTGTTTTGATGGCGAGATATTGGTTCTATACGTGTCAACGATCGGAGGGCCAGGAAGTGGCGAACTACGTCGCCGAACTAAGACGCCTTGCAGGACATTGTGAGTTTGAGGGATTTCTAGAACAAATGCTCAGAGACTTTTTTGTACTGGGCATCGGACATGAGACAATCCTTCGCAAACTGTTGATTGTAGAAACTCCGAATTTGAGTAACGATAGCCCAGGCATTTATGTCCACCAGCGACAACACCAAGCAGATTTTGCAGAACAAAGACGTTTCGGCAGTACTGTCCATAAAGTAACGTCGGTTTTGATCAGAAATGTACATGGCAGAATGTACACACCGGCTGCTGTGGCCCGAACTCAATTGACCCAGAGTCCTCCATCATCTGTTAATGTGAGGCAGTTAACACCCTGTTGGCACTGCGGGGTGATCATCGGCCCCATCAATGCTGCTTTAAGCACTATGTGTGCAATGGTTGCAGAGCAATGGGACACCTCCAACGAATGTGCAGGTGAGCTGAAAACCACCACGTTGAAGAGGAATATTGGTCCACAGTGGATCAAACGGAATTGGAAACTCGCACGGAGGAGGCAGAAGTGTACGGGGTACACACGTTCATGACGAAATGCCCACCAATAATATTGAAAGTTGAACTGAACGGTATTCCAGTGTTAATGGAGCTGGACACGGGGGCAAGCCAATCCATAATGAGTAAAACGGCCTTCGACAAGCTGTGGGAGAAGAAGGCACACGGGCTCAAGCTCAGCCCCATTCACATGAAGCTAAGGACTTGCACAAAGGAACTAATCCTGGAAATTGGTAGTGCTGAAGTCAAAGTCTCCTATGATAGAGCAGTACACGAACTTCCGCTGTGGACTGTGCCAGGAGATGGCCCCACATTATTTAGTAGAAGTTGGCTGGGGAAAATCCGCTGAAACTAGGACGACTAGCTTTCATCCATCGACGACACCGCATGTACCCAGGTTCTAAGCAAGTTCCTATCGTTATACGAGCCAGGCATTGGAAGTTTCTCGGGGGTGAAAGTGCAGATCCATTTGGTTCCCGGTATGCGACCCATCCACCACAAGGCTAGGGCGCATGATGCGTGAAAAAGTGGATATTGAGCTGGACAGGCTGCAACGTGAAGGCAGTTCAATGACTGGGCCAGCCCAATTGTTCCGGTACTTAAGGAGGACGGTACAGTTAGAATTTGCGGGGACTATAAAGTAACAATTAACCGTTTTTCGCTGCAGGACCAGTACCCGCTACCCAAGGCAGGCGACCTATTTGCGACCCTGGCTGGAGGGAAGACGTTCACCAAGCTGGACCTGACCTCGGCCTACATGACGCAGGAGCTGGAGGAGTCTTTGAAAGGCCTCACCTGCATCAACATGCACAAAGGTGTATTTATTTACAACCGATGCCCATTTGGAATTCGGTCGGCTGCAGCAATCTTCCAGCGAAACATGAAAAGACTGCTAAAGTTGGTTCCTTGTACAGTGGTCTTCCAGGACGACATATTGGTTACAGGTCAGGACACCATGGAGCACTTGAAGAACCTGGAGGAGGTTCTTAGTTGGTTGGATCGCGTGGGGCTCAGGTTGAAAGGCTCGAAGTGTGTTTTCCTGGCACAGGACGTCGAATTCTTAGGAAGGAGAATCGCAGCAGACGGTATCAGACCCACCGACGCCAAGACGGAGGCCATCAAGAACGCGCCATGACCACAGAACGTGACGGATCTGCGGTCGTTTCTGGGACTCCTAAACTACTTCGGTAATTTCCTACCTGGATTAAGCACCCTGCTAGAACCCCTGCATGCGTTACTGTGCAAGGGAGACGACTGGGTATGGGGGAGTTCACAAGAGGCTGCCTTTAAGAAAGCCAGAAATTTACTGTGTTCTAACAAACTGCTTGTCCTGTACAACCCATGTAAACGACTTGTGTTAGATGGGGATGCGTCGTCATACGAGGTCGGGTGTGTGTTGCAACAGGCTAATGAATCAGGAATATTGCAACCTGTTGCGTATGCATCTAGGAGTTTGTCTAAGGCCGAAAGGGCCTACAGCATGGTTGAAAAAGAGGCTCTGGCGTGCGTTTACGGGGTTAAAAAAAATGCACCAATACTTATTTGGCCTCAAGTTCGAGCTTGAAACAGACCACAAGCCACTCATATCGCTATTCTCGGAGACCAAAGGCATCAATACCAATGCCTCTGCCCACATCCAAAGATGGCCGCTCATGCTGTCGGCATAGAACTATGTAATCCGCCACAGACCGGGCACAGAGAACTGCGCAGATGCTCTCAGTCGGCTACTAGTGCCCACCGCAGGGGTGGAAATGGCACAGCCAGCGGACTTGCTAATGGTCATGGAGGCATTTGAGAATGAGAAATCCCCTGTTACGGCCCGCCAGATCAGGACCTGGACCAGCCAGCATCCTTTACTGACCTTGGTAAAAAGCTGTGCCCTCCATGAGAGCTGGTCCAGTGTCCCAATGGAGATGCAGGAAGTGATTAAGCCATTCCACAGACGCAAAGATGAGCTGTCCCTGCAGGCGGACTGTCTCTTGTGGGGCAATCGTATGGTATTGCCCAAGAAAGGCAGGGACACATTTATTGGGGAACGACACAACACCCACCCAGGCATCGTGATGATGAAAGCCATAGCCAGATCCCACGTGTGGTGGCCAGGCATCGACTCAGATTTAGAGTCTTGTGTAGCCAATGCAACGATTGTTATCAGTTGAGCAATGCACCCAGAGAGGCAGCGCTAAGTTTATGGTCCTAGTCATCCAACCCTTGGTCGAGGATTCATGTAGACTATGCAGGCCCATTTCTAGGCAAAATGTTTTTGGTTGTCGTGGATGCTTACTCAAAATGGATTGAATGTGCAATAATGTCTATAAGCACGTCCACGGCCACCATTGAAAGTATAAGAGCTATGTTTGCCACGCACGGCCTGCCCGATGTCCTAGTCAGCGACAATGGGCCGTGTTTCACAAGTGCCGAATTCAAAGAATTCATGACTCGCAACAGGATCAAACATGTAACATCTGCGCAGTTCAAGCCTGCATCCAACGGCCAGGCAGAACGGGCAGTCCAGACCATCAAGCAAAGCTTGAAACGTGTATCGGAAGGCTCCCTGCAGACCCGGTTGTCCCGAGTACTGCTCAGCTACCGCACCAGACCCCACTCACTCACAGGGATTCCCCCAGCCGAGTTGCTCATGAAAAGGGCACTTAAAACAAGGCTCTCTCTGGTCCACCCTGATCTACATGATCACGTGGAGGACAAGCGGCAACAACAAAGCATGTACCATGACCGCGCAAACTTGTCACGCGATATTGAGATCAATGATCCTGTATTTTGCTCAATTGTGGACATGGTCCCAAATGGCTCGCTGGCACAGTCACAGCCAAAGAGGGGAGTAGGGTGTTTCAGGTCAAACTGACCAATGGACAAACGCACAGAAAACATTTGGACCAAATTAAACTGCGGTTCACCAACAGCTATGTACAACCTGAAGAGGACACCATCAACTTTGACCTTCCAACACACACACACACACACAAGTGGCAACTGACATCACAGTTGACCACGAAACAGAACTCACCATCCCCAGCAGCCCGGCAAGGCTGGCTGCCAACAGCCCAGTGAAGAACTGACCAACCCAACCACACCAGCATTTGTATCGTGAGGATCGTCAAGGGAGCGCAAAGCCCCAGATTGTCTCACCTTGTAAATAAGTGTACTGTTGACTGTGATGTGATGTATTTAACCCCTTGCAACCTTGTAACCTGCATCACACCTGTCCACCAGGGGGCCTACCTGTTGGAGTCCCAAGGGATCCCAGCATCCCTTGGGAGTACGGTATATAAACAGGCCACCCACGAGGTACCTGCACTCTGGAACTATAATAAAGGAGCTAAGGTCACACTTGCTCATTACACACAGTACTCAGTCTCACCATTTATTATGAGTATAACACATACAGCTCCAATTACAATTGAAACAAAGAAATGGAAAAAAAGCCTTGCTTAAAGGGACAACAATTACTGTGTCCACTTGCAAAACTGTTCCCCAGCACTAACCAAATTCAGAAGCTTTTGTCAGTTCCCGCTCAGCATGACAAATCATTCAGGTTAATTATGGCTAGTGAGAATATTAAAATTAGGCTGTGTTTGGTGTTCTATGAAATGTAACAGCAGCATCCCCCAAATCAATGCAATCATGGACACTGCCAATAAAGAGATGCATTGCTGCATTGTCTGCTGTTGCCTGATCATCCCTCTGATAAGATCTGTCCATACGTTGTCAGTAAAGTGTAATTCTTGCAGATTTAACAGAAACAAGATTTCCAATACAACATCTTGCTTAGAAAATGCTGTTTTACACACCTGCAAAAACATACAAGAAAGAAATATTTGACTGTCCAGAATACATACAAGCACAAACACAGACCGTATTACAGCAGGCATTTTGTTCTGTAGACGAGGTTATTGTTTGTAGAGGAGTTTTGATTATTATGTATGTCAAGTAGTAGAAAATTCAGCCAGCGTGAGTATTAGCTTTGATGTTCAAATATTCCACAACAAATTAAAAACCAGCTTCCTGTTATTACCGTATTTGCACAACTTTACTGAAGGTGTAAAGAGCAGTAGTGCAGTTAATGAGATTTGCATTGTGTCTGGTCTGCTGTTTGCAGCCCCAAGTTCCTGCTTTTCAGCTTTTTGCTGAACTCTCTTCCCATTTATTCACGTTTGTTTGGAGTGCTGAGCACATTATAATGAGAGAAAATAGCTGCACTGTCGGAGGTGCCTTTTTTTGAATGAGATGTCAAACCAAAGTCCTGTCTGCTCCCTCGGATAGAATCATAGAATCATAGTACAGCGCAGACAGAGGCCAGTCGGCCCATCGAATCTGTGCTAGCTCTTTCATAGAGCAATCCAGCCAGTCTCACTCCGCTGACAGGGGAACGTGCAGAGCGAACGTGGCTCTGTTCTTCCCCATCAAACAGTACAGTATACTGCTTTGCTTGCAAGGTCACAGCACGAACAAGTAGCCACTTTACATCATGAATTTAACGACTGGAAGCATGGAGATGGGAGGATTTCACCTCACGCAAACAGCCCCCAGCATAGAGAAGCCCTGGTAGCAATGTGCACTGGACATGTGTGGATGGTCATATTGTCTTCCAGTTTGAAAAAGAACGGCAAGTAATGGTACTTATCTGGTTGTGTTGAAGACATCAAGTGGTTTGCCAACAAAGGCAAGGGGCATACTTCATACTTGTCTTCCACCAGATGTGAAGAACTGATTAGTCTGATGGGTAGCAAAGTAGTTGAGACGATTATCCAGGGATTTAAATCAGCGAAATTCTATTCAATATCTGTTGATTCAACGCCAAATGTCACACACTCAGATCAGCTGACATTTTTAGGTACGCCTGGTGTTGCTCCTGGCATGCTCTTCTGCACACCTCATTGAACCAGGGTTGGTCCCCTGGCTCGATGGTAATGGTAGAGTGAGGGATATGCCGGGCCAGGAGGTTACAGATTGTGGTGGAATACAATTCTGCTGCTGCTGATGGCCCACAGCGCCTCACGGAGGCCCAGTTTTGAGCTGCTCGATCTGTTCTGAATCTATCCCATTTAGCCCAGTGGTAGTGTCACACAACACGATGGAGGGTGTCCTCAGTGTGAAGTCGGGATTTTGTCTCTACAATGACTATACGGTGGTCCCTTCTATCATTGCTGTCATGGACAGATGCATCTGCGACAGGTAGATTGTTGAGGATGAGGTCAAATATGTTTTTCCCTCGTGTTGGTTCTCTCACTGCAAATTGTTGTTTATTTTGTCATCTCCTCAGTGTAGAACTTGTAAAGGGGTTCTTCTGTTTGGTAGAAACCCCAGAGAAATGGCGCAAATGACTCCTTGCACTGTTTCTGTGGAGTTTCCACTGATCTTCCACTGAAGTTCTTGCGGGAGATCAGGAAAACCGTTGTTCTACCTCGTGTGGAAGGTGTGTAGTATTATGTATGTAAACATTACCAATGTGTAAGACTTGCCACCAGGGTACGCACCTGTGGCAGACCCAAGGGTCACCTGCACACCCTGCGTAAGCAGGTAAAAAATGCAGTCTACCATGCTGCTTCCTCACTCTGGAGTTACATTAAAGAGACCAAGGTCCAGTTTAAGCTTACGATATACAGTCTTGTGGAGTTATTCTGAACATAACATGTAGGATTGGAGAAGATTGCAGAAGTAAGGAAGAGCAAGGTTTAGGAAAGATCTTTAGATGAGGAGGGGAAATTCTATCCCTTCATCTAAAAGTCCATCATTAGCCTTGCTTATTCCTATTTCAACCTCCTTCAATCCTACGCACCTTCTACTCTTCCAATTCTGGCCTCCTTGGCATCCTCCTGCCTTTCACTCCACCTTCAGTCAGTGAGTCTTCAGCTATCCATGCCCCACACTCTTCGACCTAAAACCCCTTTATCTTGCTACCTTCAGAGGTTTTGTTTTGCTTATGCCTTCAATCACCTCCCCTGACTGTTAATTCAGTGCTCACCTTCCGGACAGCACCATGGGACTTTTTATTCCATTAAAGGTGCTATATAAATGGTGGTTGTTGTTTCAATGCTAGTCGTAGTGTCAGTAGTGGTAAATAATAGTGGTAGTGTGTGTATTCAGTTTGCAGGACTGCTTTAAGAAGTGGTTCTGCAATATTGACTCAGGGCAGATTGTGCACCAGCCAGAACAACAGAAACATCTACATATGTCGTTATTTTAAGTTGCAATTGCTGACTTTGTTTTGGCCTCAATGATTATGCTAGCCACAGAATGCAAAATTACTTCACTTTCCTGTAAAGTTGGGCCCAGCTGTTCAACTTGCCGGTTGGCAGAAAGCATTGCTGCCTTGTCTCCATTGGCTGAGTCCTTTGTGTTCACTTGACTGTAAGAAAGAAAGACTTGCATTTATTTCGCGCCTTTCACGACCGCTGGACATCTCAAAGCGCTTTACAGCCAATGAAATACTTTTGGAGTGTAATCACTGTTACAATGCGGGAAATGTGGCAGCCAGTTTGCGCAGAGCAAGCTCCCACAAACAGCAATGTGATAAGGACCAAATAATCTGTTTTTTGTTATGTTGATTGAGGGATAAATATTGGTCCCAGGACACCGGGGATAACTCCCCTGCTCGTCTTCGAAATAGTGCCGCGGGATCTTTTACGTCCACCTGAGAGAGCAGACGGTGCCTCGGTTTAATGTCTCATTCGAAAGACGGGCAATTGTACCTCTGCAGTATCAACAGAAACCAACTGTTTTGGTGATTCTTGGATCCTCCAGTGGAAGCTGTGTTGCCTTGTTTATCACATTATTTGCTCTAAAAGCAGAATACTCCCTCCTGCACCAGTGGAATGATCCTATTTCCCCATACACAGCAGCCTTATTGTGTTTGTGAGATTGTGTATTCAATTCCAATTAGTACTGAATTATTTTCAGCTTTTATGTAGGCTTCTTTGTACAAATGCTGAATTGAAATTGATCTAAAGCTAATTTCACTCAGATATCTTTTATAGAGAAGAGATTTTTATTCAATTTATCGGGACTGGATTCAAATATGGACCCCACAAGTGAAAGAACAGTACTAAAACCATGCATTCCTTGAAGACATTTCAATGATAATTTTACAAAGTCATGCACATGATCTGGAACCTTACCTGCTAGGAATGCATATCAGGAATCTAGGTGTGCCTCCCCCCCTCATCCAAGATGGACTGTGCGGTGCTCACTGCTACCAATGCTGCGACCATGTTGATAGTGTTGGATGCAGTAGAGTGGGCGCAGGCTTGTGTGGAGCATAAACACTGAAATAGATCAGCTGAGCCAAACGACCCGTTTCTATGCTATAAATTCTATGTAAAGATTTCCCATCCATTAACTTCAATGGACAGAAAATCATGGGAGCATGCCCAAATTCCTGATTAGCACTCCCAGTGGGCAAGGCAAAGCTCAACACCAGAAGGATGGTTCGATTAAAACTACTTTTTACATTGTCAACAAGGAATCTCCTTGGTACAAAGGAACTCAATACACGGAAGATCATTGAATTAGAAATAGCTTAACATGATAGTAATCCACACTCTTAAGCCAAAGATGCAAAAAATAAGCTTCAGGTCTCAGAGCAGACTAGTACTTGATCAATGCAGGTAGTAAAACAAAATGTTTCGGGCTAGAAATTGGCCTCGTTTGTGCCCCCTGTTAGCAACTCCGGGGGTGATAACGGGGTGATGACGGGGCGCTAACGGCTCTACGCCTGGGTGCAGCGAGAGTACCGAATCCCGCTAAATTCCCTGGGACGTTTGTGGTGGCGGTAACCCCTAGCGCCATGATCGCCTGTGCCCGGAGATCGTGACCCCATCGTGCTGCGCATCGTCCCGGTATCGTCCCAGACCAGAAGTTCACTTCTGCCCCCTGCAGCATCGCTGGGCAACAACACCGACAGCGGCAGGAGGCATTGTCAGGGAGATCGGCCGCTTGGGGAGCGGTAATTAAAGGTAAGGCCGCCTGTGTCCATAAAAAATGTTTTTTTATACCTTAGCTTGCGTTTTGAAAGCCCTCATGTGCCGCGATTGGTCAGCCCTGCGCTCTGTTCGAGTCATTGTGGCTGATCGTCGCAGATCGCGGCTGCCGTTGGCGACGAGGGACATTGTTGTGCTGCAGGGCCTGCAGCGATGGTCTTTCCCTTTAAGGGAGGGAGGGAGCCTCCGATCCCGGCAGCGCTGCCCTTGACATTGGGAGGCACTGCCCTGCTCCCCCCTCTCCTGCCGGCTGTAGTGCTCCAAGACAAGTTGCAGCACTTGATTTAGTGCTGCACTTCCTTCCTGGAGCACTAAACGGGAAGTTTGCATTGGAGTCCCTTGCCTAGCGCCCTGCGATACTTTGGCATTACCACAAACGTTATCACCCCAAATGGGGCGTTATGCAATTTCACCTCCTTAGACTTATATGCAAACTTATAGGATTTTTTGTTTCTACCAGAACGGTCTGTACAGTGATTTAGGACACCACTACAATTGCATGTGCAACTCTTCAGAGAGAGAGAAAAAAAATTGATTTGCACTCCCACTTTTATTTTTAATTTATTTTTTCTCCTTCCAATTTTTCCTCATCCATAAAAGCACTGACTTATTGTAAGAAATCTTTAAACCCATACTATCTCTATCTTAATCACGCATTGTATCTGATTGTGCTTATCACTGCCACTCTTTAATAAAATGCCTTACAACTCCGAAGACCCTTTGAGTAATCTGTGTGTGACCTGTGATCCAAATCTTACATTCTGATAGGGTAAAGTTCCACAGGTTCAAGCAATCTGGTGCCTCATTGAATATCTATTCATCAAATATGAAACTGGGCCGTGTTGTGATGTAGAATTGTATTTTGTATCATGTTCCATATCGCTCAGCGAAGTTGTACTTTGATTTTGCTTAATATAATTTATTGCTTGAGGCTGGTTGTGAACTGTAAGAGCGAGTGCTTGAACTCCTTGTGCTATCAGATGGAATCCATGAAACTGTAACCCCAATGAAAAAAAACAAAAAGCTTTTTAGAAACCACCTTGAATGGAAAACGAATTAACACTGAATTTAATTAAAGGAACCTTGAGGAAGACAAACAAGAGGGATGGATCACTTGCAAATATCTGAGTAGAACTGAGTAGAATTGTTGAAATTGTAATAATTAAAACCAATACATCATATCTCTTGATTCCCCTAGAGTCCAAAGGTCTCCAGACAGCTGACATCAGGCTCCAACTGACCCAAGGAAAGCACAATAATTACACATAATGGTCTTAAAGCGACACACCAAGTTACACACTCCAGAATATATTGTGTGTTACGTGGCACAGTGGTCCTGCCCTTATGAAGTAGTGCATTCTCCTCTCGACCGTGAGCACTGTCATGAGAAATCCAAATTTAATCTGCATCCATGTTATTCTTGGTTCATAGAAACATAGAAACATAGAAAATAGGTGCAGGAACAGGCCATTCGGCCCTTTGAGCCTGTACCGCCATTCAATATGATCATGGCTGATCATTCAACCTCAGTACCCCACCCCAGCCTTCTCTCCATACCCCTTGATCCCTTTAGCCATAAGGGCTACATCTAACTCCCTTTTGAATATGTCCAACAAACTATACTCAACAACTTTCTGTGGCAGAAAATTCTACAGGTTCACAACTCTCTGAGTGAAAAAGTTTCTCCTCATCTTGGTCCTAAGGCTTACCCCTTATCCTTAGACTGTGCCCCTGGTTCTGGACTTCCCCAACATTGGGAACATTCTTCCTAACGGTCTAACCTGTCCAGTCCCGTCAGAATTTCATACGTTTCTATGAGATCCCCTCTCATTCTTCTAAATTCCAGTGAGTATAAACCTAGCCGATCCAGTCTTTCCTCATATGACAGTCCTGCCATCCCGGGAATCAGTCTGGTGAACCTTCGCTGCACGCCCTCAATAGCAAACACATCCTTCCTCAGATTAGGAGACCAAAACTGCACACAATACTCAAAGTATGGTCTCACCAAGGCCCTGTACAACTGCAGCAAGACCTCCCTGCTCCTATACTCAAACCCCCTCACTATGAAGGCCAGCATGCCATTTGCTTTCTTTACTGCCTGCTTTACCTGCATGCCTACCTTCAATAACTGATGTACCATGACATCCAGGTCTCTTTGCACCTTCCCTTTTACTAATCTGTCACCATTCAGATAATAATCTGCCTTCCTGTTTTTGCCACCAAAGTGGATAATCTCACATTTATCCACATTATACTGCATCTGCCATGCATTTGCCCATTCACCTAACCTGTCCAAATCACCCTGCAGCCTCTTAGCATCCTTCTCACAGCTCTCACTGCCACCCAGCTTAGTGTCATCTGCAAACTTGGAGATATTACATTCAATTCCTTTGTCTAAATCATTAATGTAAATTGTAAATAGCTGGGTTCACTGCTTGCCATTCTGAAAAGGATCCATTTATTTCGACTCTCTTCTTCCTGTCTGCCAACCATTTCTCTATACACGTCAGTACATTACCCCCAATACCATGAGCTTTAATTTTGCACACTAATCTCTTGTGTGGGACCTTGTCAAAAGCCTTTTGAAAGTCTAAATACACCACATCCACTGGCTCCCCCTTGTCCACTCTACCAGTTACATCCTCAAAAAATTCCAGAAGATTTGTCAAGCATGATTTCCCTTTCATAAATCCATGCTGACTTGGACCGATCTGGTCACTGCTTTCCAAATGCGCTGCTATTTCATCTTTAATAATTGACTCCAGCAGAGTGATTATACTGCACAGTACCTTTATTGAACAGGAACAATAGCAACTTGTATTTATATAGCGCCTTTAATGTAGTTAAATCAGATCAGATCAGCCACGATCTCATTGAATGGCGGAGCAGGCTCGAGGGGCCAAATGGCCGACTCCTGCTCCTATTTCTTATGTTCTCATCTGTTCTAAGGAACAGCAGATAAGATTGTCTAAATTGACAGAACTTTGTAATAAACAAATGGGACATAAATAGAGCTAACCTTCCCAGTGGGGATCAGCCATGGCCTGGACCGACTGAAGGAAAACACATCCAAAGTTTGGATCCAAATCTGAAGGAATAGACCACTGGAAAAAAAAGGAAGAAGACTTCACTTCCAATTCAGCCAGCACGATCCATCCCTTTTCTAAACTCTTACAGATAGCTGATCTGTAACAACAACAATAACAACCACTTAAACAGCGACTTTAACGTAGTAAAACCTCCCAAGGCACTTCACAGGAGCGTTTAGCAAACAAAACTTGACACTGAGCCACATAAGGACATATTAGGGCAGATGGCCAAATACTGAGTTAAAATAATTGGTTGAGAGACCGGCAGACAAAGAAGAAAGGCGACTTTGCTTACGATTAAAGCAATCCAATCGTGAGATTCTCTGTTTATTAACTAGTGTAACAAATGTAGTTATCTAATAGTTTGTAATTGAATGAGCGTTACATGGAAAAGCAAAAGGAAAATCTTTCTCTGCTTCTGTTTCCTCTGCTCTTGGGATTTCTTTTTTCTAAACCTTTACACATAACTGATCTATACTGGGTTAAGTAACGTCCGACTATTGTAACAAATTTGGAGATAGTACACAACATTGAGTGTCAACAGACTATGGGACTGGATTTCCGGGTGGTTTGCGCGCCGGGTTTTGCCGGGTTTTGATGCTCTGTGGCGAGGAATGGGGCGATGAGGTCTGTTGTGTCCGGGCGCGATCCTAAGGTCGGGTTTTGTGGCGGAGTTTAGAAGCACCGCCGGCGAGAGCCGCGCCGGGTGTGCAACGCCTCCGGTTACAACACCGGCAGTTGTTTCGACTCGCACCCGACCCATACGCCCCGAAACGCGCCCCGCGATAACCGCGGTCCGGCCCTGCCGGCAGCAGTGAGGTGGATAAACGGCAAAAAAGGTAAGTCCCAGTGTTTATTGTTTTATTATTTTGTAGCGATTGGTGTTGTGAGGGTGTGGGTAATGTTTTTGGAATGTTTTTGTGATTTTTTTTCCCCCCCTCCCAAGGCCTCTCTCAGAGCGCTCCCGGCCCCGCACTTTAGTTGGTGAGGTTCATGTTTTTGCGCCTCGAAAGTTGTACAATGCCTCCCTTTGTGCTGCGCCAAGGGCCCAGATGGCAAAACTTTCTCCGCACATCGCAGACGTTACCTGGGCGGTAACACTCCGCCCCGCCTCCGTTTTCACCCCGAAAACTGCAAACCCGTAAATCCAGCCCCTTCAAGGTGTCCATGTAATACATCGCAATCGAGACCAATCCTATTCTCATCCAATGTCCATACATATACATATTCCAGCGCGAATTTTAACCAATAAGGGAATTAAGGGTTATGGGAGCGGGCGGGTAAGTGGAGCTGAGTCCACGGCCAGATCAGCCATGATCTTGTTGAATGGCGGAGTAGGCTCGAGGGGCTAGATGGCCTACTCCTGTTCCTAATTCTTATGTTCTTCTGTTCTTATGAATGACCAGTAATGGAAGCCATGACTGAGGTGAAGTGGAGCATCACTCCTCATACCCAAGTGCAGGTGGCTGACTGTAGCTGCTGGTTTTTGTGTACCTGAGTCACAATCATCTTGGTGAGCTGGAAGTCCTCATGGACTTCTCCTTTGCCCAGCCGGCTGGGTCTGTTGCTTTGGCCTCACTGTGAGTTGTGCACCACCTATGTCCTTTGTATTCATGGCATCTCCTCTTCTTCATCTTTCTACTGTGATACACTCATCAACAACTGATGCAAAAAACTGCTGTGTACATAAGAACATAAGAATTAGGAGCAGGAGTTGGTCAATCGGCCCCTTGAGCCTGCTCTGCCATTCAATATCATGGCTGATCTTATACCTCAACTCCACTTTCCTGCACTATCCCCATATCCTTTGATTCCCTTAATACCCAAAAATCTATCGATCTCTGTCTTGAATATACTCAAAGACTGAGCATCCACAGCCCTCTGGGTTAGAGAATTCCAAAGATTCACCATCCTCTGAGTGAAAAAATTTCTCCTCATCTCAGTCCGAAATGGCCGACCCCTTATTCTGAAACTATGCCCCCTGGTTCTAAACTCCCCAGCCAGGGGAAACATCCTCCCTGCATCTACCCTGTCAAACCCTGTAAGAATGTTGTATGTTTCAATGAGATAACCTCTCATTTTTCAAACCCTCGAGAATCTAGGCCCAGTCTACTCAAACTCTCCTCATAGGACAATCCCCCCTATCCCAGGAATCAGTCTGGTGAACCTTCGTTGCACTCTCTCAATGGCAAGTATATCCTTCCTTAGGTAAGGAGACCAAAACTGTACACAATACTCCAGATGTGGTCTCACCAGGGCCCGATGTAATTGCAGTAAGACGTCTTTACTTTTATACTCAAATCGTCTTGTAATAAAGGCCAACATACCATTTGCTTTCTTAATTGCTTGCTGTACCTGCAGGTTAACTTTCAGTGATTCTGGAGTACCCATCCTATCAGCTGTTATAAAGATGGTTACAGTTATATATGTATACTTGTATTTACTTTGTACAGCCACCAGAGGGCTCATCCCCTGGAGTCCCAAGGGATCCCACAATCCCTTGGGAGCACAGGTATTTAAGGAGGCTTCACAGGTTGGAGAAGCACGCTGGACACCTGTAATAAAATACTAAGGTCACACTTTACTTTGAGCTCACAGTGTTCAGTCTGACTCTTTCTCCATATTCAACAACTGGCGACGAGATACAGATAGCGAACCCAAAGATGCAGAGAACAGTGGGCATCCTG
This sequence comes from Pristiophorus japonicus, assembly GCF_044704955.1. Classification (NCBI taxonomy): domain Eukaryota; kingdom Metazoa; phylum Chordata; class Chondrichthyes; family Pristiophoridae; genus Pristiophorus; species Pristiophorus japonicus. Next base: position 5,521,928 of record NC_091986.1, read on the forward strand.
GAAAAATTTTCGGAGGGAGATGATTGGGAAACTTTTGTGGAGCGACTCGACCAATACTTCGTGGCCAATGAGCTAGATGGGGAAGAGAGCGCTGCCAAACGAAGGGCGATCCTCCTCACAGTCTGTGGGGCACCAATATATGGCCTCATGAGGAATCTACTCACTCCAACGAAACCCCCGGAGAAATCGTACGACGATTTGTGCACACTGGTCTGAGAGCATTTGAATCCGAAGGAAAGCGTTCTGATGGCGAGGTACCGGTTCTACACCTACAAAAGGTCTGAAGGCCAGGAAGTGGTGAGTTATGTCGCCGAGCTGAGATGCCTTGCAGGACATTGCGAATTTGAAGGACATTTGGAGCACATGCTCAGAGACTTTTTCGTACTTGGCATTGGCCACAAAACCATACTTCACAAACTTTTGACTGTACAGACCCCAACCTTGAGTAAGGCCATAGCGATAGCCTAGGTATTCATTGCCACCAGTGACAGTATGAAGCAAATCTCTAAGCACACAAGTGCTGCTACAACTACTGTGAACAACATGATGTTGTTTTCGAATCGTAACGTACAGGGCAGGTCACGCATACCTGCAGCTACACATCCGCAGATGTCTCAGAGTCCACCATCAAGGGTGATGAATGCTAGGCCATTAACACCTTGTTGGCGCTGCGGGGGTGATCATCGTTTCTATTCATGCCGATTCAAAGAGTACCTTTGCAAGGGCTGTGGAACAATCGGACACCTCCAATGAGTGTGCAGGCGGACTGCAAAGCCTGTTAAACCGCAAACCACCATGTTGCAGATGAGGACAGATCCACGGAGCATCACGATGAACCAGAGCCTCAGATCGAGGAGGCAGAGGTACATGGGGTGCACACATTCACCATGAATTGTCCCCCGATAATGCTGAATGTTGAACTAAATGGACTCCCGGTGTCAATGGAGCTAGACATGGGCGCGAGCCAGTCCATCATGGGCAAAAAAACTTTCGAAAGGTTGTCGTGCAACAAGGTCTCAAGGCCAGTCTTAACTCCAGTTCACACGAAACTAAGAACTTACACGAAAGAACTGATTCCTGTAATCGGCAGTGCTACCGTAAAGGTCTTCTACGATGGAACAGTGCAGAAGCTATCACTCTAGGTGGTACCAGGTGATGGTCCCACGCTGCTCGGCAGGAGCTGGCTGGGAAAGATACACTGGAACTGGACGGCGTCCGAGCGCTATCGCCTGCTGATGACACTTCGTGTCCCCAGGTCTTAAACAAATTTCCTTCGCTGTTCGAACCAGGCATCGGGAAATTCCAAGGAGCAAAAGTGCAGATCCACCTAATTCCGGGGGTGCGACCCATCCATCACAAGGCGAGAGCAGTACCGTACATGGTGAGAGAAAGGGTAGAGATCGAGCTAGACCGGCTGCAAAGAGAGGGCATCATTTCCCCGATTGAGTTCAACGAGTGTGCCAGTCCTATCATCCCAGTCCTCAAGGGAGACGGCACCATCAGAATCTGTGGCAATTACAAAGTAACGATCAATCGTTTCTCAATGCAGGACCAATAACCACAACCAAAGGCCGCTGACCTCTTTGCAACGCTGGCGGGAGCTGGATCTGACTTCAGCCTACATGACGCAGGAACTGGAGGAATCATCGAAGGCTCTCACCTGCATCAACATGCACAAAGGTCTTTTTGTTTATAACAGATGCCCATTTGGAATCCAATCGGCGACGCGATATTCCAGGGAAACATGGAAAGTTTACTGAAGTCGGTCCCACACACTGTGGTCTTCCAGGATGACATCTTCGTCACAGGTCGTAACACAGTCGAGTATCTGCAGAACCTGGAGGAGGTTCTTATTCGACTCAACTGCATGGGGCTCAGGTTAAAATGCTTGAAGTGCGTTTTCCTGGTGCCTGAAGTGGAGTTCCTGGGAAGGAGGATTACGGCGGACGGCATCAGGCCCACCAACGCGAAGACGGAGGCAATCGAGAACGCACCGAGGCCACAGAATGTGATGGAGCTGGGGTCATTTCTGGGACTCCTGAACTACTTTGATAACTTCTTACTGGGTCTCAGCGCACTGTTAGAACCATTGCATTTCTTACTACGAAAAGGGGACGAATGGGTTTGGGGCAAAAGCCAAGAAAATGTCTTTGTAAAAGCGAGAAAATTGTTCTGCTCAAACAAATTGTTGTGTTGTATGATCCATGTAAGCGTTTGGTACTAGCCATGTGATGCGTCGTCATATGGCGTCGGGTGTGTATTGCAACAAGCTAATGATTTCGGGAAACTGCAACCGGTTGCTTATGCATCCAGGAGTCTGTCTAAGGCTGAGAGAGCCTACAGCATGATTGAGAAAGACGCGTTAGTGAGTGTCTATGCGGTAAAGAAAATGCATCAATACCTGTTTGATCTAAAATTCGAATTGGAAACTGACCATAAGCCACTAATATCCCTGTTCCCTGAGAGTAAAGGGATAAATACCAGCGCATCAGCCCGCATCCAGAGATGGGCGCTCACATTGTCCGCCGACAACTACGCCATCCGCCACAGGCCAGGCACAGAAAACTACGCCGATGCTCTCAGTAAGCTGCCATTGCCCACCACAGGGGTAGAAATGGCGCAGCCTGCAGATCTAGCCATGGTTATGGAAGCATTTGAGAGTGAGCAATCACCCGTCACTGTCCGGTAGGTCAAAACCTGGACAAGCCAGGACCTCTTATTATCTCTAGTCAAAAGCTGTGTGCTTCACTAGAGCTGGTCCAGTGTCCCAGTGGAAATGCAGGAAGAGATAAAGCCGTTCCAGCAGCGCAAAGATTAAATGTCTATACAGGCAGACTGCCTTCTGTGGGGCTATCAAGTAATGGTCCCCAAGAAGGGCAGAGACACCTTCACCAATGATCTTACAACGAGGCATCGTAATGGTGAAAGCGATAGCCAGATCCCATGTGTGGTGGCCCGGTGTCGATGCTTTCTTAGAGTCCTGCGTTCACAGATGTAATACATGCTCGCAGTTAAGCAATGTACCCAGGGAGGTGCCGCTAAGTTTATGGTCTTGGCCCTCCAAACCGTGGTCTAAGGTACACGTCGACTATGCAGGCCCGTTCTTGGGAAAAATGTTCCTTGTGGTTGTAGACGCTTACTCCAAGTGTATGAATGTGAGATAATGTCGGCTAGCACGTCCGCTGCCACTACTGAAAGCCTGCTGGCCATGTTTGCCACACACGGCCTACTCGATGTCCTGGTGAGCGACAACGGGCCATGTTTTACCAGGGCTGGTTTCAAAGCATTCATGACCTGAAACGGGATCAAACATGTCACATCTGCCCCGTTTAAACCAGCATCCAATGGTCAGGCAGAGAGAGTAGTGCAAACCATCAAGCAAGGCTTGAAGAGGGTAACTGAAGGCTCACTGCAGACTCGCCTATCCCGAGTCCTGCTTAGCTACCACACGAGACCCCACTTATTCATTGGAATCCCACCTGCTGAAGTGTTCTTCAAAAGAACACTTAAGACAAGGCTCTCGTTAGTTCACTCTGATCTACATGAACAGGCAGAGAGCAGGCGGCTTCAACAAAGTGCATACCATGATAGCGCAAATGTGTCATGCGACATTGAAATTAATGATCCTGGATTTGTATTAAATTATGGACAAGGTCCCAAGTGGCTTCCCGGCACTGTCGTGGCCAAAGAGGGGAGCAGGGTGTTTCGGGTCAAACTTTCAAATGGACTCATTCACCGGAAACACTTGGACCAAATCAAACTCAGATTCACGGACTATCCTGATCAACCCACCTTGGACCCTACCTTTTTTGATCCCCCAACATACATACCAGTGGCAATCAGCACCACGGTTGACCACGAAGCAGAACCCATCATCCAAAGCAGCCCAGCAGGACCCAACACACCAGGCAGCCCAGCAAGGCCAGCTGCACAGCAGCCCAGCGAGGGCCCAACAAATAATTCAACAACACCAGCTTTCACACCGATCAACCAGGGCAAGAAGGGCCCTAGATTGACTCACATTGTAAATAGTTACACTATTGACTTTGGGAGGGAGTGTTGTTGTATATGTATACTAATATTTACTTTGTACAGCCACCAGAGGGCTCATCCCCTGGAGTCCCAAGGGATCCCATAATCCCTTGGGAGCACAGGTATTTAAGAAGGCTTCACAGGTTGGAGAGGCACTCTGGAGACCTGCAATAAAAGACTAAGGTCACACTTTACTTTGAGCTCACAGTGTTTGTCATGTATTCAACCAGCATTATAACCCATGTATAATCTGACCTAAGTTGTACACTTTGAGGACAATGACCACTAGGTGGTGTACTTGTGGGAGACACTCCTAACCTGGACCTTCAGGTATAAAAGGGGAAGCTCCACCCACTTCCATCACTTGAGTGCTAAGGAATAAAGGACAGGTCACAGACTGACCTTCTCTCAAGCATGGGCCTCGTGTGCATTTATACTGTGTAGTAAGGACATATCAGTGTTCAGTCTGACTCTTTCTCCATACACGACAGTTACGGCCATGGGTGAAGTATTCACATCATTGCCCGTTAGACCTTTAATCTGCCTGAAAATCCTTCCACCTCTCCACTATTGTCTCCAAGGAAAGACTGTGAAGACACAGAAAACAAACTAGGAGAAGTGAAACGAAGTAGTGTCTGAGGTCGTAATAAACAATAATTAGATGAGCGTTATGTTCATTGTCAGATATGAAAAAGTAATCTATGGTTCTCATGGTGGGTGAAAGGATTATGAGACGCCCTTGAAGATGAAAACCTGTATTCACAAGTGATGTGAAAATAACTGGTTTCATGAGATCTGACAACGATTGCAGAACTGTGTGTTCTGAGAGGTTTTTCCTTCTGGTTTTTTTTAAATAGATTTCATTGTCAAATATAATATTCCACTAAAAATTGCTGATCATGCTGGATTCTTGGTAAGAAAAATAACTTTTCCACTGATTCAATCATTTGAGCAAAATGACAATGAGATCTAACTAAGTTGTCAAATACTTTGCACAAGCAAGCACAGTGGGATACTGAAAATGTCAATTGCCATGGAGAAATGATCATTTATTATCACAATGAAAAGGAGTGCCAACCTGAGAGAAGTCAAATTTATAAGAACATAAGAAATAGGAGCCGGAATAAGCCATACGGCCCCTTGAGCCTGCTCTGCCATTCAATAAGATCATGGCTGATCTGATCATGGACTTAGCTCCACTTCCCCGCCCGCTCCCCATAACCCTTTACTCCCTTATCGTTCAAAAATCTGTCTTTCGCCACCTTAAATACATTCAATGACCCAGCCCCCACAGCTCTCTGGGGCAGAGAATTCCATAGATTTACAACCCTCTGAGAGAAGAAATTCCTCCTCATTTCCGTTTTAAATGTGCGACCCCCTATACTGAAACTATGCCCCCTAGTTCTCGATTCCACCACGAGGGGAAACATCCTCTCCGCATCTACCCTGTCAAGCCCCCTCAGAATATTATACGTTTCAATAAGATCACCTCTCATTGTTCTCAACTCCAATTCTCCCATATTTATATGAAAAGTGAATGATGAAAAGGTTTTGGGTTAGATGACTTGAACATAAAGATGCATCAGTAGCTGATATTCTCTTGACACTCCATACACATCCCGTACACATCCCGTACACACTCCGTACGGATCTGGGGAGGCCGGGATTTCAGAGCCAATATTTGACTTCCAACAGGCAGTGTTGACAATGAACGTAAGTGTAACAATCACATTTGATTGTGAAAATGTTACATGCTGATATTTATGTGAGGGTAAATTTTGTAAGGCTGTATTCCTGGTGCAGAGCCGCACTTAATGGGACCAGAGATCATACAGATCATCATCATCATAGGCAGTCCCTCGAAGCGAGGATGACTTGCTTCCATGCCAAAAAAGGATGAGTTTACAGGTGTCTCAATGAAGGACCTAATATTCCAGATCCCGAACTACATGTTGAAGGGTGGAAGGTGCCTGTGCGTGGATTTTTTTAACATGGGGTGCCCGTTGCATACCAGCCACCACACGGGCTCAACAGAGCTAGCTCTTGGTCCAGTGGCAAGGATTAACCAAGACGATTGGAGACCAGTTCTGCCGCATGGACCCAGTGCGCACACATATCGACGTGTGGGCTGGCCCGTGCTGCCCCTGGGCCCCGAACTCACACCTCCCCAGGGCCCCGATCACGTCCCTCTACATTTTCTTGCCGCTCCTTCGCACCGATCTCGCTGCTTCTGCTACCTCTGCCCATGCTTCAATCACCGACCTCGAGGTCAAAATGCCTGATTTGAAACACTCTTGGTTTTCTGGTGATTTACTGGAAAATCAGAAGTGCCACAAATCATTTGTGGTAACCTCGACACTTGGTTGCCCAGTCTGAGCTCCTGCAGGTGAAGCACTGCTCTGGGAGAGGAATCTTATGATATATACCAGTAGCAGATCTTATGTAGTATCAGCCGTGGCTCTGTGTTGGCACTTTTGTCTGTGAGTCAGAAGGTCAAGGGCTCCAACCCACTTCAGAGACTTGAGCACATAATCTTGGTTGACACTCCAGTGCAGTATTTAGTGAGTGCTGCACAGCTGGAGGTGCTGTCTTTCAGTTGAGATGTTTAGCCAAGTTCCAATTTGCCCTCTCAAGTGGATGTAAAAGAACCCTATTTAAACAGGAGAGGGGAGTTCTCCTGGTGTCCTGGCCAATACTTATCCTTCAACCAATATTACCAAAGCAGTTATTTATCCCATTGCTATTTGTGGGACCTTGCTGTGCGTTACAACAGTGACTATTCTTCAAATGTACATTTTTGGCTGTGAAATAACTTGGGATGTCCTAAGGTCATGAAAGACACTATAGAAATGAAAATTATTTATTTCTTAATATATATTATCAGATATATTTTACTCTATCTTCAAGTATGGGAAAAAGGTTGATACCAACTTTTTGCTCACATCAGCACCCACTGGGACATGTACCCTTTTATATCATAGATTGCATCCACCTTCTGTGCATTATTGCTGAGAAAGTGATACAACCAAGAAAGTTAATCAAAGATTCTGTATAAAGCATTTTATAAAATAATGGTTTTAAATAAGAACAAAAATGTACTAATATCACTGAAAGTTAATTATTTTCAGATTGTCAGGTTTAGCAGCAATTCATAAGATCATAAGAACATAAGAAATAGGAGCAGGAGTCAGCCATTTGGTCCCTCGAGCCTGCTCCGCCATTCAATAAGATCATGGCTGATCTGATCATGGACTCAGCTCCACTTTCCTGCCCGCTCCCCATAGCCGTTTGCTCCCTTATCGCTCAAAAATCTGTCTATCTCCGCCTTAAATATATTCAATGACCCAGCCTCCACAGCTCTCTGGGGCAGAGAATTCCATAGATTTACAACCCTCTGAGAGAAGAAATTCCTCCTCATCTCAGTTTTAAATGGGCCGTCCCTTATTCTGAGACTATGTCCCCTAGTTTTAGTTTCCCCTATGAGTGGAAGTATCCTCTCTGCATCCACCTTGTCGAACCCCCTCATTATCTTATATGTTTCGATAAGATCACCTCTCCTTCTTCTGAACACCAATGTGTATAGGCCCAACCTACTCAAATGGAACATTTTCAAGTTTCACAAAAAAAAACTGTATGATAAGCAACAAAAAAATTCTACAAACTCAAAGAACATCACAGATCATTATCAGCCACATATAAAAACCCTTCTGGACATATAAAATAAAAACATAGCCAGCCTCAGTCAGTGAGAAGTTCTGGAGATAAAATAGCATCATCATCAAGTTTGATAGCCAGAACATAGAAAACATAGAAACATAGCAAATAGGTGCAGGAGTAGGCCATTTTGCCCTTCGAGCCTGCACCGCCAGTCAATAAGATCATGGCTGATCATGCAACTTCAGTACCCCACTCCTGCCTTCTCTCCATACCCCTTGATCCCTTTAGCCGTAAGGGCCACATCAAACTCCCTTTTGAATATATCCAACGAACTGGGCTCAAAACTTTCTGTGGAAGAGAATTCCACAGGTTCACAATTCTCTGGGTGAAGAAGTATCTCCTCATCTCGGTCCTAAATGGCTTACCCCTTATCCTTAGACTGTGACCCCTGGTTCTGGACTTCCCCAACATCGGGAACATTCTTCCTGCATCTAACCTGTCCAATCCCGTCAGAATTTTATATGCTTCTATGAAATCCCCTCTCCTTCTAAATTCCAGTGAATATAAGCCGAGTCGATCCAGTCTTTCTGCATATGTCAGTCCTGCCATCCCGGGAATCAGTCTGGTGAACCTTCGCTGCACTCCCTCAATAGCAAGAATGTCCTTCCTCAGGTTAGGAGACCAAAACTGCACACAATACTCAAGGTTGGTCTCACCAAGGCCCTGTACAACTGCAGTAAGACCTCCCTGCTCCCATACTCAAATCCTCTTGCTATGAAGGCCAACATGCCTTTTGCTTTCTTTACTACCTGCTGTATCTGCATGCCTACTTTCAATGACTGATATACCATGACATCCAGGTCTCGTTGCACCTCCCCTTTTACTAATCTGTCACCATTCAGATAATAATCTGCCTTCCTGTTTTTGCCACCAAAGTGGTAACCTCACATTTATCCATATTATACTTCATCTGCCATGCATTTGCCCACTCCCCTAACCTATCCAAATCATTTTGCAGCCTCATAGCATCCTCCTCGCAGCTCACACTGCCACCTAACTTAGTGTCATCCACAAATTTGGAGATACTACATTTAATCCTCTCGTCGAAATCATAAATGCACAATGCAAACAGCTGGGGCCCCAGCACAGAACCTTGCGGTACCCCACTAGTCACTGCCTGCCATTCTGAAAAGTACCCATTTACTCCTACTCTTTGCTTCCTGTCTGCCAACCAGTTCTCAATCCATGTCAGCACACTACCCCCAATCCCATGTGCTTTAACTTTGCACATTAATCTCTTGTGTGGGACCTTGTCGAAAGCCTTCTGAAAGTCCAAATACACCACACCAACTGGTTCTCCCTTGTCCACTCTACTGGAAGCACCCTCAAAAAATTCCAGAAGATTTGTCAAGCATGATTTCCCTTTCACAAATCCATGCTGACTTGGACCTCTTTCCAAATGCCCTGCTATGACATCCTCAATAATTGATTCCATCATTTTACCCACTACTGATGTCAGGCTAACCGGTCTATAATTCCCTGTTTTCTCTCTCCCTCCTTTTTTAAAAAGTAGGGTTACATTAGCTACCCTCCACTCCATAGGAACTGATCCAGAGTCGATAGACTGTTGGAAAATGATCACCAATGCATCCACTATTCCTAGGGCCATTTCCTTAAGTACTCTGGGACGCAGACTATCAGGACCTGGGGATTTATCGGCCTTCAATCCCATCAATTTCTCTAACACAAATTCCTGACTACTGAGAATTTCCTTCAGTTCCTCCTTCTCGCTAGACCCTCGGTCCCCAGTATTTCCGGAAGTTTATTTGTGTCTTCCTTCTTGAAGACAGAATCAAAGTATTTGTTCAGTTGGTCTGCCATTTTTTTGTTCCCCATTATGAATTCACCTGATTCTGTCTGCAAGGGGCCTACGTTTGTCTTCACTAATCTTTTTCCCTTCACATATCTATAGAAGCTTTTGCAGTTAGTTTTTATGTTCCCTGCAAGATTACTCTTATACTCTATTTTCCCCCTGCTAATTATACCCTTTGTCCGCCTCTGCTGAAATCTAAATTTCTCTGAGTCCTCAGGTTTGCTGCTTTTTCTGGTCAATTTATATGCCTCTTCCTTGGATTTAACACTATTCCTAATTTCCCTTGTTAGCCACAGTTGAACCACCTTCCCCGTTTCTTTTTTATGCCAGACAGGGATGTACAATTGTTGTAGTTCATCCATGTGATCTTTAAATGTCTGCCATTGCCTATCTACCGTCAACCCTTTAAGTATCATTCGCCAGTCTATCCTAGCCAATTCACATGTCATACCATCGAAGTTACCTTTCTTTAAGTTCAGGACCCTAGTCTCTGAATTAACTGTGTCTCTCTCCATCTTCATGACGAATTCTACCATATTATGGTCACTCTTCCCCAAGGGGCCTTGCAGGACAAGATTGCTAATTAATCCTCTCTCATTACAGAAGACCCAGTCTAGGATGGCCTGCTCTCTCGTTGGTTCCTCAATATATTGGTCTAGAAAACTATCCCTTGTACACTTCAGGAAATCCTCCTCCACAGTATTGCTATCAGTTTGGTTAGCCCAATCAATATGTAGATTAAAGTCACCCATGATAACTGCTGTAACTTTATTGCACGCATCCCTAATTTCCTGTTTGATGCCATCCCCAATCTGACTACTACTGTTTGGTGGTCTGTACACAACTCCCACTAACGTTTTGTGCCCTTTGGTGTTTCACAGCTCTACCCATATAGGTTCCACATCATCCAAGCTAATGTCCTTCCTTACTATTGCATTAATCTCCTCTTTAACCAGTAACGTTACCCCACCTCCTTTTCCATTTTGTCTGTCCTTCCTGAATATTGAATACCCCTGGGTGTTGAGTTCCCAGCCTTGGTCACCCTGGAGGCATGTCTCCGTAATCCCAATTATATCATATCCGTTATCAGCTATCTGTGCAGTTAATTCATCCACCTTATTACGAATGCTCCTCACATTGAGACACAGAGCCTTCAGGTTTGTTTTTTTAACACTCTTTGTCCTTTTAGAATTATGTTGTAATGTGGCCCTTTTTGATTTTTGCCCTTGATTTCTCTGCTCTCCACTCTGACTTTTCTCCTTTCTACCTTTTGCTTCTGCATAGATTCCCATCCCCCTGCCATTTTAGTTTAAACCCTCCCCAACAGCACTAGCAAACACTCCGCCTAGGACATCGGTTCCGGTCCTGCCCAGGTGCAGACCGTCCGACATGAACCAGGGACTGCTCCAGAAGAAAAAAACAGGTTCTAAACTGAATAGGTAACACAGGCATTATCAAAGAAGGAAAGGTGAAGATGCTGCAGGCCTGAGCCTTGTCTGAAATTGGGCTTTGGTGTCATCTAAATAATTCTGGTAAGCTGCAAATGCCAATCGGACCTCCTGAGGCAGCTTGCCTGTTTGCTGGCTACCTCGTCAGGGTGGCTGCCATGCTGGCAGTGCCCCTCAGTAGCTCCTGGCAGCGGTTGGGAAGTGAACGGGAGAGGGGTGATAAGCGCAGGTCAGCAGCGGGCCACATTATTGCTGTGGAAACAGGAGAAACACTCCTACTCCTACTGGGTACACGTTAAGATAAGTAAAAGCTAACAGTTCACCATTTGATTGGCGGCCTCCAGCGTATTAAATGGCGGAGCAGGCTCAAGGGGCCGTATGGCCTTCTCCTGCTCCTATTTCTTGTGTTCTCATGTTTCTTGTGTTCTTATGTCCCTCGAAGGAACGCTGGTTTGGCCACAGAATACCTGAAAGACTGAGCTGAGCCTTCCTAGCAGTGACGGCGAATTTAGGAACAGGTTCATGAAACAGGCTCGTTGTGCAAGGGGCCTAATGCCTGTTTCAGATAGTTGTCAGGGCTGCCTAATTATCGCCTGAATCAATGTGGTGTCAGATGTAATTTTGCTGCCGTTTGTGGGTGGGATAGGGCCTCTATAAATTGGTGATTTTGCCTCTGTTCTACACCCAGAAAATGGCACGACGGTGTCCAATTATGCCACGGAAATCTCAGCAGACTGTTGATAAAATACTGGCATCTACTTAACATAAGAACATAAGAAATAGAAGCAGGAGTCAGCCATTTGGCCCCTCGAGCCTGCTCCGCCATTCAATAAGATTATGGCTGATCTGATCATGGACTCAGCTCCACTTCCCTGCCCGCTCCCCATAACCCTTTACTCCCTTATCACTCAAAAATCTGTCTTGTCTCCGCCTTAAATATATTCAGTGACCCAGCCTCCACAGCTCTCAGAGGCAGAGAATTCCATAGATTTACAACCCTCTGAGAGAAGAAATTCCTCCTCATCTCAGTTTTAAGTGGGTGGGCCCTTATTCTGAGACTATGTCCCCGAGTTCTAGCTTCCCCTATGATTGGAAATATCCTTTCTGCATCCAACTTGTCGAGCTTCCTCATTATCTTATGTGTTTCAATAAGATCACCTCTCCTTATTTAGCTGATGTTCAAAAAGAGTTAAACAATATCAAAGGACATGACACTGTTGGTATGTGCTTCTTACCGAACAATGAACCATGCTTCTTTGTTTCAGCATAGTTGAGAGGAAGCATCATTAGTTATCAGGTGCAAATACAATCAGTGTTCTTACAGAGAGCGTATTTCAAGTGTTTGGTAGTGCCAATATGTTACTTCCAAGAGATAAGAGGAAGTTGCAGTTCTGTGGCACTGTATCACATCCTCAGATGTCTCAAAATGCTTCACAGCCAATGAAATTACTTCATGACGAGCAGTCACTGTTACTAGGTAGGTAAAGGCATAAACTTTTACATTAATAGCCTGCAATGTTCTCACAAATGAACTGAAGCAGCGATTTTGTATGATTCAGGCAGCTATATAGAGAAAGGAAACAGTTTGCCACATGTTCTCTTCTCAAAAAAGATCAATCAGAAAAGCAATGCTGTCTTGTCATTTGGCATAAAATGGAACTGTTTTTGGAAGGTAATAATGGGGGGAAATTGTGGTTGGAGGTTTCCTTCAGACAAACGCCTTCGACCCGAAATCTTTTTACGACAATATCTGGTGGTTCCGGAGGAACGTAGGATTGCAGTCGGAGGCTTAGTTTCGCAGTCCAGCGTACGGGAACATGTCCTCCAGGATTGTGTGCATATCCTGGGATCATGTGGGCCTGGACCCATGTCTAATATTCGCATTGATAATAATGGGAACTCTGTTTGTACAAGCTCCCATTACTATCAATGAGAACCCCCCCACCCCAAAACACAGAAACACAACACAATAAATTTAAAAAACACCTCACATATTTAAAATTAATTGAAATTGA